>NC_141323.1:25125702-25318202 GCF_037954235.1 Aulostomus chinensis | reverse complement strand
CATTGAGCGAATTTAGTGCCCACTGCGGTAGCTCACAGGCCCCCAAAACATGATTAATTTTTGACAGTATTAAGGCATTGATGACAATTACCTTTCCTCTCAGGCTTAAACCCCTACTTCTCCATAAATTAAGTGTATTTTCTACCTTTTTTACAAGTTCTCTCCACCCTAAGTCCCTGGCTTCCCCTTCATTTTTACCAATGTATACACCCAGTATTTTCCTGTATTCTTTAGTGCTAAAACCCCAATTATTTTTTAAACTATTTTTACCGAATTCCATCATTTCTGACTTATTTCTGTTAACCTTAGCTCCTGATGCTTTTTCATATCTTTCTAGATGTTTTATAATATAATTTAAATTTTCTTCATTTTTAAACATTATATTGATATCATCCGCAAATTGTGCTATTTTAACGACTTTGTCTCTATATGTTTTTATACCTATAATATTCTTATCATTCATTATACTTAAAGCTAGTGGCTCAGCAACAATACTGTATAAAAGAGCTGAAAGCGGGCATCCTTGCCTTACCGATCTTTTTAATTTGATCTTTTCTGTTAGTTGTCCATTTATCTTTATTTGACTGTATGCGTTATCGTATAATAATTTAATCCATCTAATAAAGCCTTCACCGTATCCAAATCTTTTTAAAGTTTTATATAAGAAAAGATGTTCTACTCTGTCGAATGCTTTCTCCAAATCAATTCCGAGCAGATACCCCCCCTGTGCTGCCATTGTCCTGACGGTATCCTTTATTGTAAGGATCGTATCTATGATGTCTCTATCTGGTATGCCGTATGCCTGTGTATTACCAATAATGGTTCCTATTGTAAGTTTAAGCCTGTTTGCCAGTGTTTTGGTCAGTATCTTGTAATCTGTATTGAGTAAACTTATTGGTCTATAGTTTGTTATATCCTGTTTTGAACCTTTATTTTTGTAGATAAGTGAAATTATTCCTGCAGTGAATGTATTGGATGTTCTCTGTTCCCGTTCCATTGAGTGGTACAATGACAGCAACAGGGGAGCTATCTGCTCTTTGAAACAAATATAAAATTCTGCTGTTAAACCATCTACCCCTGGACTTTTGTTTTTATTTAAGCTATCTATTGCCGTCTTTATCTCATTAATAGTAATTTGTGCATCAGACCATTCCTTATCCTCCACTGAAATACTAGTTTGGATATTTGATAACAACTTGTCTACCTCTTCGCTATTGCTATATCCATTATCAAATAATTCTTTATAAAACTCTGTAGTTACTCTTAGTATATTTTCTTGATCGTCATATTCTTTTCCAGTTATATCGTTGATTTTTTCTATTATAGTTTTGTTTTGTTTTTGCTTTTCGAGCCCCAAAAAATATGCGGTGCATTTTTCTCCTTCTACTAAATTTTTAACTCTGCTTCTTATCATTGCACCTCTGCATTTTATTTTTTCTATGTTTCCTAGTTTTGCTTTATATAATTCATAGTTTTCTGTGTTTCTGTTAGGTTCTTTATCAAATAATGCTATTTCATGATTGATTAATTTTCTTAGTCGATTTTCTTCCAGCTCCTCTCTCCACTTTTTCTCTTTACTATAATTTATACTACTTCTTTTAATTCTTTGCTTTAGAATTTCCCACTTTTCTATAAAATTATTTTCTATTTTCATTTCAATTTTTGCATAATCAAGCAGTTTTGTGATTTTTTTAACGTAAGTTGAATCTGCCAGGAGGCTGGAGTTGAGGCACCAGGTACCTCCCCCCCTGAAACCTCCTGCAGCACCCAAGTAACACTCAATTGTTGCGTGATCACTCCATGCGTTATAATTATATTGTATTTTATTGATCTGTTTTGTTGCTTCAGGGGCCGCTAGACATAAATCTATTCTGGCTTGTTTCATTTTTCCCTGCACAACCTGTCTTCTGGAGTACTCTTTCTTGAATGGGTTGTGAATTCTCCATACATCTGTCAAATTGTGAATATTCATTAAATTATATAGCTCAGTTCTGCTTGTGTCATTCTTGTATACATTGTTAATTGATATATCATCCTTAGTTAATGCGATATTGAAATCGCCTATTATTATGGTTCTATGATCTATCCATCTGCTTATACTATTTAGAAACATTTTCCTTTCCTTTTCACAGTTACTGGCATATATGTTAACAATTCTGTATGTTCTATTGTTTATGCAAACATCTATAATAAGTATTCTACCTTTCTTGTCATGATATATTAACTTGCTATTGGTACTTATAGTCTTTTTTACTAAAATAGCTACGCCACAAGATTTACTTGTGCCGTTGCTAAAAAAGACATCTCCTTCCCACATTTTGCTTGCTGCCGCCACGCTATCCCCTTCCCACCTTGTCTCCTGTAAGCAGAGAATGTCACACTTGCTTTTAAGTAAAATGGCGGTCATCCTGCCATAAGTGCGGAGTCCATTGACATTAAGGGAGTGCAGCAGAAACATGGTCAGACCAAAAAAACCTTTAAACAGCCAATTTTCCCTCAAGACTTTTTACCTCTCCCTCCTTCTTTCTTCTGTTTTTTCTTCATCGCAGCATCTTTTATTGAGGTGTGCTTTTTCCGAATATTTTTTATTGTGGCAAAGTCCATTTCCGAGTCACTGTTTGATCTACTCTGAGGAGGGAAGGTGGAGGGCACATTTAAGGTAGGTACCCTGGTGGATGTGGCTGCCGCCGGCTGCAATTCTCTTGGGGTATCCCCCACCTCCATTGATTCCAGGAGTTGAGAAGGCTCCGGCTCCTTTTCGGACCCGTTTCCTCCTCCATCCTTTCCTCTCTGCTGTGGGCCTGAGTCAGTGCTCATGTCATTCAGACTTGAACCAAGCCTTGTGCCTGGGCTCTGCACCACTTTAGGAGGGCTCTGGGTTCTCTGAGGGGCGTAACCCTCACCAGCAGCCTGCTTGGCGGCGCCACTACCCACCTCGTCATCTTCCTCCTCATCCTCCGTTCCTACCTCACTTAAACCTTCCATCTCACTGTACAGCTCCTCAGATCCAGATTCCACCACAATATCCTCATCACTATAATTACAATTACATTCATCAATTTTGTTCCAACACACCTCACATTTCTGTATCTTATTAGGTTTCCTGTTGCACTCCCTTGCATAATGCCCCTGGACACCACACTTATGGCAGGAGAACTCAGGACAGTCCCTTAGGATGTGCCCCGGCTGGAGGCACATCCTACACACCCTAGCCTGCCTATCATGTATGACCCTGAAATATTCCGGTCCCATTGCTGTGTCAAACCGTGCTGAATAAGGCAGAGATTGGACTTTATCTGTAAACTTTACTTTGAGAAACCGCGTCCCATCAGCAATTTGCGTACCCGGCCACATCCTCCTCCTTATAGTTGATGCAGCTGAGACTCCCCACCCTTCTAGCTTTTGTAAAATTTCCTCATCTCTGATGTAAGCTGGTAAGCTTAAAAAAGAAACCATGAGTTCATCATTACACAGATCTTTGACATGCACTGTGTTGTCCCCAATTTTGAAACCATCTAGGATTCTCTCTTTCCCTTTGATGTGTGACATGGTAATTTCATATTTCTGCGGCCCTGTCGCCCTACAGGCTATTAAACCTCCACACAGTGCTCTTATGCATCTCATTAATTCGAGAACTGGGACTTCATCCTGCCCAGTTACCTCGACACTGACCGTCAGTTCTCTGTCATACTTGTGGTCGCCACCCGCAGATTTCGCCGCTCCATGTCGCTGCTGCAGCTGCCTTTCCCCACCAGACGCCGCATCTCTTTCCGCCGCCAATTCTCTCTCACTCTCCGCCGCCTCTCCAGTAGCTCCTCGCTGCCCAGGTCTTCTCGGAACCACGTCTTCAGCTCTGTTCTTCAGGCCACCAGCTCTCGTTGCCTGTGGACCGGCTCCAGCGCTCATCTCCTCTGAATCAGCCGCTGCTCGCCGTCTTTCCCCCGCTGTCGCTGCGGAAGCCGCTCTCGCATTTCCCTCCGGCAGTTTTCCTTCCGACTTCTTCATGTTTCGTTTCTGATTGTTTCTTTTAACAAGCAACCATTTTTCATTTTCTTCACCTGTTTGTGCGTTTATGTCAAGTCCGTTTTCCATGCTCGTAATCTGAAATCCGTTTGCAGAGTTCAAATCCATTTGGTCCGTCCGAAAGTTTTCCATTAGGAAAAAAAAAACTCAAATTGACCTCCCCCGATCAGTATAAAAACTGTCGGGGGGAAAAAATGTTCACTCTAAAAACGAACCAAAAATGCACGGAAAATAAGGAAGAACAATGAAAAAGGCTGAAAAAAACGAAAGAAATGGGAAAAGCGGAGTCCGCGACCTCCGTGTGTCGTGCTGTCAGCGTACCGTCTGATTGGCGCATGCGTGTTCAGAGTGGTATGGCCGTAAGCCCTTGACTCTCACACACATGGGCTCTATATCCATTTCACACAATTTACAACCTCAGAAAAAAAGTGATGCGCAACAGCCTCACGGTCTTTTTACACACCAAATCGGTGTCCTGTCAATAAAAGAAAAGAATGTTGATGTCATCGAGAGAAAAGTACTGCATCTGCCATCTGTCTTCTTCAAATTAACCACTGCATGAAATTCCATTCCAAAGCTGCAGAGGGCGCTTCAAGAAAAGGTGTGTGAGGGAAGCTCGCTCATGCTGGTCCCCAAAGACTCAAAGCGGCCCTTTCCTCACAATGAAACAAAAAAGCTTACAGCACCTGGTATTCCCAGGCGGTCTTCCATCCAAGTACTAACCAGGCCCGACCCTGCTAAGCTTCCGAGATCAGACGAGATCGGGCGTGTTCAGAGTGGTATGGCCGTAAGCCCTTGACTCTCACACACATGGGCTCTATATCCATTTCACTCACTTTACAACCTCAAAAAAAATGTGATGTGCAACAGCCTCACGGTCTTTTTACACACCAAATAGTTGTCCTGTCAATAAAAGAAAAGAATGTTGATGTCATCGAGAGAAAAGTACTGCATCTGCCATCTGTCTTCTTCAAATTAACCACTGCATGAAATTCCATTCCAAAGCTGCAGAGGGCGCTTCAAGAAAAGGTGTGTGAGGGAAGCTAGCTCATGCTGGTCCCCAAAGACTCAAAGCGGCCCTTTCCTCACAATGAAACAAAAAAGCTTACAGCACCTGGTATTCCCAGGCGGTCTTCCATCCAAGTACTAACCAGGCCCGACCCTGCTAAGCTTCCGAGATCAGACGAGATCGGGCGTGTTCAGAGTAGTATGGCCATAAGCCTTTGACTCTGACACACATGGGCTCTATATCCATTTCACACAATTTACAACCTCAGAAAAAAAGTGATGCGCAACAGCCTCAGGGTCTTTTCACACCAAATAGTTGTCCTGTCAATAAAAGAAAAGAATGTTGATGTCATCTAGAGAAAAGTACTGCATCTGCCATCTGTCTACTTCAAATTAACCACTGCATGACATTCCATTCCAAAGCTGTGGAGGGCGCTTCAAGAAAAGGTGTGTGAGGGAAGCTCGCTCATGCTGGTCCCCAAACACTCAAAGCTGCCCTTTCCTCACAATGAAACAAAAAAGCTTACAGCACCTGGTATTCCCAGGCGGTCTTCCATCCAAGTACTAACCAGGCCCGACCCTGCTAAGCTTCCGAGATCAGACGAGATCGGGCGTGTTCAGAGTGGTATGGCCGTAAGCCCTTGACTCTCACACACATGGGCTCTATATCCATTTCACACAATTTACAACCTCAGAAAAAAAGTGATGCGCAACAGCCTCACGGTCTTTTTACACACCAAATCGGTGTCCTGTCAATAAAAGAAAAGAATGTTGATGTCATCGAGAGAAAAGTACTGCATCTGCCATCTGTCTTCTTCAAATTAACCACTGCATGAAATTCCATTCCAAAGCTGCAGAGGGCGCTTCAAGAAAAGGTGTGTGAGGGAAGCTCGCTCATGCTGGTCCCCAAAGACTCAAAGCGGCCCTTTCCTCACAATGAAACAAAAAAGCTTACAGCACCTGGTATTCCCAGGCGGTCTTCCATCCAAGTACTAACCAGGCCCGACCCTGCTAAGCTTCCGAGATCAGACGAGATCGGGCGTGTTCAGAGTGGTATGGCCGTAAGCCCTTGACTCTCACACACATGGGCTCTATATCCATTTCACTCACTTTACAACCTCAAAAAAAATGTGATGTGCAACAGCCTCACGGTCTTTTTACACACCAAATAGTTGTCCTGTCAATACAAAGAAAAAAATGTTGATGTCATCTAGAGAAAAGTACTGCATCTGCAATCTGTCTACTTCAAATTACACACTGCATGACATTCCATTCGAAAGCTGTGGAGGGCACTTCAAGAAAAGGTGTGTGAGGGAAGTTCGCTCATGCTGGTCCCCAAAGACTCAAAGCTGCCCTTTCCTCACAAAGAAATAAAAAAGCTTACAGCACCTGGTATTCCCAGGCGGTCTTCCATCCAAGTACTAACCAGGCCCGACCCTGCTTGGCTTCCGAGATCAGACGAGATCGGGCGTGTTCAGAGTAGTATGGCCATAAGCCTTTGACTCTGACACATGGGCTCTATATCCATTTCACACAATTTACAACCTCTGAAAAAAAGTGATGCGCAACAGCCTCAGGGTCTTTTCACAGGCCAAATCGGTGTCCTGTCAATAAAAGAAAAGAATGTTGATGTCATCTAGAGAAAAGTACTGCATCTGCCATCTGTCTACTTCAAATTAACCACTGCAGGACATTCCATTCCAAAGCTGTGGAGGGCGCTTCAAGAAAAGGTGTGTGAGGGAAGCTCGCTCATGCTGGTCCCCAAACACTCAAAGCTGCCCTTTCCTTACAATGAAACAAAAAAGCTTACAACATCTGGTATTCCCAGGCGGTCTCCCATCCAAGTACTAACCAGGCCCAACCCTGCTTAGCTTCCGAGATCAGACGAGATCGGGCGTGTTCAGAGTGGTTAGGCGTAAGCTCTTGACTCTCACACACATGGGCTCTATATCCATTTCACACACTTTACAACCTCAGAAAAAAAGTGATGCGCAACAGCCTCAGGGTCTTTTCACACGCCAAATCGGTGTCCTGTCAATAAAACAAAAGAATGTTGATGTCATCGAGAGAAAAGTACTGCATCTGCCATCTGTCTTCTTCAAATTAACCACTGCATGAAATTCCATTCCAAAGCTGCAGAGGGCCCTTCAAGAAAAGGTGTGTGAGGGAAGCTCGCTCATGCTGGTCCCCAAAGTCTCAAAGCGGCCCTTTCCTCACAATGAAACAAAAAAGCTTACAGCACCTGGTATTCCCAGGCGGTCTTCCATCCAAGTACTAACCAGGCCCGACCCTGCTAAGCTTCCGAGATCAGACGAGATCGGGCGTGTTCAGAGTGGTATGGCCGTAAGCCCTTGACTCTCACACACATGGGCTCTATATCCATTTCACACAATTTACAACCTCAGAAAAAAAGTGATGCGCAACAGCCTCACGGTCTTTTTACACACCAAATCGGTGTCCTGTCAATAAAAGAAAAGAATGTTGATGTCATCGAGAGAAAAGTACTGCATCTGCCATCTGTCTTCTTCAAATTAACCACTGCATGAAATTCCATTCCAAAGCTGCAGAGGGCGCTTCAAGAAAAGGTGTGTGAGGGAAGCTCGCTCATGCTGGTCCCCAAAGACTCAAAGCGGCCCTTTCCTCACAATGAAACAAAAAAGCTTACAGCACCTGGTATTCCCAGGCGGTCTTCCATCCAAGTACTAACCAGGCCCGACCCTGCTAAGCTTCCGAGATCAGACGAGATCGGGCGTGTTCAGAGTGGTATGGCCGTAAGCCCTTGACTCTCACACACATGGGCTCTATATCCATTTCACTCACTTTACAACCTCAAAAAAAATGTGATGTGCAACAGCCTCACGGTCTTTTTACACACCAAATAGTTGTCCTGTCAATACAAAGAAAAAAATGTTGATGTCATCTAGAGAAAAGTACTGCATCTGCAATCTGTCTACTTCAAATTACACACTGCATGACATTCCATTCGAAAGCTGTGGAGGGCACTTCAAGAAAAGGTGTGTGAGGGAAGTTCGCTCATGCTGGTCCCCAAAGACTCAAAGCTGCCCTTTCCTCACAAAGAAATAAAAAAGCTTACAGCACCTGGTATTCCCAGGCGGTCTTCCATCCAAGTACTAACCAGGCCCGACCCTGCTTGGCTTCCGAGATCAGACGAGATCGGGCGTGTTCAGAGTAGTATGGCCATAAGCCTTTGACTCTGACACACATGGGCTCTATATCCATTTCACACAATTTACAACCTCTGAAAAAAAGTGATGCGCAACAGCCTCAGGGTCTTTTCACAGGCCAAATCGGTGTCCTGTCAATAAAAGAAAAGAATGTTGATGTCATCTAGAGAAAAGTACTGCATCTGCCATCTGTCTACTTCAAATTAACCACTGCAGGACATTCCATTCCAAAGCTGTGGAGGGCGCTTCAAGAAAAGGTGTGTGAGGGAAGCTCGCTCATGCTGGTCCCCAAACACTCAAAGCTGCCCTTTCCTTACAATGAAACAAAAAAGCTTACAACATCTGGTATTCCCAGGCGGTCTCCCATCCAAGTACTAACCAGGCCCAACCCTGCTTAGCTTCCGAGATCAGACGAGATCGGGCGTGTTCAGAGTGGTTAGGCGTAAGCTCTTGACTCTCACACACATGGGCTCTATATCCATTTCACACACTTTACAACCTCAGAAAAAAAGTGATGCGCAACAGCCTCAGGGTCTTTTCACACGCCAAATCGGTGTCCTGTCAATAAAACAAAAGAATGTTGATGTCATCGAGAGAAAAGTACTGCATCTGCCATCTGTCTTCTTCAAATTAACCACTGCATGAAATTCCATTCCAAAGCTGCAGAGGGCCCTTCAAGAAAAGGTGTGTGAGGGAAGCTCGCTCATGCTGGTCCCCAAAGTCTCAAAGCGGCCCTTTCCTCACAATGAAACAAAAAAGCTTACAGCACCTGGTATTCCCAGGCGGTCTTCCATCCAAGTACTAACCAGGCCCGACCCTGCTAAGCTTCCGAGATCAGACGAGATCGGGCGTGTTCAGAGTGGTATGGCCGTAAGCCCTTGACTCTCACACACATGGGCTCTATATCCATTTCACACAATTTACAACCTCAGAAAAAAAGTGATGCGCAACAGCCTCACGGTCTTTTTACACACCAAATCGGTGTCCTGTCAATAAAAGAAAAGAATGTTGATGTCATCTAGAGAAAAGTACTGCATCTGCCATCTGTCTTCTTCAAATTAACCACTGCATGAAATTCCATTCCAAAGCTGCAGAGGGCGCTTCAAGAAAAGGTGTGTGAGGGAAGCTCGCTCATGCTGGTCCCCAAAGACTCAAAGCGGCCCTTTCCTCACAATGAAACAAAAAAGCTTACAGCACCTGGTATTCCCAGGCGGTCTTCCATCCAAGTACTAACCAGGCCCAAACCTGCTTAGCTTCCGAGATCAGACGTGTTCAGAGTGGTATGGCCGTAAGCCCTTGACTCTGACACACATGGGCTCTATATCCATTTCACACAATTTACAACCTCAGAAAAAAAGTGATGCGCAACAGCCTCAGGGTCTTTTAACACGCCAAATACGTGTCCTGTCAATAAAAGAAAAGAATGTTGATGTCATCGAGAGAAAAGTACTGCATCTGCCATCTGTCTACTTCAAATTAACCACTGCATGAAATTCCATTCCAAAGCTGCAGAGGGCGCTTCAAGAAAAGGTGTGTGAGGGAAGCTCGCTCATGCTGGTCCCCAAAGACTCAAAGCGGCCCTTTCCTCACAATGAAACAAAAAAGCTTACAGCACCTGGTATTCCCAGGCGGTCTTCCATCCAAGTACTAACCAGGCCCGACCCTGCTAAGCTTCCGAGATCAGACGAGATCGGGCGTGTTCAGAGTGGTATGGCCGTAAGCCCTTGACTCTCACACACATGGGCTCTATATCCATTTCACTCACTTTACAACCTCAAAAAAAATGTGATGTGCAAAAGCCTCACGGTCTTTTTACACACCAAATAGTTGTCCTGTCAATAAAAGAAAAGAATGTTGATGTCATCGAGAGAAAAGTACTGCATCTGCCATCTGTCTTCTTCAAATTAACCACTGCATGAAATTCCATTCCAAAGCTGCAGAGGGCGCTTCAAGAAAAGGTGTGTGAGGGAAGCTCGCTCATGCTGGTCCCCAAAGACTCAAAGCGGCCCTTTCCTCACAATGAAACAAAAAAGCTTACAGCACCTGGTATTCCCAGGCGGTCTTCCATCCAAGTACTAACCAGGCCCGACCCTGCTAAGCTTCCGAGATCAGACGAGATCGGGCGTGTTCAGAGTGGTATGGCCGTAAGCCCTTGACTCTCACACACATGGGCTCTATATCCATTTCACTCACTTTACAACCTCAAAAAAAATGTGATGTGCAACAGCCTCACGGTCTTTTTACACACCAAATAGTTGTCCTGTCAATAAAAGAAAAGAATGTTGATGTCATCGAGAGAAAAGTACTGCATCTGCCATCTGTCTTCTTCAAATTAACCACTGCATGAAATTCCATTCCAAAGCTGCAGAGGGCGCTTCAAGAAAAGGTGTGTGAGGGAAGCTCGCTCATGCTGGTCCCCAAAGACTCAAAGCGGCCCTTTCCTCACAATGAAACAAAAAAGCTTACAGCACCTGGTATTCCCAGGCGGTCTTCCATCCAAGTACTAACCAGGCCCGACCCTGCTAAGCTTCCGAGATCAGACGAGATCGGGCGTGTTCAGAGTAGTATGGCCATAAGCCTTTGACTCTGACACACATGGGCTCTATATCCATTTCACACAATTTACAACCTCAGAAAAAAAGTGATGCGCAACAGCCTCAGGGTCTTTTCACACGCCAAATCGGTGTCCTGTCAATAAAAGAAAAGAATGTTGATGTCATCTAGAGAAAAGTACTGCATCTGCCATCTGTCTACTTCAAATTAACCACTGCATGACATTCCATTCCAAAGCTGTGGAGGGCGCTTCAAGAAAAGGTGTGTGAGGGAAGCTCGCTCATGCTGGTCCCCAAACACTCAAAGCGGCCCTTTCCTCACAATGAAACAAAAAAGCTTACAGCACCTGGTATTCCCAGGCGGTCTTCCATCCAAGTACTAACCAGGCCCGACCCTGCTAAGCTTCCGAGATCAGACGAGATCGGGCGTGTTCAGAGTGGTATGGCCGTAAGCCCTTGACTCTCACACACATGGGCTCTATATCCATTTCACTCACTTTACAACCTCAAAAAAAATGTGATGTGCAACAGCCTCACGGTCTTTTTACACACCAAATAGTTGTCCTGTCAATACAAAGAAAAAAATGTTGATGTCATCTTGAGAAAAGTACTGCATCTGCAATCTGTCTACTTCAAATTACACACTGCATGACATTCCATTCGAAAGCTGTGGAGGGCACTTCAAGAAAAGGTGTGTGAGGGAAGCTCGCTCATGCTGGTCCCCAAAGACTCAAAGCTGCCCTTTCCTCACAAAGAAATAAAAAAGCTTACAGCACCTGGTATTCCCAGGTGGTCTTCCATCCAAGTACTAACCAGGCCCGACCCTGCTTAGCTTCCGAGATCAGACGAGATCGGGCGTGTTCAGAGTAGTATGGCCATAAGCCTTTGACTCTGACACACATGGGCTCTATATCCATTTCACACAATTTACAACCTCAGAAAAAAAGTGATGCGCAAAAGCCTCAGGGTCTTTTCACACGCCAAATCGGTGTCCTGTCAATAAAAGAAAAGAATGTTGATGTCATCTAGAGAAAAGTACTGCATCTGCCATCTGTCTTCTTCAAATTAACCACTGCATGAAATTCCATTCCAAAGCTGCAGAGGGCCCTTCAAGAAAAGGTGTGTGAGGGAAGCTCGCTCATGCTGGTCCCCAAAGTCTCAAAGCGGCCCTTTCCTCACAATCAAACAAAAAAGCTTACAGCACCTGGTATTCCCAGGCGGTCTTCCATCCAAGTACTAACCAGGCCCGACCCTGCAAAGCTTCCGAGATCAGACGAGATCGGGCGTGTTTTTTTTTTTTTTTTTTTTGTCTTTTATTATCAAAAATACATCATACATTTTTACCAACTGTACATTCTTATTTACATGACAAAATTTAACAATTATATAAAAAATAAATTCCTTCAGGAAAGAAATCTTACCAAAAAAAAACCCCCACCCTTGATACACCTCGAACTTGATGAAAACACCATCAGAGTTTTTTTTTTTTTTTTTTTTAATTAAGTTAAATTTAGACAAATAAACCAACACTATGTGCCTACAGCCACTGGAGCAATGCAGGTCATTCCAAAAAAAAATAAATAAAAATTAAAGAGAGACAAAAAAAAACTCATGGGACTAAAAAGAACAAATTCCTGTCGTGAAGTGTCACACACACAAATTTTTTTTTTTTTTTTTTTTTTTTAAATGAAATTTTATCAAAATGAAATGTTAAACACACCAAAAACATAAACCACCCAATTTGCTCACCCCTTTATTAAATTTGAAAAATACTTTGCTTTATAAAAAAAAGAGACTACTTAGCTGGGAATTTGAAGAGAAAACATACCATTGTCAATCTTGTTTATTTCAATTTTGCCATTTGCTATGTTGAAAAATGTGTTTTTCCTGCAGAAAGTGTTTTCAAAAATATCCTTGTCCATGTCATGTAAGATTTGTAGGTGCGTCAAGAGTGTTGTGTAAAAAACCCCAAATATGTTTATTTTCTTCTTTTCATAGAGAGCGTAGTTTCTAGTTGTCCATATTGATTTTTTTGCAAAAGTGAGTATGGTATTTATGAGAGTCCTGTTCTGATCCTTTTGTTTCAGTGTTGTACCAAAGAGAAGAGTCCATGTCCATAGTGTTTCATCTGTCAAACTGAAATTGCAGTGCTCTTGCAGTAGCATCCTGATGAAATTCCTGAATTTATCCGATTCCTTGCAGTTGATGAATAGATGCTCCTGGTCTTCCGGTTCTTTATTGCAGATTTGGCATGTCCTACTGTAGTTTTCCTTATTAATCTGGTGTAATTTGATTCCTGTGAAAATTCTCCTGTGTCTGATATTGAATTCTAGCTTGAAAGTATTGCTGTCCATGTAAGGTATGTTAAGGTTTTGCCAGATTTTTCCTATCGGTATTCCCTTGAATAATTGTGCCCAGTGTTTTTCTGCTTTTGGAGTGCGTTTAATTGAGTTAATCCCTATGGTGTACCAGTCCTTTGTTTTCACCTGTGACAGCTCTTTCCCTGTGTACTGTGTGACAAGCTCAAGCGGTGGGAGTTCGGGGTCTGCTCTCGATTTGTCCGTGATGATTAAGTTTCTCCACAGTGAGGTTATGTTTCTGTTGATTTTGTTACCTAGTCCATTTAGGTAATCCTTTCTGCACGGTGTCCCTGTTTTTTTGAGTTGGGTTGTGACTTTCCTGAGACTGAACAGACCCCTTTCCCCCACCACTTGACCGACCCTTGTTATATTATGTTGCTGAAGTGCCCTGCATTTAAGTGTCCTACCATTGTGTGTGAAAAAGGTGCTTTCGAGAAAAGGTAACTGCAGCACATGACTTTTCTGACTGCACTTAGGCCTGAGGTGGGGCAGGAATTTGCCCCATGCCTCTAGCACCTCCTGGTAGAACATCGGTAGCGAGCCATGGCTTTTCCCAGGAAGGAGGTGATAAAGAGGGAGTTTCTCCCCCTCCCCGTACTCAGCCAGGTAGCCCGCCATTGTGTCCTCCCAGGGGTACTGCCTGTTCGAATCGAGAAAATTTCTAACTAATTTGGCCCTGAGTGCATCTTTTTTTGCACTGATGTCAATTAGTCCTAATCCCCCCTCCCTTTTATTAGCAATTATCACCCGATGAGCGATCGAATTTCCCTTTCCCCTCCAAAGGAAGGAGGAGATCGCTTCATTGAGCGAATTTAGTGCCCACTGCGGTAGCTCACAGGCCCCCAAAACATGATTAATTTTTGACAGTATTAAGGCATTGATGACAATTACCTTTCCTCTCAGGCTTAAACCCCTACTTCTCCATAAATTAAGTGTATTTTCTACCTTTTTTACAAGTTCTCTCCACCCTAAGTCCCTGGCTTCCCCTTCATTTTTACCAATGTATACACCCAGTATTTTCCTGTATTCTTTAGTGCTAAAACCCCAATTATTTTTTAAACTATTTTTACCGAATTCCATCATTTCTGACTTATTTCTGTTAACCTTAGCTCCTGATGCTTTTTCATATCTTTCTAGATGTTTTATAATATAATTTAAATTTTCTTCATTTTTAAACATTATATTGATATCATCCGCAAATTGTGCTATTTTAACGACTTTGTCTCTATATGTTTTTATACCTATAATATTCTTATCATTCATTATACTTAAAGCTAGTGGCTCAGCAACAATACTGTATAAAAGAGCTGAAAGCGGGCATCCTTGCCTTACCGATCTTTTTAATTTGATCTTTTCTGTTAGTTGTCCATTTATCTTTATTTGACTGTATGCGTTATCGTATAATAATTTAATCCATTTAATAAAGCCTTCACCGTATCCAAATCTTTTTAAAGTTTTATATAAGAAAAGATGTTCTACTCTGTCGAATGCTTTCTCCAAATCAATTCCGAGCAGATACCCCCCCTGTGCTGCCATTGTCCTGACGGTATCCTTTATTGTAAGGATCGTATCTATGATGTCTCTATCTGGTATGCCGTATGCCTGTGTATTACCAATAATGGTCCCTATTGTAAGTTTAAGCCTGTTTGCCAGTGTTTTGGTCAGTATCTTGTAATCTGTATTGAGTAAACTTATTGGTCTATAGTTTGTTATATCCTGTTTTGAACCTTTATTTTTGTAGATAAGTGAAATTATTCCTGCAGTGAATGTATTGGATGTTCTCTGTTCCCGTTCCATTGAGTGGTACAATGACAGCAACAGGGGAGCTATCTGCTCTTTGAAACAAATATAAAATTCTGCTGTTAAACCATCTACCCCTGGACTTTTGTTTTTATTTAAGCTATCTATTGCCGTCTTTATCTCATTAATAGTAATTTGTGCATCAGACCATTCCTTATCCTCCACTGAAATACTAGTTTGGATATTTGATAACAACTTGTCTACCTCTTCGCTATTGCTATATCCATTATCAAATAATTCTTTATAAAACTCTGTAGTTACTCTTAGTATATTTTCTTGATCGTCATATTCTTTTCCAGTTATATCGTTGATTTTTTCTATTATAGTTTTGTTTTGTTTTTGCTTTTCGAGCCCCAAAAAATATGCGGTGCATTTTTCTCCTTCTACTAAATTTTTAACTCTGCTTCTTATCATTGCACCTCTGCATTTTATTTTTTCTATGTTTACTAGTTTTGCTTTATATAATTCATAGTTTTCTGTGTTTCTGTTAGGTTCTTTATCAAATAATGCTATTTCATGATTGATTAATTTTCTTAGTCGATTTTCTTCCAGCTCCTCTCTCCACTTTTTCTCTTTACTATAATTTATACTACTTCTTTTAATTCTTTGCTTTAGAATTTCCCACTTTTCTATAAAATTATTTTCTATTTTCATTTCAATTTTTGCATAATCAAGCAGTTTTGTGATTTTTTTAACGTAAGTTGAATCTGCCAGGAGGCTGGAGTTGAGGCACCAGGTACCTCCCCCCCTGAAACCTCCTGCAGCACCCAAGTAACACTCAATTGTTGCGTGATCACTCCATGCGTTATAATTATATTGTATTTTATTGATCTGTTTTGTTGCTTCAGGGGCCGCTAGACATAAATCTATTCTGGCTTGTTTCATTTTTCCCTGCACAACCTGTCTTCTGGAGTACTCTTTCTTGAATGGGTTGTGAATTCTCCATACATCTGTCAAATTGTGAATATTCATTAAATTATATAGCTCAGTTCTGCTTGTGTCATTCTTGTATACATTGTTAATTGATATATCATCCTTAGTTAATGCGATATTGAAATCTCCTATTATTATGGTTCTATGATCTATCCATCTGCTTATACTATTTAGAAACATTTTCCTTTCCTTTTCACAGTTACTGGCATATATGTTAACAATTCTGTATGTTCTATTGTTTATGCAAACATCTATAATAAGTATTCTACCTTTCTTGTCATGATATATTAACTTGCTATTGGTACTTATAGTCTTTTTTACTAAAATAGCTACGCCACAAGATTTACTTGTGCCGTTGCTAAAAAAAACATCTCCTCCCCACATTTTGCTTGCTGCCGCCACGCTATCCCCTTCCCACCTTGTCTCCTGTAAGCAGAGAATGTCACACTTGCTTTTAAGTAAAATGGCGGTCATCCTGCCATAAGTGCGGAGTCCATTGACATTAAGGGAGTGCAGCAGAAACATGGTCAGACCAAAAAAAACCTTTAAACAGCCAATTTTCCCTCAAGATTTTTTACCTCTCCCTCCTTCTTTCTTCTGTTTTTTCTTCATCGCAGCATCTTTTATTGAGGTGTGCTTTTTCCGAATATTTTTTATTGTGGCAAAGTCCATTTCCGAGTCACTGTTTGATCTACTCTGAGGAGGGAAGGTGGAGGGCACATTTAAGGTAGGTACCCTGGTGGATGTGGCTGCCGCCGGCTGCAATTCTCTTGGGGTATCCCCCACCTCCATTGATTCCAGGAGTTGAGAAGGCTCCGGCTCCTTTTCGGACCCGTTTCCTCCTCCATCCTTTCCTCTCTGCTGTGGGCCTGAGTCAGTGCTCATGTCATTCAGACTTGAACCAAGCCTTGTGCCTGGGCTCTGCACCACTTTAGGAGGGCTCTGGGTTCTCTGAGGGGCGTAACCCTCACCAGCAGCCTGCTTGGCGGCGCCACTACCCACCTCGTCATCTTCCTCCTCATCCTCCGTTCCTCCCTCACTTAAACCTTCCATCTCACTGTACAGCTCCTCAGATCCAGATTCCACCACAATATCCTCATCACTATAATTACAATTACATTCATCAATTTTGTTCCAACACACCTCACATTTCTGTATCTTATTAGGTTTCCTGTTGCACTCCCTTGCATAATGCCCCTGGACACCACACTTATGGCAGGAGAACTCAGGACAGTCCCTTAGGATGTGCCCCGGCTGGAGGCACATCCTACACACCCTAGCCTGCCTATCATGTATGACCCTGAAATATTCCGGTCCCATTGCTGTGTCAAACCGTGCTGAATAAGGCAGAGATTTGACTTTATCTGTAAACTTTACTTTGAGAAACCGCGTCCCATCAGCAATTTGCGTACCCGGCCACATCCTCCTCCTTATAGTTGATGCCGCTGAGACTCCCCACCCTTCTAGCTTCTGTAAAATTTCCTCATCTCTGATGTAAGCTGGTAAGCTTAAAAAAGAAACCATGAGTTCATCATTACACAGATCTTTGACATGCACTGTGTTGTCCCCAATTTTGAAACCATCTAGGATTCTCTCTTTCCCTTTGATGTGTGACATGGTAATTTCATATTTCTGCGGCCCTGTCGCCCTACAGGCTATTAAACCTCCACACAGTGCTCTTATGCATCTCATTAATTCGAGAACTGGGACTTCATCCTGCCCAGTTACCTCGACACTGACCGTCAGTTCTCTGTCATACTTGTGGTCGCCACCCGCAGATTTCGCCGCTCCATGTCGCTGCTGCAGCTGCCTTTCCCCACCAGACGCCGCATCTCTTTCCGCCGCCAATTCTCTCTCACTCTCCGCCGCCTCTCCAGTAGCTCCTCGCTGCCCAGGTCTTCTCGGAACCACGTCTTCAGCTCTGTTCTTCAGGCCACCAGCTCTCGTTGCCTGTGGACCGGCTCCAGCGCTCATCTCCTCTGAATCAGCCGCTGCTCGCCGTCTTTCCCCCGCTGTCGCTGCGGAAGCCGCTCTCGCATTTCCCTCCGGCAGTTTTCCTTCCGACTTCTTCATGTTTCGTTTCTGATTGTTTTTTTTAACAAGCAACCATTTTTCATTTTCTTCACCTGTTTGTGCGTTTATGTCAAGTCCGTTTTCCATGCTCGTAATCTGAAGTCCGTTTGCAGAGTTCAAATCCATTTGGTCCGTCCGAAAGTTTTCCATGAGGAAAAAAAAAACTCAAATTGACCTCCCCCGATCAGTATAAAAACTGTCGGGGGGAAAAAATGTTCACTCTAAAAACGAACCAAAAATGCACGGAAAATAAGGAAGAACAATGAAAAAGGCTGAAAAAAAACGAAAGAAATGGGAAAAGCGGAGTCCGCGACCTCCGTGTGTCGTGCTGTCAGCGTACCGTCTGATTGGCGCATGCGTGTTCAGAGTGGTATGGCCGTAAGCCCTTGACTCTCACACACATGGGCTCTATATCCATTTCACTCACTTTACAACCTCAAAAAAAATGTGATGTGCAAAAGCCTCACAGTCTTTTTACACACCAAATAGTTGTCCTGTCAATACAAAGAAAAGAATGTTGATGTCATCTAGAGAAAAGTACTGCATCTGCAATCTGTCTCCTTCAAATTACACACTGCATGACATTCCATTCGAAAGCTGTGGAGGGCGCTTCAAGAAAAGGTGTGTGAGGGAAGTTCGCTCATGCTGGTCCCCAAAAACTCAAAGCTGCCCTTTCCTCACAATGAAACAAAAAAGCTTACAGCACCTGGTATTCCCAGGCGGTCTCCCATCCAAGTACTAACCAGGCCCGACCCTGCTTAGATTCAGAGACCAGACGAGATCGGGCGTGTTCAGAGTAGTATGGCCGTAAGCCCTTGACTCTGACACACATGGGCTCTATATCCATTTCACACAATTTACAACCTCAGAAAAAATGTGATGCGCAAAAGCCTCAGGGTCTTTTAACACGCCAAATACGTGTCCTGTCAATAAAAGAAAAGAATGTTGATGTCATCGAGAGAAAAGTACTGCATCTGCCATCTGTCTTCTTCAAATTAACCACTGCATGAAATTCCATTCCAAAGCTGCAGAGGGCGCTTCAAGAAAAGGTGTGTGAGGGAAGCTCGCTCATGCTGGTCCCCAAAGACTCAAAGCGGCCCTTTCCTCACAATGAAACAAAAAAGCTTACAGCACCTGGTATTCCCAGGCGGTCTTCCATCCAAGTACTAACCAGGCCCGACCCTGCTAAGCTTCCGAGATCAGACGAGATCGGGCGTGTTCAGAGTGGTATGGCCGTAAGCCCTTGACTCTCACACACATGGGCTCTATATCCATTTCACTCACTTTACAACCTCAAAAAAAATGTGATGTGCAACAGCCTCACGGTCTTTTTACACACCAAATAGTTGTCCTGTCAATACAAAGAAAAAAATGTTGATGTCATCTAGAGAAAAGTACTGCATCTGCAATCTGTCTACTTCAAATTACACACTGCATGACATTCCATTCGAAAGCTGTGGAGGGCACTTCAAGAAAAGGTGTGTGAGGGAAGCTCGCTCATGCTGGTCCCCAAAGACTTAAAGCTGCCCTTTCCTCACAAAGAAATAAAAAAGCTTACAGCACCTGGTATTCCCAGGCGGTCTTCCATCCAAGTACTAACCAGGACCGACCCTGCTTAGCTTCCGAGATCAGACGAGATCGGGCGTGTTCAGAGTAGTATGGCCATAAGCCTTTGACGCTGACACACATGGGCTCTATATCCATTTCACACAATTTACAACCTCAGAAAAAAAGTGATGCGCAAAAGCCTCAGGGTCTTTTCACACGCCAAATCGGTGTCCTGTCAATAAAAGAAAAGAATGTTGATGTCATCTAGAGAAAAGTACTGCATCTGCCATCTGTCTACTTCAAATTAACCACTGCATGACATTCCATTCCAAAGCTGTGGAGGGCGCTTCAAGAAAAGGTGTGTGAGGGAAGCTCGCTCATGCTGGTCCCCAAACACTCAAAGCTGCCCTTTCCTCACAATGAAACAAAAAAGCTTACAGCACCTGGTATTCCGAGGCAGTCTCCCATCCAAGTACTAACCAGGCCCAACCCTGCTTAGCTTCCGAGATCAGACGAGATCGGGCGTGTTCAGAGTGGTATGGCCGTAAGCTCTTGACTCTCACACACATGGGCTCTATATCCATTTCAAAAACTTTACAACCTCAGAAAAAAAGTGATGCGCAACAGCCTCAGGGTGTTTTCACACGCCAAATCGGTGTCCTGTCAATAAAACAAAAGAATGTTGATGTCATCGAGAGAAAAGTACTGCATCTGCCATCTGTCTTCTTCAAATTAACCACTGCATGAAATTCCATTCCAAAGCTGCAGAGGGCCCTTCAAGAAAAGGTGTGTGAGGGAAGCTCGCTCATGCTGGTCCCCAAAGTCTCAAAGCGGCCCTTTCCTCACAATGAAACAAAAAAGCTTACAGCACCTGGTATTCCCAGGCGGTCTTCCATCCAAGTACTAACCAGGCCCGACCCTGCTAAGCTTCCGAGATCAGACGAGATCGGGCGTGTTCAGAGTGGTATGGCCGTAAGCCCTTGACTCTCACACACATGGGCTCCATATCCATTTCACTCACTTTACAACCTCAAAAAAAATGTGATGTGCAACAGCCTCAAGGCCTTTTTACACACCAAATAGTTGTCCTGTCAATACAAAGAAAAGAATGTTGATGTCATCTAGAGAAAAGTACTGCATCTGCAATCTGTCTACTTCAAATTACACACTGCATGACATTCCATTTGAAAGCTGTGGAGGGCGCTTCAAGAAAAGGTGTGTGAGGGAAGTTCGCTCATGCTGGTCCCCAAACACTCAAAGCTGCCCTTTCCTCACAATGAAACAAAAAGCTTACAGCACCTGGTATTCCCAGGCTGTCTCCCATCCAAGTACTAACCAGGCCCGACCCTGCTTAGCTTCCGAGATCAGACGAGATCGGGCGTGTTCACAGTGGTATGGCCGTAAGCCCTTGACTCTGACACACATGGGCTCTATATCCATTTCACACAATTTACAACCTCAGAAAAAAAGTGAAGCGCAACAGCCTCAGGGTCTTTTCACACGCCAAATAGGTGTCCTGTCAATAAAAGAAAAGAATGTTGATGTCATCTAGAGAAAAGTACTGCATCTGCAATCTGTCTACTTCAAATTAACCACTGCATGACATTCCATTCCAAAGCTGTGGAGGGCGCTTCAAGAAAAGGTGTGTGAGGGAAGCTCGCTCATGCTGGTCCCCAAAGACTCAAAGCTGCCCTTTCCTCACAAAGAAATAATAAAGCTTACAGCACCTGGTATTCCCAGGCGGTCTTCCATCCAAGTACTAACCAGGCCCAACCCTGCTTAGCTTCCGAGATCAGGCGTGTTCAGAGTGGTATGGCCGTAAGCCCTTGACTCTGACACACATGGGCTCTATATCCATTTCACACAATTTACAACCTCAGAAAAAAAGTGATGCGCAACAGCCTCAGGGTCTTTTAACACGCCAAATACGTGTCCTGTCAATAAAAGAAAAGAATGTTGATGTCATCGAGAGAAAAGTACTGCATCTGCCATCTGTCTACTTCAAATTAACCACTGCATGAAATTCCATTCCAAAGCTGCAGAGGGCGCTTCAAGAAAAGGTGTGTGAGGGAAGCTCGCTCATGCTGGTCCCCAAAGACTCAAAGCGGCCCTTTCCTCACAATGAAACAAAAAAGCTTACAGCACCTGGTATTCCCAGGCGGTCTTCCATCCAAGTACTAACCAGGCCCGACCCTGCTAAGCTTCCGAGATCAGACGAGATCGGGCGTGTTCAGAGTGGTATGGCCGTAAGCCCTTGACTCTCACACACATGGGCTCTATATCCATTTCACTCACTTTACAACCTCAAAAAAAATGTGATGTGCAACAGCCTCACGGTCTTTTTACACACCAAATAGTTGTCCTGTCAATAAAAGAAAAGAATGTTGATGTCATCGAGAGAAAAGTACTGCATCTGCCATCTGTCTTCTTCAAATTAACCACTGCATGAAATTCCATTCCAAAGCTGCAGAGGGCGCTTCAAGAAAAGGTGTGTGAGGGAAGCTCGCTCATGCTGGTCCCCAAAGACTCAAAGCGGCCCTTTCCTCACAATGAAACAAAAAAGCTTACAGCACCTGGTATTCCCAGGCGGTCTTCCATCCAAGTACTAACCAGGCACGACCCTGCTCAGCTTCCGAGATCAGACGAGATCGGGCGTGTTCAGAGTGGTATGGCCGTAAGCCCTTGACTCTCACACACATGGGCTCTATATCCATTTCACTCACTTTACAACCTCAAAAAAAATGTGATGTGCAACAGCCTCACGGTCTTTTTACACACCAAATAGTTGTCCTGTCAATAAAAGAAAAGAATGTTGATGTCATCGAGAGAAAAGTACTGCATCTGCCATCTGTCTTCTTCAAATTAACCACTGCATGAAATTCCATTCCAAAGCTGCAGAGGGCGCTTCAAGAAAAGGTGTGTGAGGGAAGCTCGCTCATGCTGGTCCCCAAAGACTCAAAGCGGCCCTTTCCTCACAATGAAAAAAAAAAGCTTACAGCACCTGGTATTCCCAGGCGGTCTTCCATCCACGTACTAACCAGGCCCGACCCTGCTAAGCTTCCGAGATCAGACGAGATCGGGCGTGTTCAGAGTAGTATGGCCATAAGCCTTTGACTCTGACACACATGGGCTCTATATCCATTTCACACAATTTACAACCTCAGAAAAAAAGTGATGCGCAACAGCCTCAGGGTCTTTTCACACGCCAAATCGGTGTCCTGTCAATAAAAGAAAAGAATGTTGATGTCATCTAGAGAAAAGTACTGCATCTGCCATCTGTCTACTTCAAATTAACCACTGCATGACATTCCATTCCAAAGCTGTGGAGGGCGCTTCAAGAAAAGGTGTGTGAGGGAAGCTCGCTCATGCTGGTCCCCAAAGACTCAAAGCGGCCCTTTCCTCACAATGAAACAAAAAAGCTTACAGCACCTGGTATTCCCAGGCGGTCTTCCATCCAAGTACTAACCAGGCCCGACCCTGCTAAGCTTCCGAGATCAGACGAGATCGGGCGTGTTCAGAGTGGTATGGCCGTAAGCCCTTGACTCTCACACACATGGGCTCCATATCCATTTCACTCACTTTACAACCTCAAAAAAAATGTGATGTGCAACAGCCTCAAGGCCTTTTTACACACCAAATAGTTGTCCTGTCAATACAAAGAAAAGAATGTTGATGTCATCTAGAGAAAAGTACTGCATCTGCAATCTGTCTACTTCAAATTACACACTGCATGACATTCCATTTGAAAGCTGTGGAGGGCGCTTCAAGAAAAGGTGTGTGAGGGAAGTTCGCTCATGCTGGTCCCCAAACACTCAAAGCTGCCCTTTCCTCACAATGAAACAAAAAGCTTACAGCACCTGGTATTCCCAGGCGGTCTCCCATCCAAGTACTAACCAGGCCCGACCCTGCTTAGCTTCCGAGATCAGACGAGATCGGGCGTGTTCAGAGTGGTATGGCTGTAAGCCCTTGACTCTGACACACATGGGCTCTATATCCATTTCACACAATTTACAACCTCAGAAAAAAAGTGAAGCGCAACAGCCTCAGGGTCTTTTCACACGCCAAATAGGTGTCCTGTCAATAAAAGAAAAGAATGTTGATGTCATCTAGAGAAAAGTACTGCATCTGCAATCTGTCTACTTCAAATTAACCACTGCATGACATTCCATTCCAAAGCTGTGGAGGGCGCTTCAAGAAAAGGTGTGTGAGGGAAGCTCGCTCATGCTGGTCCCCAAAGACTCAAAGCTGCCCTTTCCTCACAAAGAAATAATAAAGCTTACAGCACCTGGTATTCCCAGGCGGTCTTCCATCCAAGTACTAACCAGGCCCGACCCTGCTTAGCTTCCGAGATCAGGCGTGTTCAGAGTGGTATGGCCGTAAGCCCTTGACTCTGACACACATGGGCTCTATATCCATTTCACACAATTTACAACCTCAGAAAAAAAGTGATGCGCAACAGCCTCAGGGTCTTTTAACACGCCAAATACGTGTCCTGTCAATAAAAGAAAAGAATGTTGATGTCATCGAGAGAAAAGTACTGCATCTGCCATCTGTCTACTTCAAATTAACCACTGCATGAAATTCCATTCCAAAGCTGCAGAGGGCGCTTCAAGAAAAGGTGTGTGAGGGAAGCTCGCTCATGCTGGTCCCCAAAGACTCAAAGCGGCCCTTTCCTCACAATGAAACAAAAAAGCTTACAGCACCTGGTATTCCCAGGCGGTCTTCCATCCAAGTACTAACCAGGCCCGACCCTGCTAAGCTTCCGAGATCAGACGAGATCGGGCGTGTTCAGAGTGGTATGGCCGTAAGCCCTTGACTCTCACACACATGGGCTCTATATCCATTTCACTCACTTTACAACCTCAAAAAAAATGTGATGTGCAACAGCCTCACGGTCTTTTTACACACCAAATAGTTGTCCTGTCAATAAAAGAAAAGAATGTTGATGTCATCGAGAGAAAAGTACTGCATCTGCCATCTGTCTTCTTCAAATTAACCACTGCATGAAATTCCATTCCAAAGCTGCAGAGGGCGCTTCAAGAAAAGGTGTGTGAGGGAAGCTCGCTCATGCTGGTCCCCAAAGACTCAAAGCGGCCCTTTCCTCACAATGAAACAAAAAAGCTTACAGCACCTGGTATTCCCAGGCGGTCTTCCATCCAAGTACTAACCAGGCACGACCCTGCTCAGCTTCCGAGATCAGACGAGATCGGGCGTGTTCAGAGTGGTATGGCCGTAAGCCCTTGACTCTCACACACATGGGCTCTATATCCATTTCACTCACTTTACAACCTCAAAAAAAATGTGATGTGCAACAGCCTCACGGTCTTTTTACACACCAAATAGTTGTCCTGTCAATAAAAGAAAAGAATGTTGATGTCATCGAGAGAAAAGTACTGCATCTGCCATCTGTCTTCTTCAAATTAACCACTGCATGAAATTCCATTCCAAAGCTGCAGAGGGCGCTTCAAGAAAAGGTGTGTGAGGGAAGCTCGCTCATGCTGGTCCCCAAAGACTCAAAGCGGCCCTTTCCTCACAATGAAACAAAAAAGCTTACAGCACCTGGTATTCCCAGGCGGTCTTCCATCCAAGTACTAACCAGGCCCGACCCTGCTAAGCTTCCGAGATCAGACGAGATCGGGCGTGTTCAGAGTAGTATGGCCATAAGCCTTTGACTCTGACACACATGGGCTCTATATCCATTTCACACAATTTACAACCTCAGAAAAAAAGTGATGCGCAACAGCCTCAGGGTCTTTTCACACGCCAAATCGGTGTCCTGTCAATAAAAGAAAAGAATGTTGATGTCATCTAGAGAAAAGTACTGCATCTGCCATCTGTCTACTTCAAATTAACCACTGCATGACATTCCATTCCAAAGCTGTGGAGGGCGCTTCAAGAAAAGGTGTGTGAGGGAAGCTCGCTCATGCTGGTCCCCAAACACTCAAAGCTGCCCTTTCCTCACAATGAAACAAAAAAGCTTACAACACCTGGTATTCCCAGGTGGTCTCCCATCCAAGTACTAACCAGGCCCAACCCTGCTTAGCTTCCGAGATCAGACGAGATCGGGCGTGTTCAGAGTGGTATGTCCGTAAGCTCTTGACTCTCACACACATGGGCTCTATATCCATTTCACACACTTTACAACCTCAGAAAAAAAGTGATGCGCAACAGCCTCAGGGTCTTTTCACACGCCAAATCGGTGTCCTGTCAATAAAACAAAAGAATGTTGATGTCATCGAGAGAAAAGTACTGCATCTGCCATCTGTCTTCTTCAAATTAACCACTGCATGAAATTCCATTCCAAAGCTGCAGAGGGCCCTTCAAGAAAAGGTGTGTGAGGGAAGCTCGCTCATGCTGGTCCCCAAAGTCTCAAAGCGGCCCTTTCCTCACAATGAAACAAAAAAGCTTACAGCACCTGGTATTCCCAGGCGGTCTTCCATCCAAGTACTAACCTGGCCCGACCCTGCTAAGCTTCCGAGATCAGACGAGATCGGGCGTGTTCAGAGTGGTATGGCCGTAAGCCCTTGACTCTCACACACATGGGCTCTATATCCATTTCACACAATTTACAACCTCAGAAAAAAAGTGATGCGCAACAGCCTCACGGTCTTTTTACACACCAAATCGGTGTCCTGTCAATAAAAGAAAAGAATGTTGATGTCATCGAGAGAAAAGTACTGCATCTGCCATCTGTCTTCTTCAAATTAACCACTGCATGAAATTCCATTCCAAAGCTGCAGAGGGCGCTTCAAGAAAAGGTGTGTGAGGGAAGCTCGCTCATGCTGGTCCCCAAAGACTCAAAGCGGCCCTTTCCTCACAATGAAACAAAAAAGCTTACAGCACCTGGTATTCCCAGGCGGTCTTCCATCCAAGTACTAACCAGGCCCGACCCTGCTAAGCTTCCGAGATCAGACGAGATCGGGCGTGTTTTTTTTTTTTTTTTTTTTTTTTTGTCTTTTATTATCAAAAATACATCATACATTTTTACCAACTGTACATTCTTATTTACATGACAAAATTTAACAATTATATAAAAAATAAATTCCTTCAGGAAAGAAATCTTACCAAAAAAAAAACCCCACCCTTGATACACCTCGAACTTGATGAAAACACCATCAGAGTTTTTTGTTTTTTGTTTTTTTTTTTTTTTTTTTTTAAATTAAGTTAAATTTAGACAAATAAACCAACACTATGTGCCTACAGCCACTGGAGCAATGCAGGTCATTCCAAAAAAAATAAATAAAAATTAAAGAGAGACAAAAAAAAACTCATGGGACTAAAAAGAACAAATTCCTGTCGTGAAGTGTCACACACACAATTTTTTTTTTTTTTTTTTAAATGAAATTTTATCAAAATGAAATGTTAAACACACCAAAAACATAAACCACCCAATTTGCTCACCCCTTTATTAAATTTGAAAAATACTTTGCTTTATAAAAAAAAGAGACTACTTAGCTGGGAATTTGAAGAGAAAACATACCATTGTCAATCTTGTTTATTTCAATTTTGCCATTTGCTATGTTGAAAAATGTGTTTTTCCTGCAGAAAGTGTTTTCAAAAATATCCTTGTCCATGTCATGTAAGATTTGTAGGTGCGTCAAGAGTGTTGTGTAAAAAACCCCAAATATGTTTATTTTCTTCTTTTCATAGAGAGCGTAGTTTCTAGTTGTCCATATTGATTTTTTTGCAAAAGTGAGTATGGTATTTATGAGAGTCCTGTTCTGATCCTTTTGTTTCAGTGTTGTACCAAAGAGAAGAGTCCATGTCCATAGTGTTTCATCTGTCAAACTGAAATTGCAGTGCTCTTGCAGTAGCATCCTGATGAAATTCCTGAATTTATCCGATTCCTTGCAGTTGATGAATAGATGCTCCTGGTCTTCCGGTTCTTTATTGCAGATTTGGCATGTCCTACTGTAGTTTTCCTTATTAATCTGGTGTAATTTGATTCCTGTGAAAATTCTCCTGTGTCTGATATTGAATTCTAGCTTGAAAGTATTGCTGTCCATGTAAGGTATGTTAAGGTTTTGCCAGATTTTTCCTATCGGTATTCCCTTGAATAATTGTGCCCAGTGTTTTTCTGCTTTTGGAGTGCGTTTCATTGAGTTAATCCCTATGGTGTACCAGTCCTTTGTTTTCACCTGTGACAGCTCTTTCCCTGTGTACTGTGTGACAAGCTCAAGCGGTGGGAGTTCGGGGTCTGCTCTCGATTTGTCCGTGATGATTAAGTTTCTCCACAGTGAGGTTATGTTTCTGTTGATTTTGTTACCTAGTCCATTTAGGTAATCCTTTCTGCACGGTGTCCCTGTTTTTTTGAGTTGGGTTGTGACTTTCCTGAGACTGAACAGACCCCTTTCCCCCACCACTTGACCGACCCTTGTTATATTATGTTGCTGAAGTGCCCTGCATTTAAGTGTCCTACCATTGTGTGTGAAAAAGGTGCTTTCGAGAAAAGGTAACTGCAGCACATGACTTTTCTGACTGCACTTAGGCCTGAGGTGGGGCAGGAATTTGCCCCATGCCTCTAGCACCTCCTGGTAGAACATCGGTAGCGAGCCATGGCTTTTCCCAGGAAGGAGGTGATAAAGAGGGAGTTTCTCCCCCTCCCCGTACTCAGCCAGGTAGCCCGCCATTGTGTCCTCCCAGGGGTACTGCCTGTTCGAATCGAGAAAATTTCTAACTAATTTGGCCCTGAGTGCATCTTTTTTTGCACTGATGTCAATTAGTCCTAATCCCCCCTCCCTTTTATTAGCAATTATCACCCGATGAGCGATCGAATTTCCCTTTCCCCTCCAAAGGAAGGAGGAGATCGCTTCATTGAGCGAA
Source organism: Aulostomus chinensis (assembly GCF_037954235.1). Lineage (NCBI taxonomy): Eukaryota > Metazoa > Chordata > Actinopteri > Syngnathiformes > Aulostomidae > Aulostomus > Aulostomus chinensis. Next base: position 25,289,897 of record NC_141323.1, on the reverse strand, counting down.
TTTAGTGCCCACTGCGGTAGCTCACAGGCCCCCAAAACATGATTAATTTTTGACAGTATTAAGGCATTGATGACAATTACCTTTCCTCTCAGGCTTAAACCCCTACTTCTCCATAAATTAAGTGTATTTTCTACCTTTTTTACAAGTTCTCTCCACCCTAAGTCCCTGGCTTCCCCTTCATTTTTACCAATGTATACACCCAGTATTTTCCTGTATTCTTTAGTGCTAAAACCCCAATTATTTTTTAAACTATTTTTACCGAATTCCATCATTTCTGACTTATTTCTGTTAACCTTAGCTCCTGATGCTTTTTCATATCTTTCTAGATGTTTTATAATATAATTTAAATTTTCTTCATTTTTAAACATTATATTGATATCATCCGCAAATTGTGCTATTTTAACGACTTTGTCTCTATATGTTTTTATACCTATAATATTCTTATCATTCATTATACTTAAAGCTAGTGGCTCAGCAACAATACTGTATAAAAGAGCTGAAAGCGGGCATCCTTGCCTTACCGATCTTTTTAATTTGATCTTTTCTGTTAGTTGTCCATTTATCTTTATTTGACTGTATGCGTTATCGTATAATAATTTAATCCATCTAATAAAGCCTTCACCGTATCCAAATCTTTTTAAAGTTTTATATAAGAAAAGATGTTCTACTCTGTCGAATGCTTTCTCCAAATCAATTCCGAGCAGATACCCCCCCTGTGCTGCCATTGTCCTGACGGTATCCTTTATTGTAAGGATCGTATCTATGATGTCTCTATCTGGTATGCCGTATGCCTGTGTATTACCAATAATGGTTCCTATTGTAAGTTTAAGCCTGTTTGCCAGTGTTTTGGTCAGTATCTTGTAATCTGTATTGAGTAAACTTATTGGTCTATAGTTTGTTATATCCTGTTTTGAACCTTTATTTTTGTAGATAAGTGAAATTATTCCTGCAGTGAATGTATTGGATGTTCTCTGTTCCCGTTCCATTGAGTGGTACAATGACAGCAACAGGGGAGCTATCTGCTCTTTGAAACAAATATAAAATTCTGCTGTTAAACCATCTACCCCTGGACTTTTGTTTTTATTTAAGCTATCTATTGCCGTCTTTATCTCATTAATAGTAATTTGTGCATCAGACCATTCCTTATCCTCCACTGAAATACTAGTTTGGATATTTGATAACAACTTGTCTACCTCTTCGCTATTGCTATATCCATTATCAAATAATTCTTTATAAAACTCTGTAGTTACTCTTAGTATATTTTCTTGATCGTCATATTCTTTTCCAGTTATATCGTTGATTTTTTCTATTATAGTTTTGTTTTGTTTTTGCTTTTCGAGCCCCAAAAAATATGCGGTGCATTTTTCTCCTTCTACTAAATTTTTAACTCTGCTTCTTATCATTGCACCTCTGCATTTTATTTTTTCTATGTTTCCTAGTTTTGCTTTATATAATTCATAGTTTTCTGTGTTTCTGTTAGGTTCTTTATCAAATAATGCTATTTCATGATTGATTAATTTTCTTAGTCGATTTTCTTCCAGCTCCTCTCTCCACTTTTTCTCTTTACTATAATTTATACTACTTCTTTTAATTCTTTGCTTTAGAATTTCCCACTTTTCTATAAAATTATTTTCTATTTTCATTTCAATTTTTGCATAATCAAGCAGTTTTGTGATTTTTTTAACGTAAGTTGAATCTGCCAGGAGGCTGGAGTTGAGGCACCAGGTACCTCCCCCCCTGAAACCTCCTGCAGCACCCAAGTAACACTCAATTGTTGCGTGATCACTCCATGCGTTATAATTATATTGTATTTTATTGATCTGTTTTGTTGCTTCAGGGGCCGCTAGACATAAATCTATTCTGGCTTGTTTCATTTTTCCCTGCACAACCTGTCTTCTGGAGTACTCTTTCTTGAATGGGTTGTGAATTCTCCATACATCTGTCAAATTGTGAATATTCATTAAATTATATAGCTCAGTTCTGCTTGTGTCATTCTTGTATACATTGTTAATTGATATATCATCCTTAGTTAATGCGATATTGAAATCGCCTATTATTATGGTTCTATGATCTATCCATCTGCTTATACTATTTAGAAACATTTTCCTTTCCTTTTCACAGTTACTGGCATATATGTTAACAATTCTGTATGTTCTATTGTTTATGCAAACATCTATAATAAGTATTCTACCTTTCTTGTCATGATATATTAACTTGCTATTGGTACTTATAGTCTTTTTTACTAAAATAGCTACGCCACAAGATTTACTTGTGCCGTTGCTAAAAAAGACATCTCCTTCCCACATTTTGCTTGCTGCCGCCACGCTATCCCCTTCCCACCTTGTCTCCTGTAAGCAGAGAATGTCACACTTGCTTTTAAGTAAAATGGCGGTCATCCTGCCATAAGTGCGGAGTCCATTGACATTAAGGGAGTGCAGCAGAAACATGGTCAGACCAAAAAAACCTTTAAACAGCCAATTTTCCCTCAAGACTTTTTACCTCTCCCTCCTTCTTTCTTCTGTTTTTTCTTCATCGCAGCATCTTTTATTGAGGTGTGCTTTTTCCGAATATTTTTTATTGTGGCAAAGTCCATTTCCGAGTCACTGTTTGATCTACTCTGAGGAGGGAAGGTGGAGGGCACATTTAAGGTAGGTACCCTGGTGGATGTGGCTGCCGCCGGCTGCAATTCTCTTGGGGTATCCCCCACCTCCATTGATTCCAGGAGTTGAGAAGGCTCCGGCTCCTTTTCGGACCCGTTTCCTCCTCCATCCTTTCCTCTCTGCTGTGGGCCTGAGTCAGTGCTCATGTCATTCAGACTTGAACCAAGCCTTGTGCCTGGGCTCTGCACCACTTTAGGAGGGCTCTGGGTTCTCTGAGGGGCGTAACCCTCACCAGCAGCCTGCTTGGCGGCGCCACTACCCACCTCGTCATCTTCCTCCTCATCCTCCGTTCCTACCTCACTTAAACCTTCCATCTCACTGTACAGCTCCTCAGATCCAGATTCCACCACAATATCCTCATCACTATAATTACAATTACATTCATCAATTTTGTTCCAACACACCTCACATTTCTGTATCTTATTAGGTTTCCTGTTGCACTCCCTTGCATAATGCCCCTGGACACCACACTTATGGCAGGAGAACTCAGGACAGTCCCTTAGGATGTGCCCCGGCTGGAGGCACATCCTACACACCCTAGCCTGCCTATCATGTATGACCCTGAAATATTCCGGTCCCATTGCTGTGTCAAACCGTGCTGAATAAGGCAGAGATTGGACTTTATCTGTAAACTTTACTTTGAGAAACCGCGTCCCATCAGCAATTTGCGTACCCGGCCACATCCTCCTCCTTATAGTTGATGCAGCTGAGACTCCCCACCCTTCTAGCTTTTGTAAAATTTCCTCATCTCTGATGTAAGCTGGTAAGCTTAAAAAAGAAACCATGAGTTCATCATTACACAGATCTTTGACATGCACTGTGTTGTCCCCAATTTTGAAACCATCTAGGATTCTCTCTTTCCCTTTGATGTGTGACATGGTAATTTCATATTTCTGCGGCCCTGTCGCCCTACAGGCTATTAAACCTCCACACAGTGCTCTTATGCATCTCATTAATTCGAGAACTGGGACTTCATCCTGCCCAGTTACCTCGACACTGACCGTCAGTTCTCTGTCATACTTGTGGTCGCCACCCGCAGATTTCGCCGCTCCATGTCGCTGCTGCAGCTGCCTTTCCCCACCAGACGCCGCATCTCTTTCCGCCGCCAATTCTCTCTCACTCTCCGCCGCCTCTCCAGTAGCTCCTCGCTGCCCAGGTCTTCTCGGAACCACGTCTTCAGCTCTGTTCTTCAGGCCACCAGCTCTCGTTGCCTGTGGACCGGCTCCAGCGCTCATCTCCTCTGAATCAGCCGCTGCTCGCCGTCTTTCCCCCGCTGTCGCTGCGGAAGCCGCTCTCGCATTTCCCTCCGGCAGTTTTCCTTCCGACTTCTTCATGTTTCGTTTCTGATTGTTTCTTTTAACAAGCAACCATTTTTCATTTTCTTCACCTGTTTGTGCGTTTATGTCAAGTCCGTTTTCCATGCTCGTAATCTGAAATCCGTTTGCAGAGTTCAAATCCATTTGGTCCGTCCGAAAGTTTTCCATTAGGAAAAAAAAAACTCAAATTGACCTCCCCCGATCAGTATAAAAACTGTCGGGGGGAAAAAATGTTCACTCTAAAAACGAACCAAAAATGCACGGAAAATAAGGAAGAACAATGAAAAAGGCTGAAAAAAACGAAAGAAATGGGAAAAGCGGAGTCCGCGACCTCCGTGTGTCGTGCTGTCAGCGTACCGTCTGATTGGCGCATGCGTGTTCAGAGTGGTATGGCCGTAAGCCCTTGACTCTCACACACATGGGCTCTATATCCATTTCACACAATTTACAACCTCAGAAAAAAAGTGATGCGCAACAGCCTCACGGTCTTTTTACACACCAAATCGGTGTCCTGTCAATAAAAGAAAAGAATGTTGATGTCATCGAGAGAAAAGTACTGCATCTGCCATCTGTCTTCTTCAAATTAACCACTGCATGAAATTCCATTCCAAAGCTGCAGAGGGCGCTTCAAGAAAAGGTGTGTGAGGGAAGCTCGCTCATGCTGGTCCCCAAAGACTCAAAGCGGCCCTTTCCTCACAATGAAACAAAAAAGCTTACAGCACCTGGTATTCCCAGGCGGTCTTCCATCCAAGTACTAACCAGGCCCGACCCTGCTAAGCTTCCGAGATCAGACGAGATCGGGCGTGTTCAGAGTGGTATGGCCGTAAGCCCTTGACTCTCACACACATGGGCTCTATATCCATTTCACTCACTTTACAACCTCAAAAAAAATGTGATGTGCAACAGCCTCACGGTCTTTTTACACACCAAATAGTTGTCCTGTCAATAAAAGAAAAGAATGTTGATGTCATCGAGAGAAAAGTACTGCATCTGCCATCTGTCTTCTTCAAATTAACCACTGCATGAAATTCCATTCCAAAGCTGCAGAGGGCGCTTCAAGAAAAGGTGTGTGAGGGAAGCTCGCTCATGCTGGTCCCCAAAGACTCAAAGCGGCCCTTTCCTCACAATGAAACAAAAAAGCTTACAGCACCTGGTATTCCCAGGCGGTCTTCCATCCAAGTACTAACCAGGCCCGACCCTGCTAAGCTTCCGAGATCAGACGAGATCGGGCGTGTTCAGAGTAGTATGGCCATAAGCCTTTGACTCTGACACACATGGGCTCTATATCCATTTCACACAATTTACAACCTCAGAAAAAAAGTGATGCGCAACAGCCTCAGGGTCTTTTCACACCAAATAGTTGTCCTGTCAATAAAAGAAAAGAATGTTGATGTCATCTAGAGAAAAGTACTGCATCTGCCATCTGTCTACTTCAAATTAACCACTGCATGACATTCCATTCCAAAGCTGTGGAGGGCGCTTCAAGAAAAGGTGTGTGAGGGAAGCTCGCTCATGCTGGTCCCCAAACACTCAAAGCTGCCCTTTCCTCACAATGAAACAAAAAAGCTTACAGCACCTGGTATTCCCAGGCGGTCTTCCATCCAAGTACTAACCAGGCCCGACCCTGCTAAGCTTCCGAGATCAGACGAGATCGGGCGTGTTCAGAGTGGTATGGCCGTAAGCCCTTGACTCTCACACACATGGGCTCTATATCCATTTCACACAATTTACAACCTCAGAAAAAAAGTGATGCGCAACAGCCTCACGGTCTTTTTACACACCAAATCGGTGTCCTGTCAATAAAAGAAAAGAATGTTGATGTCATCGAGAGAAAAGTACTGCATCTGCCATCTGTCTTCTTCAAATTAACCACTGCATGAAATTCCATTCCAAAGCTGCAGAGGGCGCTTCAAGAAAAGGTGTGTGAGGGAAGCTCGCTCATGCTGGTCCCCAAAGACTCAAAGCGGCCCTTTCCTCACAATGAAACAAAAAAGCTTACAGCACCTGGTATTCCCAGGCGGTCTTCCATCCAAGTACTAACCAGGCCCGACCCTGCTAAGCTTCCGAGATCAGACGAGATCGGGCGTGTTCAGAGTGGTATGGCCGTAAGCCCTTGACTCTCACACACATGGGCTGTATATCCATTTCACTCACTTTACAACCTCAAAAAAAATGTGATGTGCAACAGCCTCACGGTCTTTTTACACACCAAATAGTTGTCCTGTCAATACAAAGAAAAAAATGTTGATGTCATCTAGAGAAAAGTACTGCATCTGCAATCTGTCTACTTCAAATTACACACTGCATGACATTCCATTCGAAAGCTGTGGAGGGCACTTCAAGAAAAGGTGTGTGAGGGAAGTTCGCTCATGCTGGTCCCCAAAGACTCAAAGCTGCCCTTTCCTCACAAAGAAATAAAAAAGCTTACAGCACCTGGTATTCCCAGGCGGTCTTCCATCCAAGTACTAACCAGGCCCGACCCTGCTTGGCTTCCGAGATCAGACGAGATCGGGCGTGTTCAGAGTAGTATGGCCATAAGCCTTTGACTCTGACACACATGGGCTCTATATCCATTTCACACAATTTACAACCTCTGAAAAAAAGTGATGCGCAACAGCCTCAGGGTCTTTTCACAGGCCAAATCGGTGTCCTGTCAATAAAAGAAAAGAATGTTGATGTCATCTAGAGAAAAGTACTGCATCTGCCATCTGTCTACTTCAAATTAACCACTGCAGGACATTCCATTCCAAAGCTGTGGAGGGCGCTTCAAGAAAAGGTGTGTGAGGGAAGCTCGCTCATGCTGGTCCCCAAACACTCAAAGCTGCCCTTTCCTTACAATGAAACAAAAAAGCTTACAACATCTGGTATTCCCAGGCGGTCTCCCATCCAAGTACTAACCAGGCCCAACCCTGCTTAGCTTCCGAGATCAGACGAGATCGGGCGTGTTCAGAGTGGTTAGGCGTAAGCTCTTGACTCTCACACACATGGGCTCTATATCCATTTCACACACTTTACAACCTCAGAAAAAAAGTGATGCGCAACAGCCTCAGGGTCTTTTCACACGCCAAATCGGTGTCCTGTCAATAAAACAAAAGAATGTTGATGTCATCGAGAGAAAAGTACTGCATCTGCCATCTGTCTTCTTCAAATTAACCACTGCATGAAATTCCATTCCAAAGCTGCAGAGGGCCCTTCAAGAAAAGGTGTGTGAGGGAAGCTCGCTCATGCTGGTCCCCAAAGTCTCAAAGCGGCCCTTTCCTCACAATGAAACAAAAAAGCTTACAGCACCTGGTATTCCCAGGCGGTCTTCCATCCAAGTACTAACCAGGCCCGACCCTGCTAAGCTTCCGAGATCAGACGAGATCGGGCGTGTTCAGAGTGGTATGGCCGTAAGCCCTTGACTCTCACACACATGGGCTCTATATCCATTTCACACAATTTACAACCTCAGAAAAAAAGTGATGCGCAACAGCCTCACGGTCTTTTTACACACCAAATCGGTGTCCTGTCAATAAAAGAAAAGAATGTTGATGTCATCGAGAGAAAAGTACTGCATCTGCCATCTGTCTTCTTCAAATTAACCACTGCATGAAATTCCATTCCAAAGCTGCAGAGGGCGCTTCAAGAAAAGGTGTGTGAGGGAAGCTCGCTCATGCTGGTCCCCAAAGACTCAAAGCGGCCCTTTCCTCACAATGAAACAAAAAAGCTTACAGCACCTGGTATTCCCAGGCGGTCTTCCATCCAAGTACTAACCAGGCCCGACCCTGCTAAGCTTCCGAGATCAGACGAGATCGGGCGTGTTCAGAGTGGTATGGCCGTAAGCCCTTGACTCTCACACACATGGGCTCTATATCCATTTCACACAATTTACAACCTCAGAAAAAAAGTGATGCGCAACAGCCTCACGGTCTTTTTACACACCAAATCGGTGTCCTGTCAATAAAAGAAAAGAATGTTGATGTCATCGAGAGAAAAGTACTGCATCTGCCATCTGTCTTCTTCAAATTAACCACTGCATGAAATTCCATTCCAAAGCTGCAGAGGGCGCTTCAAGAAAAGGTGTGTGAGGGAAGCTCGCTCATGCTGGTCCCCAAAGACTCAAAGCGGCCCTTTCCTCACAATGAAACAAAAAAGCTTACAGCACCTGGTATTCCCAGGCGGTCTTCCATCCAAGTACTAACCAGGCCCGACCCTGCTAAGCTTCCGAGATCAGACGAGATCGGGCGTGTTCAGAGTGGTATGGCCGTAAGCCCTTGACTCTCACACACATGGGCTCTATGTCCATTTCACTCACTTTACAACCTCAAAAAAAATGTGATGTGCAACAGCCTCACGGTCTTTTTACACACCAAATAGTTGTCCTGTCAATACAAAGAAAAAAATGTTGATGTCATCTAGAGAAAAGTACTGCATCTGCAATCTGTCTACTTCAAATTACACACTGCATGACATTCCATTCGAAAGCTGTGGAGGGCACTTCAAGAAAAGGTGTGTGAGGGAAGTTCGCTCATGCTGATCCCCAAAGACTCAAAGCTGCCCTTTCCTCACAAAGAAATAAAAAAGCTTACAGCACCTGGTATTCCCAGGCGGTCTTCCATCCAAGTACTAACCAGGCCCGACCCTGCTTGGCTTCCGAGATCAGACGAGATCGGGCGTGTTCAGAGTAGTATGGCCATAAGCCTTTGACTCTGACACACATGGGCTCTATATCCATTTCACACAATTTACAACCTCAGAAAAAAAGTGATGCGCAACAGCCTCAGGGTCTTTTCACACGCCAAATCGGTGTCCTGTCAATAAAAGAAAAGAATGTTGATGTCATCTAGAGAAAAGTACTGCATCTGCCATCTGTCTACTTCAAATTAACCACTGCAGGACATTCCATTCCAAAGCTGTGGAGGGCGCTTCAAGAAAAGGTGTGTGAGGGAAGCTCGCTCATGCTGGTCCCCAAACACTCAAAGCTGCCCTTTCCTCACAATGAAACAAAAAAGCTTACAACATCTGGTATTCCCAGGCGGTCTCCCATTCAAGTACTAACCAGGCCCAACCCTGCTTAGCTTCCGAGATCAGACGAGATCGGGCGTGTTCAGAGTGGTATGTCCGTAAGCTCTTGACTCTCACACACATGGGCTCTATATCCATTTCACACACTTTACAACCTCAGAAAAAAAGTGATGCGCAACAGCCTCAGGGTCTTTTCACACGCCAAATCGGTGTCCTGTCAATAAAAGAAAAGAATGTTGATGTCATCTAGAGAAAAGTACTGCATCTGCCATCTGTCTACTTCAAATTAACCACTGCATGACATTCCATTCCAAAGCTGTGGAGGGCGCTTCAAGAAAAGGTGTGTGAGGGAAGCTCGCTCATGCTGGTCCCCAAACACTCAAAGCTGCCCTTTCCTCACAATGAAACAAAAAAGCTTACAACACCTGGTATTCCCAGGCGGTCTCCCATCCAAGTACTAACCAGGCCCAACCCTGCTTAGCTTCCGAGATCAGACGAGATCGGGCGTGTTCAGAGTGGTATGTCCGTAAGCTCTTGACTCTCACACACATGGGCTCTATATCCATTTCACACACTTTACAACCTCAGAAAAAAAGTGATGCGCAACAGCCTCAGGGTCTTTTCACACGCCAAATGGGTGTCCTGTCAATAAAACAAAAGAATGTTGATGTCATCGAGAGAAAAGTACTGCATCTGCCATCTGTCTTCTTCAAATTAACCACTGCATGAAATTCCATTCCAAAGCTGCAGAGGGCCCTTCAAGAAAAGGTGTGTGAGGGAAGCTCGCTCATGCTGGTCCCCAAAGTCTCAAAGCGGCCCTTTCCTCACAATGAAACAAAAAAGCTTACAGCACCTGGTATTCCCAGGCGGTCTTCCATCCAAGTACTAACCAGGCCCGACCCTGCTAAGCTTCCGAGATCAGACGAGATCGGGCGTGTTCAGAGTGGTATGGCCGTAAGCCCTTGACTCTCACACACATGGGCTCTATATCCATTTCACACAATTTACAACCTCAGAAAAAAAGTGATGCGCAACAGCCTCACGGTCTTTTTACACACCAAATCGGTGTCCTGTCAATAAAAGAAAAGAATGTTGATGTCATCGAGAGAAAAGTACTGCATCTGCCATCTGTCTTCTTCAAATTAACCACTGCATGAAATTCCATTCCAAAGCTGCAGAGGGCGCTTCAAGAAAAGGTGTGTGAGGGAAGCTCGCTCATGCTGGTCCCCAAAGACTCAAAGCGGCCCTTTCCTCACAATGAAACAAAAAAGCTTACAGCACCTGGTATTCCCAGGCGGTCTTCCATCCAAGTACTAACCAGGCCCGACCCTGCTAAGCTTCCGAGATCAGACGAGATCGGGCGTGTTCAGAGTGGTATGGCCGTAAGCCCTTGACTCTCACACACATGGGCTCTATATCCATTTCACTCACTTTACAACCTCAAAAAAAATGTGATGTGCAACAGCCTCACGGTCTTTTTACACACCAAATAGTTGTCCTGTCAATACAAAGAAAAAAATGTTGATGTCATCTAGAGAAAAGTACTGCATCTGCAATCTGTCTACTTCAAATTACACACTGCATGACATTCCATTCGAAAGCTGTGGAGGGCACTTCAAGAAAAGGTGTGTGAGGGAAGCTCGCTCATGCTGGTCCCCAAAGACTCAAAGCTGCCCTTTCCTCACAAAGAAATAAAAAAGCTTACAGCACCTGGTATTCCCAGGCGGTCTTCCATCCAAGTACTAACCAGGCCCGACCCTGCTTGGCTTCCGAGATCAGACGAGATCGGGCGTGTTCAGAGTAGTATGGCCATAAGCCTTTGACTCTGACACACATGGGCTCTATATCCATTTCACACAATTTACAACCTCAGAAAAAAAGTGATGCGCAACAGCCTCAGGGTCTTTTTACACACCAAATAGTTGTCCTGTCAATACAAAGAAAAAAATGTTGATTTCATCTAGAGAAAAGTACTGCATCTGCAATCTGTCTACTTTAAATTACACACTGCATGACATTCCATTCGAAAGCTGTGGAGGGCACTTCAAGAAAAGGTGTGTGAGGGAAGCTCGCTCATGCTGGTCCCCAAAGACTCAAAGCTGCCCTTTCCTCACAAAGAAATAAAAAAGCTTACAGCACCTGGTATTCCCAGGCTTTCTTCCATCCAAGTACTAACCAGGCCCGACCCTGCTTAGCTTCCGAGATCAGACGAGATCGGGCGTGTTCAGAGTAGTATGGCCATAAGCCTTTGACTCTGACACACATGGGCTCTATATCCATTTCACACAATTTACAACCTCAGAAAAAAAGTGATGCGCAACAGCCTCAGGGTCTTTTCACACGCCAAATCGGTGTCCTGTCAATAAAACAAAAGAATGTTGATGTCATCGAGAGAAAAGTACTGCATCTGCCATCTGTCTTCTTCAAATTAACCACTGCATGAAATTCCATTCCAAAGCTGCAGAGGGCGCTTCAAGAAAAGGTGTGTGAGGGAAGCTCGCTCATGCTGGTCCCCAAAGACTCAAAGCGGCCCTTTCCTCACAATGGAACAAAAAAGCTTACAGCACCTGGTATTCCCAGGCGGTCTTCCATCCAAGTACTAACCAGGCCCGACCCTGCTAAGCTTCCGAGATCAGACGAGATCGGGCGTGTTCAGAGTGGTATGGCCGTAAGCCCTTGACTCTCACACACATGGGCTCTATATCCATTTCACTCACTTTACAACCTCAAAAAAAATGTGATGTGCAACAGCCTCAGGGTCTTTTCACACACCAAATAGTTGTCCTGTCAATACAAAGAAAAAAATGTTGATGTCATCTAGAGAAAAGTACTGCATCTGCAATCTGTCTACTTCAAATTACACACTGCATGACATTCCATTCGAAAGCTGTGGAGGGCACTTCAAGAAAAGGTGTGTGAGGGAAGCTCGCTCATGCTGGTCCCCAAAGACTCAAAGCTGCCCTTTCCTCACAAAGAAATAAAAAAGCTTACAGCACCTGGTATTCCCAGGCGGTCTTCCATCCAAGTACTAACCAGGCCCGACCCTGCTTAGCTTCCGAGATCAGACGAGATCGGGCGTGTTCAGAGTGGTATGGCCGTAAGCTCTTGACTCTCACACACATGGGCTCTATATCCATTTCACACACTTTACAACCTCAGAAAAAAAGTGATGCGCAACAGCCTCAGGGTCTTTTCACACGCCAAATCGGTGTCCTGTCAATAAAACAAAAGAATGTTGATGTCATCGAGAGAAAAGTACTGCATCTGCCATCTGTCTTCTTCAAATTAACCACTGCATGAAATTCCATTCCAAAGCTGCAGAGGGCCCTTCAAGAAAAGGTGTGTGAGGGAAGCTCGCTCATGCTGGTCCCCAAAGTCTCAAAGCGGCCCTTTCCTCACAATGAAACAAAAAAGCTTACAGCACCTGGTATTCCCAGGCGGTCTTCCATCCAAGTACTAACCAGGCCCGACCCTGCTAAGCTTCCGAGATCAGACGAGATCGGGCGTGTTCAGAGTGGTATGGCCGTAAGCCCTTGACTCTCACACACATGGGCTCTATATCCATTTCACTCACTTTACAACCTCAAAAAAAATGTGATGTGCAACAGCCTCACGGTCTTTTTACACACCAAATAGTTGTCCTGTCAATACAAAGAAAAAAATGTTGATGTCATCTAGAGAAAAGTACTGCATCTGCAATCTGTCTACTTTAAATTACACACTGCATGACATTCCATTCGAAAGCTGTGGAGGGCACTTCAAGAAAAGGTGTGTGAGGGAAGCTCGCTCATGCTGGTCCCCAAAGACTCAAAGCTGCCCTTTCCTCACAAAGAAATAAAAAAGCTTACAGCACCTGGTATTCCCAGGCGGTCTTCCATCCAAGTACTAACCAGGCCCGACCCTGCTTAGCTTCCAAGATCAGACGAGATCGGGCGTGTTCAGAGTAGTATGGCCATAAGCCTTTGACTCTGACACACATGGGCTCTATATCCATTTCACACAATTTACAACCTCAGAAAAAAAGTGATGCGCAACAGCCTCAGGGTCTTTTCACACGCCAAATCGGTGTCCTGTCAATAAAAGAAAAGAATGTTGATGTCATCTAGAGAAAAGTACTGCATCTGCCATCTGTCTACTTCAAATTAACCACTGCATGACATTCCATTCCAAAGCTGTGGAGGGCGCTTCAAGAAAAGGTGTGTGAGGGAAGCTCGCTCATGCTGGTCCCCAAACACTCAAAGCGGCCCTTTCCTCACAATGAAACAAAAAAGCTTACAGCACCTGGTATTCCCAGGCGGTCTTCCATCCAATTACTAACCAGGCCCGACCCTGCTAAGCTTCCGAGATCAGACGAGATCGGGCGTGTTCAGAGTGGTATGGCCGTAAGCCCTTGACTCTCACACACATGGGCTCTATATCCATTTCACTCACTTTACAACCTCAAAAAAAATGTGATGTGCAACAGCCTCACGGTCTTTTTACACACCAAATCGGTGTCCTGTCAATAAAAGAAAAGAATGTTGATGTCATCGAGAGAAAAGTACTGCATCTGCCATCTGTCTTCTTCAAATTAACCACTGCATGACATTCCATTCCAAAGCTGCAGAGGGCGCTTCAAGAAAAGGTGTGTGAGGAAAGCTCGCTCATGCTGGTCCCCAAAGACTCAAAGCGGCCCTTTCCTCACAATGAAACAAAAAAGCTTACAGCACCTGGTATTCCCAGGCGGTCTTCCATCCAAGTACTAACCAGGCCCGACCCTGCTAAGCTTCCGAGATCAGACGAGATCGGGCGTGTTCAGAGTGGTATGGCCGTAAGCCCTTGACTCTCACACACATGGGCTCTATATCCATTTCACTCACTTTACAACCTCAAAAAAAATGTGATGTGCAACAGCCTCACGGTCTTTTTACACACCAAATAGTTGTCCTGTCAATACAAAGAAAAAAATGTTGATGTCATCTAGAGAAAAGTACTGCATCTGCAATCTGTCTACTTCAAATTACACACTGCATGACATTCCATTCGAAAGCTGTGGAGGGCACTTCAAGAAAAGGTGTGTGAGGGAAGTTCGCTCATGCTGATCCCCAAAGACTCAAAGCTGCCCTTTCCTCACAAAGAAATAAAAAAGCTTACAGCACCTGGTATTCCCAGGCGGTCTTCCATCCAAGTACTAACCAGGCCCGACCCTGCTTGGCTTCCGAGATCAGACGAGATCGGGCGTGTTCAGAGTAGTATGGCCATAAGCCTTTGACTCTGACACACATGGGCTCTATATCCATTTCACACAATTTACAACCTCAGAAAAAAAGTGATGCGCAACAGCCTCAGGGTCTTTTCACACGCCAAATCGGTGTCCTGTCAATAAAAGAAAAGAATGTTGATGTCATCTAGAGAAAAGTACTGCATCTGCCATCTGTCTACTTCAAATTAACCACTGCAGGACATTCCATTCCAAAGCTGTGGAGGGCGCTTCAAGAAAAGGTGTGTGAGGGAAGCTCGCTCATGCTGGTCCCCAAACACTCAAAGCTGCCCTTTCCTCACAATGAAACAAAAAAGCTTACAACACCTGGTATTCCCAGGCGGTCTCCCATCCAAGTACTAACCAGGCCCGACCCTGCTAAGCTTCCGAGATCAGACGAGATCGGGCGTGTTCAGAGTGGTATGGCCGTAAGCCCTTGACTCTCACACACATGGGCTCTATATCCATTTCACTCACTTTACAACCTCAAAAAAAATGTGATGTGCAACAGCCTCACGGTCTTTTTACACACCAAATAGTTGTCCTGTCAATACAAAGAAAAAAATGTTGATGTCATCTAGAGAAAAGTACTGCATCTGCAATCTGTCTACTTTAAATTACACACTGCATGACATTCCATTCGAAAGCTGTGGAGGGCACTTCAAGAAAAGGTGTGTGAGGGAAGCTCGCTCATGCTGGTCCCCAAAGACTCAAAGCTGCCCTTTCCTCACAAAGAAATAAAAAAGCTTACAGCACCTGGTATTCCCAGGCGGTCTTCCATCCAAGTACTAACCAGGCCCGACCCTGCTTAGCTTCCAAGATCAGACGAGATCGGGCGTGTTCAGAGTAGTATGGCCATAAGCCTTTGACTCTGACACACATGGGCTCTATATCCATTTCACACAATTTACAACCTCAGAAAAAAAGTGATGCGCAACAGCCTCAGGGTCTTTTCACACGCCAAATCGGTGTCCTGTCAACAAAAGAAAAGAATGTTGATGTCATCTAGAGAAAAGTACTGCATCTGCCATCTGTCTACTTCAAATTAACCACTGCATGACATTCCATTCCAAAGCTGTGGAGGGCGCTTCAAGAAAAGGTGTGTGAGGGAAGCTCGCTCATGCTGGTCCCCAAACACTCAAAGCGGCCCTTTCCTCACAATGAAACAAAAAAGCTTACAGCACCTGGTATTCCCAGGCGGTCTTCCATCCAATTACTAACCAGGCCCGACCCTGCTAAGCTTCCGAGATCAGACGAGATCGGGCGTGTTCAGAGTGGTATGGCCGTAAGCCCTTGACTCTCACACACATGGGCTCTATATCCATTTCACTCACTTTACAACCTCAAAAAAAATGTGATGTGCAACAGCCTCACGGTCTTTTTACACACCAAATCGGTGTCCTGTCAATAAAAGAAAAGAATGTTGATGTCATCGAGAGAAAAGTACTGCATCTGCCATCTGTCTTCTTCAAATTAACCACTGCATGACATTCCATTCCAAAGCTGCAGAGGGCGCTTCAAGAAAAGGTGTGTGAGGAAAGCTCGCTCATGCTGGTCCCCAAAGACTCAAAGCGGCCCTTTCCTCACAATGAAACAAAAAAGCTTACAGCACCTGGTATTCCCAGGCGGTCTTCCATCCAAGTACTAACCAGGCCCGACCCTGCTAAGCTTCCGAGATCAGACGAGATCGGGCGTGTTCAGAGTGGTATGGCCGTAAGCCCTTGACTCTCACACACATGGGCTCTATATCCATTTCACTCACTTTACAACCTCAAAAAAAATGTGATGTGCAACAGCCTCACGGTCTTTTTACACACCAAATAGTTGTCCTGTCAATACAAAGAAAAAAATGTTGATGTCATCTAGAGAAAAGTACTGCATCTGCAAACTGTCTACTTCAAATTACACACTGCATGACATTCCATTCGAAAGCTGTGGAGGGCACTTCAAGAAAAGGTGTGTGAGGGAAGTTCGCTCATGCTGATCCCCAAAGACTCAAAGCTGCCCTTTCCTCACAAAGAAATAAAAAAGCTTACAGCACCTGGTATTCCCAGGCGGTCTTCCATCCAAGTACTAACCAGGCCCGACCCTGCTTGGCTTCCGAGATCAGACGAGATCGGGCGTGTTCAGAGTAGTATGGCCATAAGCCTTTGACTCTGACACACATGGGCTCTATATCCATTTCACACAATTTACAACCTCAGAAAAAAAGTGATGCGCAACAGCCTCAGGGTCTTTTCACACGCCAAATCGGTGTCCTGTCAATAAAAGAAAAGAATGTTGATGTCATCTAGAGAAAAGTACTGCATCTGCCATCTGTCTACTTCAAATTAACCACTGCAGGACATTCCATTCCAAAGCTGTGGAGGGCGCTTCAAGAAAAGGTGTGTGAGGGAAGCTCGCTCATGCTGGTCCCCAAACACTCAAAGCTGCCCTTTCCTCACAATGAAACAAAAAAGCTTACAACATCTGGTATTCCCAGGCGGTCTCCCATTCAAGTACTAACCAGGCCCAACCCTGCTTAGCTTCCGAGATCAGACGAGATCGGGCGTGTTCAGAGTGGTTAGGCGTAAGCTCTTGACTCTCACACACATGGGCTCTATATCCATTTCACACACTTTACAACCTCAGAAAAAAAGTGATGCGCAACAGCCTCAGGGTCTTTTCACACGCCAAATCGGTGTCCTGTCAATAAAAGAAAAGAATGTTGATGTCATCTAGAGAAAAGTACTGCATCTGCCATCTGTCTACTTCAAATTAACCACTGCATGACATTCCATTCCAAAGCTGTGGAGGGCGCTTCAAGAAAAGGTGTGTGAGGGAAGCTCGCTCATGCTGGTCCCCAAACACTCAAAGCTGCCCTTTCCTCACAATGAAACAAAAAAGCTTACAACACCTGGTATTCCCAGGCGGTCTCCCATCCAAGTACTAACCAGGCCCAACCCTGCTTAGCTTCCGAGATCAGACGAGATCGGGCGTGTTCAGAGTGGTATGTCCGTAAGCTCTTGACTCTCACACACATGGGCTCTATATCCATTTCACACACTTTACAACCTCAGAAAAAAAGTGATGCGCAACAGCCTCAGGGTCTTTTCACACGCCAAATGGGTGTCCTGTCAATAAAACAAAAGAATGTTGATGTCATCGAGAGAAAAGTACTGCATCTGCCATCTGTCTTCTTCAAATTAACCACTGCATGAAATTCCATTCCAAAGCTGCAGAGGGCCCTTCAAGAAAAGGTGTGTGAGGGAAGCTCGCTCATGCTGGTCCCCAAAGTCTCAAAGCGGCCCTTTCCTCACAATGAAACAAAAAAGCTTACAGCACCTGGTATTCCCAGGCGGTCTTCCATCCAAGTACTAACCAGGCCCGACCCTGCTAAGCTTCCGAGATCAGACGAGATCGGGCGTGTTCAGAGTGGTATGGCCGTAAGCCCTTGACTCTCACACACATGGGCTCTATATCCATTTCACACAATTTACAACCTCAGAAAAAAAGTGATGCGCAACAGCCTCACGGTCTTTTTACACACCAAATCGGTGTCCTGTCAATAAAAGAAAAGAATGTTGATGTCATCGAGAGAAAAGTACTGCATCTGCCATCTGTCTTCTTCAAATTAACCACTGCATGAAATTCCATTCCAAAGCTGCAGAGGGCGCTTCAAGAAAAGGTGTGTGAGGGAAGCTCGCTCATGCTGGTCCCCAAAGACTCAAAGCGGCCCTTTCCTCACAATGAAACAAAAAAGCTTACAGCACCTGGTATTCCCAGGCGGTCTTCCATCCAAGTACTAACCAGGCCCGACCCTGCTAAGCTTCCGAGATCAGACGAGATCGGGCGTGTTCAGAGTGGTATGGCCGTAAGCCCTTGACTCTCACACACATGGGCTCTATATCCATTTCACTCACTTTACAACCTCAAAAAAAATGTGATGTGCAACAGCCTCACGGTCTTTTTACACACCAAATAGTTGTCCTGTCAATACAAAGAAAAAAATGTTGATGTCATCTAGAGAAAAGTACTGCATCTGCAATCTGTCTACTTCAAATTACACACTGCATGACATTCCATTCGAAAGCTGTGGAGGGCACTTCAAGAAAAGGTGTGTGAGGGAAGCTCGCTCATGCTGGTCCCCAAAGACTCAAAGCTGCCCTTTCCTCACAAAGAAATAAAAAAGCTTACAGCACCTGGTATTCCCAGGCGGTCTTCCATCCAAGTACTAACCAGGCCCGACCCTGCTTGGCTTCCGAGATCAGACGAGATCGGGCGTGTTCAGAGTAGTATGGCCATAAGCCTTTGACTCTGACACACATGGGCTCTATATCCATTTCACACAATTTACAACCTCAGAAAAAAAGTGATGCGCAACAGCCTCAGGGTCTTTTTACACACCAAATAGTTGTCCTGTCAATACAAAGAAAAAAATGTTGATTTCATCTAGAGAAAAGTACTGCATCTGCAATCTGTCTACTTTAAATTACACACTGCATGACATTCCATTCGAAAGCTGTGGAGGGCACTTCAAGAAAAGGTGTGTGAGGGAAGCTCGCTCATGCTGGTCCCCAAAGACTCAAAGCTGCCCTTTCCTCACAAAGAAATAAAAAAGCTTACAGCACCTGGTATTCCCAGGCTTTCTTCCATCCAAGTACTAACCAGGCCCGACCCTGCTTAGCTTCCGAGATCAGACGAGATCGGGCGTGTTCAGAGTAGTATGGCCATAAGCCTTTGACTCTGACACACATGGGCTCTATATCCATTTCACACAATTTACAACCTCAGAAAAAAAGTGATGTGCAACAGCCTCAGGGTCTTTTCACACGCCAAATCGGTGTCCTGTCAATAAAACAAAAGAATGTTGATGTCATCGAGAGAAAAGTACTGCATCTGCCATCTGTCTTCTTCAAATTAACCACTGCATGAAATTCCATTCCAAAGCTGCAGAGGGCGCTTCAAGAAATGTGTGTGAGGGAAGCTCGCTCATGCTGGTCCCCAAAGACTCAAAGCGGCCCTTTCCTCACAATGGAACAAAAAAGCTTACAGCACCTGGTATTCCCAGGCGGTCTTCCATCCAAGTACTAACCAGGCCCGACCCTGCTAAGCTTCCGAGATCAGACGAGATCGGGCGTGTTCAGAGTGGTATGGCCGTAAGCCCTTGACTCTCACACACATGGGCTCTATATCCATTTCACTCACTTTACAACCTCAAAAAAAATGTGATGTGCAACAGCCTCAGGGTCTTTTCACACACCAAATAGTTGTCCTGTCAATACAAAGAAAAAAATGTTGATGTCATCTAGAGAAAAGTACTGCATCTGCAATCTGTCTACTTCAAATTACACACTGCATGACATTCCATTCCAAAGCTGTGGAGGGCACTTCAAGAAAAGGTGTGTGAGGGAAGCTCGCTCATGCTGGTCCCCAAAGACTCAAAGCTGCCCTTTCCTCACAAAGAAATAAAAAAGCTTACAGCACCTGGTATTCCCAGGCGGTCTTCCATCCAAGTACTAACCAGGCCCGACCCTGCTTAGCTTCCGAGATCAGACGAGATCGGGCGTGTTCAGAGTGGTATGGCCGTAAGCTCTTGACTCTCACACACATGGGCTCTATATCCATTTCACACACTTTACAACCTCAGAAAAAAAGTGATGCGCAAAAGCCTCAGGGTCTTTTCACACGCCAAATCGGTGTCCTGTCAATAAAACAAAAGAATGTTGATGTCATCGAGAGAAAAGTACTGCATCTGCCATCTGTCTTCTTCAAATTAACCACTGCATGAAATTCCATTCCAAAGCTGCAGAGGGCCCTTCAAGAAAAGGTGTGTGAGGGAAGCTCGCTCATGCTGGTCCCCAAAGTCTCAAAGCGGCCCTTTCCTCACAATGAAACAAAAAAGCTTACAGCACCTGGTATTCCCAGGCGGTCTTCCATCCAAGTACTAACCAGGCCCGACCCTGCTAAGCTTCCGAGATCAGACGAGATCGGGCGTGTTCAGAGTGGTATGGCCGTAAGCCCTTGACTCTCACACACATGGGCTCTATATCCATTTCACTCACTTTACAACC
The DNA here is from genome assembly GCF_037954235.1 of Aulostomus chinensis. NCBI lineage: Eukaryota > Metazoa > Chordata > Actinopteri > Syngnathiformes > Aulostomidae > Aulostomus > Aulostomus chinensis. The sequence continues at coordinate 25,269,625 of NC_141323.1, read as the reverse complement.
TCAAAAAAAATGTGATGTGCAACAGCCTCACGGTCTTTTTACACACCAAATAGTTGTCCTGTCAATACAAAGAAAAAAATGTTGATGTCATCTAGAGAAAAGTACTGCATCTGCAATCTGTCTACTTTAAATTACACACTGCATGACATTCCATTCGAAAGCTGTGGAGGGCACTTCAAGAAAAGGTGTGTGAGGGAAGCTCGCTCATGCTGGTCCCCAAAGACTCAAAGCTGCCCTTTCCTCACAAAGAAATAAAAAAGCTTACAGCACCTGGTATTCCCAGGCGGTCTTCCATCCAAGTACTAACCAGGCCCGACCCTGCTTAGCTTCCAAGATCAGACGAGATCGGGCGTGTTCAGAGTAGTATGGCCATAAGCCTTTGACTCTGACACACATGGGCTCTATATCCATTTCACACAATTTACAACCTCAGAAAAAAAGTGATGCGCAACAGCCTCAGGGTCTTTTTACACACCAAATAGTTGTCCTGTCAATACAAAGAAAAAAATGTTGATTTCATCTAGAGAAAAGTACTGCATCTGCAATCTGTCTACTTTAAATTACACACTGCATGACATTCCATTCGAAAGCTGTGGAGGGCACTTCAAGAAAAGGTGTGTGAGGGAAGCTCGCTCATGCTGGTCCCCAAAGACTCAAAGCTGCCCTTTCCTCACAAAGAAATAAAAAAGCTTACAGCACCTGGTATTCCCAGGCTTTCTTCCATCCAAGTACTAACCAGGCCCGACCCTGCTTAGCTTCCGAGATCAGACGAGATCGGGCGTGTTCAGAGTAGTATGGCCATAAGCCTTTGACTCTGACACACATGGGCTCTATATCCATTTCACACAATTTACAACCTCAGAAAAAAAGTGATGCGCAACAGCCTCAGGGTCTTTTCACACGCCAAATCGGTGTCCTGTCAATAAAACAAAAGAATGTTGATGTCATCGAGAGAAAAGTACTGCATCTGCCATCTGTCTTCTTCAAATTAACCACTGCATGAAATTCCATTCCAAAGCTGCAGAGGGCGCTTCAAGAAAAGGTGTGTGAGGGAAGCTCGCTCATGCTGGTCCCCAAAGACTCAAAGCGGCCCTTTCCTCACAATGGAACAAAAAAGCTTACAGCACCTGGTATTCCCAGGCGGTCTTCCATCCAAGTACTAACCAGGCCCGACCCTGCTAAGCTTCCGAGATCAGACGAGATCGGGCGTGTTCAGAGTGGTATGGCCGTAAGCCCTTGACTCTCACACACATGGGCTCTATATCCATTTCACTCACTTTACAACCTCAAAAAAAATGTGATGTGCAACAGCCTCAGGGTCTTTTCACACACCAAATAGTTGTCCTGTCAATACAAAGAAAAAAATGTTGATGTCATCTAGAGAAAAGTACTGCATCTGCAATCTGTCTACTTCAAATTACACACTGCATGACATTCCATTCGAAAGCTGTGGAGGGCACTTAAAGAAAAGGTGTGTGAGGGAAGCTCGCTCATGCTGGTCCCCAAAGACTCAAAGCTGCCCTTTCCTCACAAAGAAATAAAAAAGCTTACAGCACCTGGTATTCCCAGGCGGTCTTCCATCCAAGTACTAACCAGGCCCGACCCTGCTTAGCTTCCGAGATCAGACGAGATCGGGCGTGTTCAGAGTGGTATGGCCGTAAGCTCTTGACTCTCACACACATGGGCTCTATATCCATTTCACACACTTTACAACCTCAGAAAAAAAGTGATGCGCAACAGCCTCAGGGTCTTTTCACACGCCAAATCGGTGTCCTGTCAATAAAACAAAAGAATGTTGATGTCATCGAGAGAAAAGTACTGCATCTGCCATCTGTCTTCTTCAAATTAACCACTGCATGAAATTCCATTCCAAAGCTGCAGAGGGCCCTTCAAGAAAAGGTGTGTGAGGGAAGCTCGCTCATGCTGGTCCCCAAAGTCTCAAAGCGGCCCTTTCCTCACAATGAAACAAAAAAGCTTACAGCACCTGGTATTCCCAGGCGGTCTTCCATCCAAGTACTAACCAGGCCCGACCCTGCTAAGCTTCCGAGATCAGACGAGATCGGGCGTGTTCAGAGTGGTATGGCCGTAAGCCCTTGACTCTCACACACATGGGCTCTATATCCATTTCACTCACTTTACAACCTCAAAAAAAATGTGATGTGCAACAGCCTCACGGTCTTTTTACACACCAAATAGTTGTCCTGTCAATACAAAGAAAAAAATGTTGATGTCATCTAGAGAAAAGTACTGCATCTGCAATCTGTCTACTTTAAATTACACACTGCATGACATTCCATTCGAAAGCTGTGGAGGGCACTTCAAGAAAAGGTGTGTGAGGGAAGCTCGCTCATGCTGGTCCCCAAAGACTCAAAGCTGCCCTTTCCTCACAAAGAAATAAAAAAGCTTACAGCACCTGGTATTCCCAGGCGGTCTTCCATCCAAGTACTAACCAGGCCCGACCCTGCTTAGCTTCCAAGATCAGACGAGATCGGGCGTGTTCAGAGTAGTATGGCCATAAGCCTTTGACTCTGACACACATGGGCTCTATATCCATTTCACACAATTTACAACCTCAGAAAAAAAGTGATGCGCAACAGCCTCAGGGTCTTTTCACACGCCAAATCGGTGTCCTGTCAATAAAAGAAAAGAATGTTGATGTCATCTAGAGAAAAGTACTGCATCTGCCATCTGTCTACTTCAAATTAACCACTGCATGACATTCCATTCCAAAGCTGTGGAGGGCGCTTCAAGAAAAGGTGTGTGAGGGAAGCTCGCTCATGCTGGTCCCCAAACACTCAAAGCTGCCCTTTCCTCACAATGAAACAAAAAAGCTTACAACATCTGGTATTCCCAGGCGGTCTCCCATCCAAGTACTAACCAGGCCCGACCCTGCTAAGCTTCCGAGATCAGACGAGATCGGGCGTGTTCAGAGTGGTATGGCCGTAAGCCCTTGACTCTCACACACATGGGCTCTATATCCATTTCACTCACTTTACAACCTCAAAAAAAATGTGATGTGCAACAGCCTCACGGTCTTTTTACACACCAAATAGTTGTCCTGTCAATACAAAGAAAAAAATGTTGATGTCATCTAGAGAAAAGTACTGCATCTGCAATCTGTCTACTTTAAATTACACACTGCATGACATTCCATTCGAAAGCTGTGGAGGGCACTTCAAGAAAAGGTGTGTGAGGGAAGCTCGCTCATGCTGGTCCCCAAAGACTCAAAGCTGCCCTTTCCTCACAAAGAAATAAAAAAGCTTACAGCACCTGGTATTCCCAGGCGGTCTTCCATCCAAGTACTAACCAGGCCCGACCCTGCTTAGCTTCCAAGATCAGACGAGATCGGGCGTGTTCAGAGTAGTATGGCCATAAGCCTTTGACTCTGACACACATGGGCTCTATATCCATTTCACACAATTTACAACCTCAGAAAAAAAGTGATGCGCAACAGCCTCAGGGTCTTTTCACACGCCAAATCGGTGTCCTGTCAATAAAAGAAAAGAATGTTGATGTCATCTAGAGAAAAGTACTGCATCTGCCATCTGTCTACTTCAAATTAACCACTGCATGACATTCCATTCCAAAGCTGTGGAGGGCGCTTCAAGAAAAGGTGTGTGAGGGAAGCTCGCTCATGCTGGTCCCCAAACACTCAAAGCGGCCCTTTCCTCACAATGAAACAAAAAAGCTTACAGCACCTGGTATTCCCAGGCGGTCTTCCATCCAATTACTAACCAGGCCCGACCCTGCTAAGCTTCCGAGATCAGACGAGATCGGGCGTGTTCAGAGTGGTATGGCCGTAAGCCCTTGACTCTCACACACATGGGCTCTATATCCATTTCACTCACTTTACAACCTCAAAAAAAATGTGATGTGCAACAGCCTCACGGTCTTTTTACACACCAAATCGGTGTCCTGTCAATAAAAGAAAAGAATGTTGATGTCATCGAGAGAAAAGTACTGCATCTGCCATCTGTCTTCTTCAAATTAACCACTGCATGACATTCCATTCCAAAGCTGCAGAGGGCGCTTCAAGAAAAGGTGTGTGAGGAAAGCTCGCTCATGCTGGTCCCCAAAGACTCAAAGCGGCCCTTTCCTCACAATGAAACAAAAAAGCTTACAGCACCTGGTATTCCCAGGCGGTCTTCCATCCAAGTACTAACCAGGCCCGACCCTGCTAAGCTTCCGAGATCAGACGAGATCGGGCGTGTTCAGAGTGGTATGGCCGTAAGCCCTTGACTCTCACACACATGGGCTCTATATCCATTTCACTCACTTTACAACCTCAAAAAAAATGTGATGTGCAACAGCCTCACGGTCTTTTTACACACCAAATAGTTGTCCTGTCAATACAAAGAAAAAAATGTTGATGTCATCTAGAGAAAAGTACTGCATCTGCAATCTGTCTACTTCAAATTACACACTGCATGACATTCCATTCGAAAGCTGTGGAGGGCACTTCAAGAAAAGGTGTGTGAGGGAAGCTCGCTCATGCTGGTCCCCAAAGACTCAAAGCTGCCCTTTCCTCACAAAGAAATAAAAAAGCTTACAGCACCTGGTATTCCCAGGCGGTCTTCCATCCAAGTACTAACCAGGCCCGACCCTGCTTGGCTTCCGAGATCAGACGAGATCGGGCGTGTTCAGAGTAGTATGGCCATAAGCCTTTGACTCTGACACACATGGGCTCTATATCCATTTCACACAATTTACAACCTCAGAAAAAAAGTGATGCGCAACAGCCTCAGGGTCTTTTCACACGCCAAATCGGTGTCCTGTCAATAAAAGAAAAGAATGTTGATGTCATCTAGAGAAAAGTACTGCATCTGCCATCTGTCTACTTCAAATTAACCACTGCAGGATATTCCATTCCAAAGCTGTGGAGGGCGCTTCAAGAAAAGGTGTGTGAGGGAAGCTCGCTCATGCTGGTCCCCAAACACTCAAAGCTGCCCTTTCCTCACAATGAAACAAAAAAGCTTACAACATCTGGTATTCCCAGGCGGTCTCCCATCCAAGTACTAACCAGGCCCAACCCTGCTTAGCTTCCGAGATCAGACGAGATCGGGCGTGTTCAGAGTGGTTAGGCGTAAGCTCTTGACTCTCACACACATGGGCTCTATATCCATTTCACACACTTTACAACCTCAGAAAAAAAGTGATGCGCAACAGCCTCAGGGTCTTTTCACACGCCAAATCGGTGTCCTGTCAATAAAACAAAAGAATGTTGAAGTCATCGAGAGAAAAGTACTGCATCTGCCATCTGTCTTCTTCAAATTAACCACTGCATGAAATTCCATTCCAAAGCTGCAGAGGGCGCTTCAAGAAAAGGTGTGTGAGGGAAGCTCGCTCATGCTGGTCCCCAAAGACTCAAAGCGGCCCTTTCCTCACAATGGAACAAAAAAGCTTACAGCACCTGGTATTCCCAGGCGGACTTCCATCCAAGTACTAACCAGGCCCGACCCTGCTAAGCTTCCGAGATCAGACGAGATCGGGCGTGTTCAGAGTGGTATGGCCGTAAGCCCTTGACTCTCACACACATGGGCTCTATATCCATTTCACTCACTTTACAACCTCAAAAAAAATGTGATGTGCAACAGCCTCAGGGTCTTTTCACACACCAAATAGTTGTCCTGTCAATACAAAGAAAAAAATGTTGATGTCATCTAGAGAAAAGTACTGCATCTGCAATCTGTCTACTTCAAATTACACACTGCATGACATTCCATTCGAAAGCTGTGGAGGGCACTTCAAGAAAAGGTGTGTGAGGGAAGCTCGCTCATGCTGGTCCCCAAAGACTCAAAGCTGCCCTTTCCTCACAAAGAAATAAAAAAGCTTACAGCACCTGGTATTCCCAGGCGGTCTTCCATCCAAGTACTAACCAGGCCCGACCCTGCTTAGCTTCCGAGATCAGACGAGATCGGGCGTGTTCAGAGTGGTATGGCCGTAAGCTCTTGACTCTCACACACATGGGCTCTATATCCATTTCACACACTTTACAACCTCAGAAAAAAAGTGATGCGCAACAGCCTCAGGGTCTTTTCACACGCCAAATCGGTGTCCTGTCAATAAAACAAAAGAATGTTGATGTCATCGAGAGAAAAGTACTGCATCTGCCATCTGTCTTCTTCAAATTAACCACTGCATGAAATTCCATTCCAAAGCTGCAGAGGGCCCTTCAAGAAAAGGTGTGTGAGGGAAGCTCGCTCATGCTGGTCCCCAAAGTCTCAAAGCGGCCCTTTCCTCACAATGAAACAAAAAAGCTTACAGCACCTGGTATTCCCAGGCGGTCTTCCATCCAAGTACTAACCAGGCCCGACCCTGCTAAGCTTCCGAGATCAGACGAGATCGGGCGTGTTCAGAGTGGTATGGCCGTAAGCCCTTGACTCTCACACACATGGGCTCTATATCCATTTCACTCACTTTACAACCTCAAAAAAAATGTGATGTGCAACAGCCTCACGGTCTTTTTACACACCAAATAGTTGTCCTGTCAATACAAAGAAAAAAATGTTGATGTCATCTAGAGAAAAGTACTGCATCTGCAATCTGTCTACTTTAAATTACACACTGCATGACATTCCATTCGAAAGCTGTGGAGGGCACTTCAAGAAAAGGTGTGTGAGGGAAGCTCGCTCATGCTGGTCCCCAAAGACTCAAAGCTGCCCTTTCCTCACAAAGAAATAAAAAAGCTTACAGCACCTGGTATTCCCAGGCGGTCTTCCATCCAAGTACTAACCAGGCCCGACCCTGCTAAGCTTCCGAGATCAGACGAGATCGGGCGTGTTCAGAGTGGTATGGCCGTAAGCCCTTGACTCTCACACACATGGGCTCTATATCCATTTCACTCACTTTACAACCTCAAAAAAAATGTGATGTGCAACAGCCTCACGGTCTTTTTACACACCAAATAGTTGTCCTGTCAATACAAAGAAAAAAATGTTGATGTCATCTCGAGAAAAGTACTGCATCTGCAATCTGTCTACTTTAAATTACACACTGCATGACATTCCATTCGAAAGCTGTGGAGGGCACTTCAAGAAAAGGTGTGTGAGGGAAGCTCGCTCATGCTGGTCCCCAAAGACTCAAAGCTGCCCTTTCCTCACAAAGAAATAAAAAAGCTTACAGCACCTGGTATTCCCAGGCGGTCTTCCATCCAAGTACTAACCAGGCCCGACCCTGCTTAGCTTCCGAGATCAGACGAGATCGGGCGTGTTCAGAGTGGTATGGCCGTAAGCTCTTGACGCTCACACACATGGGCTCTATATCCATTTCACACACTTTACAACCTCAGAAAAAAAGTGATGCGCAACAGCCTCAGGGTCTTTTCACACGCCAAATCGGTGTCCTGTCAATAAAACAAAAGAATGTTGATGTCATCGAGAGAAAAGTACTGCATCTGCCATCTGTCTTCTTCAAATTAACCACTGCATGAAATTCCATTCCAAAGCTACAGAGGGCCCTTCAAGAAAAGGTGTGTGAGGGAAGCTCGCTCATGCTGGTCCCCAAAGTCTCAAAGCGGCCCTTTCCTCACAATGAAACAAAAAAGCTTACAGCACCTGGTATTCCCAGGCGGTCTTCCATCCAAGTACTAACCAGGCCCGACCCTGCTAAGCTTCCGAGATCAGACGAGATCGGGCGTGTTCAGAGTGGTATGGCCGTAAGCCCTTGACTCTCACACACATGGGCTCTATATCCATTTCACTCACTTTACAACCTCAAAAAAAATGTGATGTGCAACAGCCTCACGGTCTTTTTACACACCAAATAGTTGTCCTGTCAATACAAAGAAAAAAATGTTGATGTCATCTAGAGAAAAGTACTGCATCTGCAATCTGTCTACTTTAAATTACACACTGCATGACATTCCATTAGAAAGCTGTGGAGGGCACTTCAAGAAAAGGTGTGTGAGGGAAGCTCGCTCATGCTGGTCCCCAAAGACTCAAAGCTGCCCTTTCCTCACAAAGAAATAAAAAAGCTTACAGCACCTGGTATTCCCAGGCGGTCTTCCATCCAAGTACTAACCAGGCCCGACCCTGCTTAGCTTCCAAGATCAGACGAGATCGGGCGTGTTCAGAGTAGTATGGCCATAAGCCTTTGACTCTGACACACATGGGCTCTATATCCATTTCACACAATTTACAACCTCAGAAAAAAAGTGATGCGCAACAGCCTCAGGGTCTTTTCACACGCCAAATCGGTGTCCTGTCAATAAAAGAAAAGAATGTTGATGTCATCTAGAGAAAAGTACTGCATCTGCCATCTGTCTACTTCAAATTAACCACTGCATGACATTCCATTCCAAAGCTGTGGAGGGCGCTTCAAGAAAAGGTGTGTGAGGGAAGCTCGCTCATGCTGGTCCCCAAAGACTCAAAGCGGCCCTTTCCTCACAATGAAACAAAAAAGCTTACAGCACCTGGTATTCCCAGGCGGTCTTCCATCCAATTACTAACCAGGCCCGACCCTGCTAAGCTTCCGAGATCAGACGAGATCGGGCGTGTTCAGAGTGGTATGGCCGTAAGCCCTTGACTCTCACACACATGGGCTCTATATCCATTTCACTCACTTTACAACCTCAAAAAAAATGTGATGTGCAACAGCCTCACGGTCTTTTTACACACCAAATCGGTGTCCTGTCAATAAAAGAAAAGAATGTTGATGTCATCGAGAGAAAAGTACTGCATCTGCCATCTGTCTTCTTCAAATTAACCACTGCATGACATTCCATTCCAAAGCTGCAGAGGGCGCTTCAAGAAAAGGTGTGTGAGGGAAGCTCGCTCATGCTGGTCCCCAAAGACTCAAAGCGGCCCTTTCCTCACAATGAAACAAAAAAGCTTACAGCACCTGGTATTCCCAGGCGGTCTTCCATCCAAGTACTAACCAGGCCCGACCCTGCTAAGCTTCCGAGATCAGACGAGATCGGGCGTGTTCAGAGTGGTATGGCCGTAAGCCCTTGACTCTCACACACATGGGCTCTATATCCATTTCACTCACTTTACAACCTCAAAAAAAATGTGATGTGCAACAGCCTCACGGTCTTTTTACACACCAAATAGTTGTCCTGTCAATACAAAGAAAAAAATGTTGATGTCATCTCGAGAAAAGTACTGCATCTGCAATCTGTCTACTTCAAATTACACACTGCATGACATTCCATTCGAAAGCTGTGGAGGGCACTTCAAGAAAAGGTGTGTGAGGGAAGCTCGCTCATGCTGGTCCCCAAAGACTCAAAGCTGCCCTTTCCTCACAAAGAAATAAAAAAGCTTACAGCACCTGGTATTCCCAGGCGGTCTTCCATCCAAGTACTAACCAGGCCCGACCCTGCTTGGCTTCCGAGATCAGACGAGATCGGGCGTGTTCAGAGTAGTATGGCCATAAGCCTTTGACTCTGACACACATGGGCTCTATATCCATTTCACACAATTTACAACCTCAGAAAAAAAGTGATGCGCAACAGCCTCAGGGTCTTTTCACACGCCAAATCGGTGTCCTGTCAATAAAAGAAAAGAATGTTGATGTCATCTAGAGAAAAGTACTGCATCTGCCATCTGTCTACTTCAAATTAACCACTGCAGGACATTCCATTCCAAAGCTGTGGAGGGCGCTTCAAGAAAAGGTGTGTGAGGGAAGCTCGCTCATGCTGGTCCCCAAACACTCAAAGCTGCCCTTTCCTCACAATGAAACAAAAAAGCTTACAACATCTGGTATTCCCAGGCGGTCTCCAATCCAAGTACTAACCAGGCCCAACCCTGCTTAGCTTCCCAGATCAGACGAGATCGGGCGTGTTCAGAGTGGTTAGGCGTAAGCTCATGACTCTCACACACATGGGCTCTATATCCATTTCACACACTTTACAACCTCAGAAAAAAAGTGATGCGCAACAGCCTCAGGGTCTTTTCACACGCCAAATCGGTGTCCTGTCAATAAAACAAAAGAATGTTGAAGTCATCGAGAGAAAAGTACTGCATCTGCCATCTGTCTTCTTCAAATTAACCACTGCATGAAATTCCATTCCAAAGCTGCAGAGGGCGCTTCAAGAAAAGGTGTGTGAGGGAAGCTCGCTCATGCTGGTCCCCAAAGACTCAAAGCGGCCCTTTCCTCACAATGAAACAAAAAAGCTTACAGCACCTGGTATTCCCAGGCGGTCTTCCATCCAAGTACTAACCAGGCCCGACCCTGCTAAGCTTCCGAGATCAGACGAGATCGGGCGTGTTCAGAGTGGTATGGCCGTAAGCCCTTGACTCTCACACACATGGGCTCTATATCCATTTCACTCACTTTACAACCTCAAAAAAAATGTGATGTGCAAAAGCCTCACGGTCTTTTTACACACCAAATAGTTGTCCTGTCAATACAAAGAAAAAAATGTTGATGTCATCTAGAGAAAAGTACTGCATCTGCAATCTGTCTACTTCAAATTACACACTGCATGACATTCCATTCGAAAGCTGTGGAGGGCACTTCAAGAAAAGGTGTGTGAGGGAAGCTCGCTCATGCTGGTCCCCAAAGACTCAAAGCTGCCCTTTCCTCACAAAGAAATAAAAAAGCTTACAGCACCTGGTATTCCCAGGCGGTCTTCCATCCAAGTACTAACCAGGCCCGACCCTGCTTGGCTTCCGAGATCAGACGAGATCGGGTGTGTTCAGAGTAGTATGGCCATAAGCCTTTGACTCTGACACACATGGGCTCTATATCCATTTCACACAATTTACAACCTCAGAAAAAAAGTGATGCGCAACAGCCTCAGGGTCTTTTTACACACCAAATAGTTGTCCTGTCAATACAAAGAAAAAAATGTTGATGTCATCTAGAGAAAAGTACTGCATCTGCAATCTGTCTACTTTAAATTACACACTGCATGACATTCCATTCGAAAGCTGTGGAGGGCACTTCAAGAAAAGGTGTGTGAGGGAAGCTCGCTCATGCTGGTCCCCAAAGACTCAAAGCTGCCCTTTCCTCACAAAGAAATAAAAAAGCTTACAGCACCTGGTATTCCCAGGCGGTCTTCCATCCAAGTACTAACCAGGCCCGACCCTGCTTAGCTTCCGAGATCAGACGAGATGGGGCGTGTTCAGAGTAGTATGGCCATAAGCCTTTGACTCTGACACACATGGGCTCTATATCCATTTCACACAATTTACAACCTCAGAAAAAAAGTGATGCGCAACAGCCTCAGGGTCTTTTCACACGCCAAATCGGTGTCCTGTCAATAAAACAAAAGAATGTTGATGTCATCGAGAGAAAAGTACTGCATCTGCCATCTGTCTTCTTCAAATTAACCACTGCATGAAATTCCATTCCAAAGCTGCAGAGGGCGCTTCAAGAAAAGGTGTGTGAGGGAAGCTCGCTCATGCTGGTCCCCAAAGACTCAAAGCGGCCCTTTCCTCACAATGGAACAAAAAAGCTTACAGCACCTGGTATTCCCAGGCGGTCTTCCATCCAAGTACTAACCAGGCCCGACCCTGCTAAGCTTCCGAGATCAGACGAGATCGGGCGTGTTCAGAGTGGTATGGCCGTAAGCCCTTGACTCTCACACACATGGGCTCTATATCCATTTCACTCACTTTACAACCTCAAAAAAAATGTGATGTGCAACAGCCTCACGGTCTTTTTACACACCAAATAGTTGTCCTGTCAATACAAAGAAAAAAATGTTGATGTCATCTAGAGAAAAGTACTGCATCTGCAATCTGTCTACTTTAAATTACACACTGCATGACATTCCATTCGAAAGCTGTGGAGGGCACTTCAAGAAAAGGTGTGTGAGGGAAGCTCGCTCATGCTGGTCCCCAAAGACTCAAAGCTGCCCTTTCCTCACAAAGAAATAAAAAAGCTTACAGCACCTGGTATTCCAAGGCGGTCTTCCATCCAAGTACTAACCAGGCCCGACCCTGCTTAGCTTCCAAGATCAGACGAGATCGGGCGTGTTCAGAGTAGTATGGCCATAAGCCTTTGACTCTGACACACATGGGCTCTATATCCATTTCACACAATTTACAACCTCAGAAAAAAAAGTGATGCGCAACAGCCTCAGGGTCTTTTCACACGCCAAATCGGTGTCCTGTCAATAAAACAAAAGAATGTTGATGTCATCTAGAGAAAAGTACTGCATCTGCCATCTGTCTACTTCAAATTAACCACTGCATGACATTCCATTCCAAAGCTGTGGAGGGCGCTTCAAGAAAAGGTGTGTGAGGGAAGCTCGCTCATGCTGGTCCCCAAACACTCAAAGCGGCCCTTTCCTCACAATGAAACAAAAAAGCTTACAGCACCTGGTATTCCCAGGCGGTCTTCCATCCAAGTACTAACCAGGCCCGACCCTGCTAAGCTTCCGAGATCAGACGAGATCGGGCGTGTTCAGAGTGGTATGGCCGTAAGCCCTTGACTCTCACACACATGGGCTCTATATCCATTTCACTCACTTTACAACCTCAAAAAAAATGTGATGTGCAACAGCCTCACGGTCTTTTTACACACCAAATCGGTGTCCTGTCAATAAAAGAAAAGAATGTTGATGTCATCGAGAGAAAAGTACTGCATCTGCCATCTGTCTTCTTCAAATTAACCACTGCATGACATTCCATTCCAAAGCTGCAGAGGGCGCTTCAAGAAAAGGTGTGTGAGGGAAGCTCGCTCATGCTGGTCCCCAAAGACTCAAAGCGGCCCTTTCCTCACAATGAAACAAAAAAGCTTACAGCACCTGGTATTCCCAGGCGGTCTTCCATCCAAGTACTAACCAGGCCCGACCCTGCTAAGCTTCCGAGATCAGACGAGATCGGGCGTGTTCAGAGTGGTATGGCCGTAAGCCCTTGACTCTCACACACATGGGCTCTATATCCATTTCACTCACTTTACAACCTCAAAAAAAATGTGATGTGCAACAGCCTCACGGTCTTTTTACACACCAAATAGTTGTCCTGTCAATACAAAGAAAAAAATGTTGATGTCATCTCGAGAAAAGTACTGCATCTGCAATCTGTCTACTTCAAATTACACACTGCATGACATTCCATTCGAAAGCTGTGGAGGGCACTTCAAGAAAAGGTGTGTGAGGGAAGCTCGCTCATGCTGGTCCCCAAAGACTCAAAGCTGCCCTTTCCTCACAAAGAAATAAAAAAGCTTACAGCACCTGGTATTCCCAGGCGGTCTTCCATCCAAGTACTAACCAGGCCCGACCCTGCTTGGCTTCCGAGATCAGACGAGATCGGGCGTGTTCAGAGTAGTATGGCCATAAGCCTTTGACTCTGACACACATGGGCTCTATATCCATTTCACACAATTTACAACCTCAGAAAAAAAGTGATGCGCAACAGCCTCAGGGTCTTTTCACACGCCAAATCGGTGTCCTGTCAATAAAAGAAAAGAATGTTGATGTCATCTAGAGAAAAGTACTGCATCTGCCATCTGTCTACTTCAAATTAACCACTGCAGGACATTCCATTCCAAAGCTGTGGAGGGCGCTTCAAGAAAAGGTGTGTGAGGGAAGCTCGCTCATGCTGGTCCCCAAACACTCAAAGCTGCCCTTTCCTCACAATGAAACAGAAAAGCTTACAACACCTGGTATTCCCAAGCGGTCTCCCATCCAAGTACTAACCAGGCCCAACCCTGCTTAGCTTCCGAGATCAGACGAGATCGGGCGTGTTCAGAGTGGTATGGCCGTAAGCTCTTGACTCTCACACACATGGGCTCTATATCCATTTCACACACTTTACAACCTCAGAAAAAAAGTGATGCGCAACAGCCTCAGGGTCTTTTCACACGCCAAATCGGTGTCCTGTCAATAAAACAAAAGAATGTTGATGTCATCGAGAGAAAAGTACTGCATCTGCCATCTGTCTTCTTCAAATTAACCACTGCATGAAATTCCATTCCAAAGCTGCAGAGGGCCCTTCAAGAAAAGGTGTGTGAGGGAAGCTCGCTCATGCTGGTCCCCAAAGTCTCAAAGCGGCCCTTTCCTCACAATGAAACAAAAAAGCTTACAGCACCTGGTATTCCCAGGCGGTCTTCCATCCAAGTACTAACAAGGCCCGACCCTGCTAAGCTTCCGAGATCAGACGAGATCGGGCGTGTTCAGAGTGGTATGGCCGTAAGCCCTTGACTCTCACACACATGGGCTCTATATCCATTTCACTCACTTTACAACCTCAAAAAAAATGTGATGTGCAACAGCCTCACGGTCTTTTTACACACCAAATAGTAGTCCTGTCAATACAAAGAAAAAAATGTTGATGTCATCTAGAGAAAAGTACTGCATCTGCAATCTGTCTACTTCAAATTACACACTGCATGACATTCCATTCGAAAGCTGTGGAGGGCACTTCAAGAAAAGGTGTGTGAGGGAAGCTCGCTCATGCTGGTCCCCAAAGACTCAAAGCTGCCCTTTCCTCACAAAGAAATAAAAAAGCTTACAGCACCTGGTATTCCCAGGCGGTCTTCCATCCAAGTACTAACCAGGCCCGACCCTGCTTAGCTTCCGAGATCAGAAGGGATCGGGCGTGTTCAGAGTAGTATGGCCATAAGCCTTTGACTCTGACACACATGGGCTCTATATCCATTTCACACAATTTACAACCTCAGAAAAAAAGTGATGCGCAACAGCCTCAGGGTCTTTTCACACGCCAAATCGGTGTCCTGTCAAAAAAGAAAAGAATGTTGATGTCATCTAGAGAAAAGTACTGCATCTGCCATCTGTCTACTTCAAATTAACCACTGCATGACATTCCATTCCAAAGCTGTGGAGGGCGCTTCAAGAAAAGGTGTGTGAGGGAAGCTCGCTCATGCTGGTCCCCAAACACTCAAAGCGGCCCTTTCCTCACAATGAAACAAAAAAGCTTACAGCACCTGGTATTCCCAGGCGATCTCCCATCCAAGTACTAACCAGGCCCAACCCTGCTTAGCTTCCGAGATCAGACGTGTTCAGAGTGGTATGGCCGTAAGCTCTTGACTCTCACACACATGGCCTCTATATCCATTTCACACACTTTACAACCACAGAAAAAAAGTGATGCGCAACAGCCTCAGGGTCTTTTCACACGCCACATACGTATCCTGTTAATAAAAGAAAAGAATGTTGATGTCATCGAGAGAAAAGTACTGCATCTGCCATCTGTCTTCTTCAAATTATCCACTGCATGAAATTCCATTCCAAAGCTGCAGAGGGCCCTTCAAGAAAAGGTGTGTGAGGGAAGCTCGCTCATGCTGGTCCCCAAAGTCTCAAAGCGGCCCTTTCCTCACAATGAAACAAAAAAGCTTACAGCACCTGGTATTCCCAGGCGGTCTTCCATCCAAGTACTAACCAGGCCCGACCCTGCTAAGCTTCCGAGATCAGACGAGATCGGGCGTGTTCAGAGTGGTATGGCCGTAAGCCCTTGACTCTCACACACATGGGCTCTATATCCATTTCACTCACTTTACAACCTCAAAAAAAATGTGATGTGCAACAGCCTCACGGCCTTTTTACACACCAAATAGTTGTCCTGTCAATACAAAGAAAAGAATGTTGATGTCATCTAGAGAAAAGTACTGCATCTGCAATCTGTCTACTTCAAATTACACACTGCATGACATTCCATTCGAAAGCTGTGGAGGGCGCTTCAAGAAAAGGTGTGTGAGGGAAGTTCGCTCATGCTGGTCCCCAAACACTCAAAGCTGCCCTTTCCTCACAATGAAACAAAAAAGCTTACAGCACCTGGTATTCCCAGGCGGTCTCCCATCCAAGTACTAACCAGGCCCAACCCTGCTTAGCTTCCGAGATCAGACGAGATCGGGCGTGTTCAGAGTGGTATGGCCGTAAGCCCTTGACTCTTACACACATGGGCTCTATATCCATTTCACTCACTTTACAACCTCAGAAAAAAAGTGAAGCGCAAAAGCCTCAGGGTCTTTTCACACGCCAAATAGGTGTCCTGTCAATAAAAGAAAAGAATGTTGATGTCATCGAGAGAAAAGTACTGCATCTGCCATCTGTCTTCTTCAAATTAACCACTGCATGAAATTCCATTCCAAAGCTGCAGAGGGCGCTTCAAGAAAAGGTGTGTGAGGGAAGTTCGCTCATGCTGGTCCCCAAACACTCAAAGCTGCCCTTTCCTCACAATGAAACAAAAAAGCTTACAGCACCTGGTATTCCCAGGCGGTCTCCCATCCAAGTACTAACCAGGCCCGACCCTGCTTAGCTTCCGAGATCAGACGAGATCGGGCGTGTTTTTTTTTTTTTTTTGTCTTTTATTATCAAAAATACATCATACATTTTTACCAACTGTACATTCTTATTTACATGACAAAATTTAACAATTATATAAAAAATAAATTCCTTCAGGAAAGAAATCTTACCAAAAAAAAACCCCCACCCTTGATACACCTCGAACTTGATGAAAACACCATCAGAGTTTTTTTTTTTTTTTTAATTAAGTTAAATTTAGACAAATAAACCAACACTATGTGCCTACAGCCACTGGAGCAATGCAGGTCATTCCAAAAAAAAAATAAATAAAAATTAAAGAGAGACAAAAAAAACTCATGGGACTAAAAAGAACAAATTCCTGTCGTGAAGTGTCACACACACAAATTTTTTTTTTTTTTTAAATGAAATTTTATCAAAATGAAATGTGAAACACACCAAAAACATAAACCACCCAATTTGCTCACCCCTTTATTAAATTTGAAAAATACTTTGCTTTATAAAAAAAAGAGACTACTTAGCTGGGAATTTGAAGAGAAAACATACCATTGTCAATCTTGTTTATTTCAATTTTGCCATTTGCTATGTTGAAAAATGTGTTTTTCCTGCAGAAAGTGTTTTCAAAAATATCCTTGTCCATGTCATGTAAGATTTGTAGGTGCTTCAAGAGTGTTGTGTAAAAAACCCCAAATATGTTTATTTTCTTCTTTTCATAGAGAGCGTAGTTTCTAGTTGTCCATATTGATTTTTTTGCAAAAGTGAGTATGGTATTTATGAGAGTCCTGTTCTGATCCTTTTGTTTCAGTGTTGTACCAAAGAGAAGAGTCCATGTCCATAGTGTTTCATCTGTCAAACTGAAATTGCAGTGCTCTTGCAGTAGCATCCTGATGAAATTCCTGAATTTATCCGATTCCTTGCAGTTGATGAATAGATGCTCCTGGTCTTCCGGTTCTTTATTGCAGATTTGGCATGTCCTACTGTAGTTTTCCTTATTAATCTGGTGTAATTTGATTCCTGTGAAAATTCTCCTGTGTCTGATATTGAATTCTAGCTTGAAAGTATTGCTGTCCATGTAAGGTATGTTAAGGTTTTGCCAGATTTTTCCTATCGGTATTCCCTTGAATAATTGTGCCCAGTGTTTTTCTGCTTTTGGAGTGCGTTTAATTGAGTTAATCCCTATGGTGTACCAGTCCTTTGTTTTCACCTGTGACAGCTCTTTCCCTGTGTACTGTGTGACAAGCTCAAGCGGTGGGAGTTCGGGGTCTGCTCTCGATTTGTCCGTGATGATTAAGTTTCTCCACAGTGAGGTTATGTTTCTGTTGATTTTGTTACCTAGTCCATTTAGGTAATCCTTTCTGCACGGTGTCCCTGTTTTTTTGAGTTGCGTTGTGACTTTCCTGAGACTGAACAGACCCCTTTCCCCCACCACTTGACCGACCCTTGTTATATTATGTTGCTGAAGTGCCCTGCATTTAAGTGTCCTACCATTGTGTGTGAAAAAGGTGCTTTCGAGAAAAGGTAACTGCAGCACATGACTTTTCTGACTGCACTTAGGCCTGAGGTGGGGCAGGAATTTGCCCCATGCCTCTAGCACCTCCTGGTAGAACATCGGTAGCGAGCCATGGCTTTTCCCAGGAAGGAGGTGATAAAGAGGGAGTTTCTCCCCCTCCCCGTACTCAGCCAGGTAGCCCGCCATTGTGTCCTCCCAGGGGTACTGCCTGTTCGAATCGAGAAAATTTCTAACTAATTTGGCCCTGAGTGCATCTTTTTTTGCACTGATGTCAATTAGTCCTAATCCCCCCTCCCTTTTATTAGCAATTATCACCCGATGAGCGATCGAATTTCCCTTTCCCCTCCAAAGGAAGGAGGAGATCGCTTCATTTAGCGAATTTAGTGCCCACTGCGGTAGCTCACAGGCCCCCAAAACATGATTAATTTTTGACAGTATTAAGGCATTGATGACAATTACCTTTCCTCTCAGGCTTAAACCCCTACTTCTCCATAAATTAAGTGTATTTTCTACCTTTTTTACAAGTTCTCTCCACCCTAAGTCCCTGGCTTCCCCTTCATTTTTACCAATGTATACACCCAGTATTTTCCTGTATTCTTTAGTGCTAAAACCCCAATTATTTTTTAAACTATTTTTACCGAATTCCATCATTTCTGACTTATTTCTGTTAACCTTAGCTCCTGATGCTTTTTCATATCTTTCTAGATGTTTTATAATATAATTTAAATTTTCTTCATTTTTAAACATTATATTGATATCATCCGCAAATTGTGCTATTTTAACGACTTTGTCTCTATATGTTTTTATACCTATAATATTCTTATCATTCATTATACTTAAAGCTAGTGGCTCAGCAACAATACTGTATAAAAGAGCTGAAAGCGGGCATCCTTGCCTTACCGATCTTTTTAATTTGATCTTTTCTGTTAGTTGTCCATTTATCTTTATTTGACTGTATGCGTTATCGTATAATAATTTAATCCATCTAATAAAGCCTTCACCGTATCCAAATCTTTTTAAAGTTTTATATAAGAAAAGATGTTCTACTCTGTCGAACGCTTTCTCCAAATCAATTCCGAGCAGATACCCCCCCTGTGCTGCCATTGTCCTGACGGTATCCTTTATTGTAAGGATCGTATCTATGATGTCTCTATCTGGTATGCCGTATGCCTGTGTATTACCAATAATGGTTCCTATTGTAAGTTTAAGCCTGTTTGCCAGTGTTTTGGTCAGTATCTTGTAATCTGTATTGAGTAAACTTATTGGTCTATAGTTTGTTATATCCTGTTTTGAACCTTTATTTTTGTAGATAAGTGAAATTATTCCTGCAGTGAATGTATTGGATGTTCTCTGTTCCCGTTCCATTGAGTGGTACAATGACAGCAACAGGGGAGCTATCTGCTCTTTGAAACAAATATAAAATTCTGCTGTTAAACCATCTACCCCTGGACTTTTGTTTTTATTTAAGCTATCTATTGCCGTCTTTATCTCATTAATAGTAATTTGTGCATCAGACCATTCCTTATCCTCCACTGAAATACTAGTTTGGATATTTGATAACAACTTGTCTACCTCTTCGCTATTGCTATATCCATTATCAAATAATTCTTTATAAAACTCTGTAGTTACTCTTAGTATATTTTCTTGATCGTCATATTCTTTTCCAGTTATATCGTTGATTTTTTCTATTATAGTTTTGTTTTGTTTTTGCTTTTCGAGCCCCAAAAAATATGCGGTGCATTTTTCTCCTTCTACTAAATTTTTAACTCTGCTTCTTATCATTGCACCTCTGCATTTTATTTTTTCTATGTTTCCTAGTTTTGCTTTATATAATTCATAGTTTTCTGTGTTTCTGTTAGGTTCTTTATCAAATAATGCTATTTCATGATTGATTAATTTTCTTAGTCGATTTTCCTCCAGCTCCTCTCTCCACTTTTTCTCTTTACTATAATTTATACTACTTCTTTTAATTCTTTGCTTTAGAATTTCCCACTTTTCTATAAAATTATTTTCTATTTTCATTTCAATTTTTGCATAATCAAGCAGTTTTGTGATTTTTTTAACGTAAGTTGAATCTGCCAGGAGGCTGGAGTTGAGGCACCAGGTACCTCCCCCCCTGAAACCTCCTGCAGCACCCAAGTAACACTCAATTGTTGCGTGATCACTCCATGCGTTATAATTATATTGTATTTTATTGATCTGTTTTGTTGCTTCAGGGGCCGCTAGACATAAATCTATTCTGGCTTGTTTCATTTTTCCCTGCACAACCTGTCTTCTGGAGTACTCTTTCTTGAATGGGTTGTGAATTCTCCATACATCTGTCAAATTGTGAATATTCATTAAATTATATAGCTCAGTTCTGCTTGTGTCATTCTTGTATACATTGTTAATTGATATATCATCCTTAGTTAATGCGATATTGAAATCTCCTATTATTATGGTTCTATGATCTATCCATCTGCTTATACTATTTAGAAACATTTTCCTTTCCTTTTCACAGTTACTGGCATATATGTTAACAATTCTGTATGTTCTATTGTTTATGCAAACATCTATAATAAGTATTCTACCTTTCTTGTCATGATATATTAACTTGCTATTGGTACTTATAGTCTTTTTTACTAAAATAGCTACGCCACAAGATTTACTTGTGCCGTTGCTAAAAAAGACATCTCCTTCCCACATTTTGCTTGCTGCCGCCACGCTATCCCCTTCCCACCTTGTCTCCTGTAAGCAGAGAATGTCACACTTGCTTTTAAGTAAAATGGCGGTCATCCTGCCATAAGTGCGGAGTCCATTGACATTAAGGGAGTGCAGCAGAAACATGGTCAGACCAAAAAAACCTTTAAACAGCCAATTTTCCCTCAAGATTTTTTACCTCTCCCTCCTTCTTTCTTCTGTTTTTTCTTCATCGCAGCATCTTTTATTGAGGTGTGCTTTTTCCGAATATTTTTTATTGTGGCAAAGTCCATTTCCGAGTCACTGTTTGATCTACTCTGAGGAGGGAAGGTGGAGGGCACATTTAAGGCAGGTACCCTGGTGGATGTGGCTGCCGCCGGCTGCAATTCTCTTGGGGTATCCCCCACCTCCATTGATTCCAGGAGTTGAGAAGGCTCCGGCTCCTTTTCGGACCCGTTTCCTCCTCCATCCTTTCCTCTCTGCTGTGGGCCTGAGTCAGTGCTCATGTCATTCAGACTTGAACCAAGCCTTGTGCCTGGGCTCTGCACCACTTTAGGAGGGCTCTGGGTTCTCTGAGGGGCGTAACCCTCACCAGCAGCCTGCTTGGCGGCGCCACTACCCACCTCGTCATCTTCCTCCTCATCCTCCGTTCCTCCCTCACTTAAACCTTCCATCTCACTGTACAGCTCCTCAGATCCAGATTCCACCACAATATCCTCATCACTATAATTACAATTACATTCATCAATTTTGTTCCAACACACCTCACATTTCTGTATCTTATTAGGTTTCCTGTTGCACTCCCTTGCATAATGCCCCTGGACACCACACTTATGGCAGGAGAACTCAGGACAGTCCCTTAGGATGTGCCCCGGCTGGAGGCACATCCTACACACCCTAGCCTGCCTATCATGTATGACCCTGAAATATTCCGGTCCCATTGCTGTGTCAAACCGTGCTGAATAAGGCAGAGATTGGACTTTATCTGTAAACTTTACTTTGAGAAACCGCGTCCCATCAGCAATTTGCGTACCCGGCCACATCCTCCTCCTTATAGTTGATGCAGCTGAGACTCCCCACCCTTCTAGCTTTTGTAAAATTTCCTCATCTCTGATGTAAGCTGGTAAGCTTAAAAAAGAAACCATGAGTTCATCATTACACAGATCTTTGACATGCACTGTGTTGTCCCCAATTTTGAAACCATCTAGGATTCTCTCTTTCCCTTTGATGTGTGACATGGTAATTTCATATTTCTGCGGCCCTGTCGCCCTACAGGCTATTAAACCTCCACACAGTGCTCTTATGCATCTCATTAATTCGAGAACTGGGACTTCATCCTGCCCAGTTACCTCGACACTGACCGTCAGTTCTCTGTCATACTTGTGGTCGCCACCCGCAGATTTCGCCGCTCCATGTCGCTGCTGCAGCTGCCTTTCCCCACCAGACGCCGCATCTCTTTCCGCCGCCAATTCTCTCTCACTCTCCGTCGCCTCTCCAGTAGCTCCTCGCTGCCCAGGTCTTCTCGGAACCACGTCTTCAGCTCTGTTCTTCAGGCCACCAGCTCTCGTTGCCTGTGGACCGGCTCCAGCGCTCCTTCCACACATCTCCTCTGAATCAGCCGCTGCTCGCCGTCTTTCCCCCGCTGTCGCTGCGGAAGCCGCTCTCGCATTTCCCTCCGGCAGTTTTCCTTCCGACTTCTTCATGTTTCGTTTCTGATTGTTTCTTTTAACAAGCAACCATTTTTCATTTTCTTCACCTGTTTGTGCGTTTATGTCAAGTCCGTTTTCCATGCTCGTAATCTGAAATCCGTTTGCAGAGTTCAAATCCATTTGGTCCGTCCGAAAGTTTTCCATTAGGAAAAAAAAAACTCAAATTGACCTCCCCCGATCAGTATAAAAACTGTCGGGGGGAAAAAATGTTCACTCTAAAAACGAACCAAAAATGCACGGAAAATAAGGAAGAACAATGAAAAAGGCTGAAAAAAACGAAAGAAATGGGAAAAGCGGAGTCCGCGACCTCCGTGTGTCGTGCTGTCAGCGTACCGTCTGATTGGCGCATGCGTGTTCAGAGTGGTATGGCCGTAAGCCCTTGACTCTTACACACATGGGCTCTATATCCATTTCACTCACTTTACAACCTCAGAAAAAAAGTGAAGCGCAAAAGCCTCAGGGTCTTTTCACACGCCAAATAGGTGTCCTGTCAATAAAAGAAAAGAATGTTGATGTCATCTAGAGAAAAGTACTGCATCTGCCATCTGTCTACTTCAAATTAACCACTGCAGGACATTCCATTCCAAAGCTGTGGAGGGCGCTTCAAGAAAAGGTGTGTGAGGGAAGCTCGCTCATGCTGGTCCCCAAACACTCAAAGCTGCCCTTTCCTCACAATGAAACAAAAAAGCTTACAAAATCTGGTATTCCCAGGCGGTCTCCCATCCAAGTACTAACCAGGCCCAACCCTGCTTAGCTTCCCAGATCAGACGAGATCGGGCGTGTTCAGAGTGGTTAGGCGTAAGCTCTTGACTCTGACACACATGGGCTCTATATCCATTTCACACACTTTACAACCTCAGAAAAAAAGTGATGCGCAACAGCCTCAGGTTCTTTTCACACGCCAAATCGGTGTCCTGTCAATAAAACAAAAGAATGTTGATGTCATCGAGAGAAAAGTACTGCATCTGCCATCTGTCTTCTTCAAATTAACCACTGCATGAAATTCCATTCCAAAGCTGCAGAGGGCGCTTCAAGAAAAGGTGTGTGAGGGAAGCTCGCTCATGCTGGTCCCCAAAGACTCAAAGCGGCCCTTTCCTCACAATGAAACAAAAAAGCTTACAGCACCTGGTATTCCCAGGCGGTCTTCCATCCAAGTACTAACCAGGCCCGACCCTGCTAAGCTTCCGAGATCAGACGAGATCGGGCGTGTTCAGAGTGGTATGGCCGTAAGCCCTTGACTCTCACACACATGGGCTCTATATCCATTTCACTCACTTTACAACCTCAAAAAAAATGTGATGTGCAACAGCCTCACGGTCTTTTTACACACCAAATAGTTGTCCTTTCAATACAAAGAAAAAAATGTTGATGTCATCTAGAGAAAAGTACTGCATCTGCAATCTGTCTACTTCAAATTACACACTGCATGACATTCCATTCGAAAGCTGTGGAGGGCACTTCAAGAAAAGGTGTGTGAGGGAAGCTCGCTCATGCTGGTCCCCAAAGACTCAAAGCTGCCCTTTCCTCACAAAGAAATAAAAAAGCTTACAGCACCTGGTATTCCCAGGCGGTCTTCCATCCAAGTACTAACCAGGCCCGACCCTGCTTGGCTTCCGAGATCAGACGAGATCGGGCGTGTTCAGAGTAGTATGGCCATAAGCCTTTGACTCTGACACACATGGGCTCTATATCCATTTCACACAATTTACAACCTCAGAAAAAAAGTGATGCGCAACAGCCTCAGGGTCTTTTAACACGCCAAATACGTGTCCTGTCAATAAAAGAAAAGAATGTTGATGTCATCGAGAGAAAAGTACTGCATCTGCCATCTGTCTTCTTCAAATTAACCACTGCATGAAATTCCATTCCAAAGCTGCAGAGGGCGCTTCAAGAAAAGGTGTGTGAGGGAAGCTCGCTCATGCTGGTCCCCAAAGACTCAAAGCGGCCCTTTCCTCACAATGAAACAAAAAAGCTTACAGCACCTGGTATTCCCAGGCGGTCTTCCATCCAAGTACTAACCAGGCCCGACCCTGCTAAGCTTCCGAGATCAGACGAGATCGGGCGTGTTTTTTTTTTTTTTGTCTTTTATTATCAAAAATACATCATACATTTTTACCAACTGTACATTCTTATTTACATGACAAAATTTAACAATTATATAAAAAATAAATTCCTTCAGGAAAGAAATCTTATCAAAAAAAAACCCCCACCCTTGATACACCTCGAACTTGATGAAAACACCATCAGAGTTTTTTTTTTTTTTTTTTTTTAATTAAGTTAAATTTAGACAAATAAACCAACACTATGTGCCTACAGCCACTGGAGCAATGCAGGTCATTCCAAAAAAAAAATAAATAAAAATTAAAGAGAGACAAAAAAAAACTCATGGGACTAAAAAGAACAAATTCCTGTCGTGAAGTGTCACACACACAATTTTTTTTTTTTTTTTTTTAAATGAAATTTTATCAAAATGAAATGTTAAACACACCAAAAACATAAACCACCCAATTTGCTCACCCCTTTATTAAATTTGAAAAATACTTTGCTTTATAAAAAAAAGAGACTACTTAGCTGGGAATTTGAAGAGAAAACATACCATTGTCAATCTTGTTTATTTCAATTTTGCCATTTGCTATGTTGAAAAATGTGTTTTTCCTGCAGAAAGTGTTTTCAAAAATATCCTTGTCCATGTCATGTAAGATTTGTAGGTGCGTCAAGAGTGTTGTGTAAAAAAACCCAAATATGTTTATTTTCTTCTTTTCATAGAGAGCGTAGTTTCTAGTTGTCCAAATTGATTTTTTTGCAAAAGTGAGTATGGTATTTATGAGAGTCCTGTTCTGATCCTTTTGTTTCAGTGTTGTACCAAAGAGAAGAGTCCATGTCCATAGTGTTTCATCTGTCAAACTGAAATTGCAGTGCTCTTGCAGTAGCATCCTGATGAAATTCCTGAATTTATCCGATTCCTTGCAGTTGATGAATAGATGCTCCTGGTCTTCCGGTTCTTTATTGCAGATTTGGCATGTCCTACTGTAGTTTTCCTTATTAATCTGGTGTAATTTGATTCCTGTGAAAATTCTCCTGTGTCTGATATTGAATTCTAGCTTGAAAGTATTGCTGTCCATGTAAGGTATGTTAAGGTTTTGCCAGATTTTTCCTATCGGTATTCCCTTGAATAATTGTGCCCAGTGTTTTTCTGCTTTTGGAGTGCGTTTCATTGAGTTAATCCCTATGGTGTACCAGTCCTTTGTTTTCACCTGTGACAGCTCTTTCCCTGTGTACTGTGTGACAAGCTCAAGCGGTGGGAGTTCGGGGTCTGCTCTCGATTTGTCCGTGATGATTAAGTTTCTCCACAGTGAGGTTATGTTTCTGTTGATTTTGTTACCTAGTCCATTTAGGTAATCCTTTCTGCACGGTGTCCCTGTTTTTTTGAGTTGGGTTGTGACTTTCCTGAGACTGAACAGACCCCTTTCCCCCACCACTTGACCGACCCTTGTTATATTATGTTGCTGAAGTGCCCTGCATTTAAGTGTCCTACCATTGTGTGTGAAAAAGGTGCTTTCGAGAAAAGGTAACTGCAGCACATGACTTTTCTGACTGCACTTAGGCCTGAGGTGGGGCAGGAATTTGCCCCATGCCTCTAGCACCTCCTGGTAGAACATCGGTAGCGAGCCATGGCTTTTCCCAGGAAGGAGGTGATAAAGAGGGAGTTTCTCCCCCTCCCCGTACTCAGCCAGGTAGCCCGCCATTGTGTCCTCCCAGGGGTACTGCCTGTTCGAATCGAGAAAATTTCTAACTAATTTGGCCCTGAGTGCATCTTTTTTTGCACTGATGTCAATTAGTCCTAATCCCCCCTCCCTTTTATTCGCAATTATCACCCGATGAGCGATCGAATTTCCCTTTCCCCTCCAAAGGAAGGAGGAGATCGCTTCATTGAGCGAATTTAGTGCCCACTGCGGTAGCTCACAGGCCCCCAAAACATGATTAATTTTTGACAGTATTAAGGCATTGATGACAATTACCTTTCCTCTCAGGCTTAAACCCCTACTTCTCCATAAATTAAGTGTATTTTCTACCTTTTTTACAAGTTCTCTCCACCCTAAGTCCCTGGCTTCCCCTTCATTTTTACCAATGTATACACCCAGTATTTTCCTGTATTCTTTAGTGCTAAAACCCCAATTATTTTTTAAACTATTTTTACCGAATTCCATCATTTCTGACTTATTTCTGTTAACCTTAGCTCCTGATGCTTTTTCATATCTTTCTAGATGTTTTATAATATAATTTAAATTTTCTTCATTTTTAAACATTATATTGATATCATCCGCAAATTGTGCTATTTTAACGACTTTGTCTCTATATGTTTTTATACCTATAATATTCTTATCATTCATTATACTTAAAGCTAGTGGCTCAGCAACAATACTGTATAAAAGAGCTGAAAGCGGGCATCCTTGCCTTACCGATCTTTTTAATTTGATCTTTTCTGTTAGTTGTCCATTTATCTTTATTTGACTGTATGCGTTATCGTATAATAATTTAATCCATCTAATAAAGCCTTCACCGTATCCAAATCTTTTTAAAGTTTTATATAAGAAAAGATGTTCTACTCTGTCGAATGCTTTCTCCAAATCAATTCCGAGCAGATACCCCCCCTGTGCTGCCATTGTCCTGACGGTATCCTTTATTGTAAGGATCGTATCTATGATGTCTCTATCTGGTATGCCGTATGCCTGTGTATTACCAATAATGGTTCCTATTGTAAGTTTAAGCCTGTTTGCCAGTGTTTTGGTCAGTATCTTGTAATCTGTATTGAGTAAACTTATTGGTCTATAGTTTGTTATATCCTGTTTTGAACCTTTATTTTTGTAGATAAGTGAAATTATTCCTGCAGTGAATGTATTGGATGTTCTCTGTTCCCGTTCCATTGAGTGGTACAATGACAGCAACAGGGGAGCTATCTGCTCTTTGAAACAAATATAAAATTCTGCTGTTAAACCATCTACCCCTGGACTTTTGTTTTTATTTAAGCTATCTATTGCCGTCTTTATCTCATTAATAGTAATTTGTGCATCAGACCATTCCTTATCCTCCACTGAAATACTAGTTTGGATATTTGATAACAACTTGTCTACCTCTTCGCTATTGCTATATCCATTATCAAATAATTCTTTATAAAACTCTGTAGTTACTCTTAGTATATTTTCTTGATCGTCATATTCTTTTCCAGTTATATCGTTGATTTTTTCTATTATAGTTTTGTTTTGTTTTTGCTTTTCGAGCCCCAAAAAATATGCGGTGCATTTTTCTCCTTCTACTAAATTTTTAACTCTGCTTCTTATCATTGCACCTCTGCATTTTATTTTTTCTATGTTTCCTAGTTTTGCTTTATATAATTCATAGTTTTCTGTGTTTCTGTTAGGTTCTTTATCAAATAATGCTATTTCATGATTGATTAATTTTCTTAGTCGATTTTCTTCCAGCTCCTCTCTCCACTTTTTCTCTTTACTATAATTTATACTACTTCTTTTAATTCTTTGCTTTAGAATTTCCCACTTTTCTATAAAATTATTTTCTATTTTCATTTCAATTTTTGCATAATCAAGCAGTTTTGTGATTTTTTTAACGTAAGTTGAATCTGCCAGGAGGCTGGAGTTGAGGCACCAGGTACCTCCCCCCCTGAAACCTCCTGCAGCACCCAAGTAACACTCAATTGTTGCGTGATCACTCCATGCGTTATAATTATATTGTATTTTATTGATCTGTTTTGTTGCTTCAGGGGCCGCTAGACATAAATCTATTCTGGCTTGTTTCATTTTTCCCTGCACAACCTGTCTTCTGGAGTACTCTTTCTTGAATGGGTTGTGAATTCTCCATACATCTGTCAAATTGTGAATATTCATTAAATTATATAGCTCAGTTCTGCTTGTGTCATTCTTGTATACATTGTTAATTGATATATCATCCTTAGTTAATGCGATATTGAAATCTCCTATTATTATGGTTCTATGATCTATCCATCTGCTTATACTATTTAGAAACATTTTCCTTTCCTTTTCACAGTTACTGGCATATATGTTAACAATTCTGTATGTTCTATTGTTTATGCAAACATCTATAATAAGTATTCTACCTTTCTTGTCATGATATATTAACTTGCTATTGGTACTTATAGTCTTTTTTACTAAAATAGCTACGCCACAAGATTTACTTGTGCCGTTGCTAAAAAAGACATCTCCTTCCCACATTTTGCTTGCTGCCGCCACGCTATCCCCTTCCCACCTTGTCTCCTGTAAGCAGAGAATGTCACACTTGCTTTTAAGTAAAATGGCGGTCATCCTGCCATAAGTGCGGAGTCCATTGACATTAAGGGAGTGCAGCAGAAACATGGTCAGACCAAAAAAACCTTTAAACAGCCAATTTTCCCTCAAGATTTTTTACCTCTCCCTCCTTCTTTCTTCTGTTTTTTCTTCATCGCAGCATCTTTTATTGAGGTGTGCTTTTTCCGAATATTTTTTATTGTGGCAAAGTCCATTTCCGAGTCACTGTTTGATCTACTCTGAGGAGGGAAGGTGGAGGGCACATTTAAGGTAGGTACCCTGGTGGATGTGGCTGCCGCCGGCTGCAATTCTCTTGGGGTATCCCCCACCTCCATTGATTCCAGGAGTTGAGAAGGCTCCGGCTCCTTTTCGGACCCGTTTCCTCCTCCATCCTTTCCTCTCTGCTGTGGGCCTGAGTCAGTGCTCATGTCATTCAGACTTGAACCAAGCCTTGTGCCTGGGCTCTGCACCACTTTAGGAGGGCTCTGGGTTCTCTGAGGGGCGTAACCCTCACCGGCAGCCTGCTTGGCGGCGCCACTACCCACCTCGTCATCTTCCTCCTCATCCTCCGTTCCTCCCTCACTTAAACCTTCCATCTCACTGTACAGCTCCTCAGATCCAGATTCCACCACAATATCCTCATCACTATAATTACAATTACATTCATCAATTTTGTTCCAACACACCTCACATTTCTGTATCTTATTAGGTTTCCTGTTGCACTCCCTTGCATAATGCCCCTGGACACCACACTTATGGCAGGAGAACTCAGGACAGTCCCTTAGGATGTGCCCCGGCTGGAGGCACATCCTACACACCCTAGCCTGCCTATCATGTATGACCCTGAAATATTCCGGTCCCATTGCTGTGTCAAACCGTGCTGAATAAGGCAGAGATTGGACTTTATCTGTAAACTTTACTTTGAGAAACCGCGTCCCATCAGCAATTTGCGTACCCGGCCACATCCTCCTCCTTATAGTTGATGCAGCTGAGACTCCCCACCCTTCTAGCTTTTGTAAAATTTCCTCATCTCTGATGTAAGCTGGTAAGCTTAAAAAAGAAACCATGAGTTCATCATTACACAGATCTTTGACATGCACTGTGTTGTCCCCAATTTTGAAACCATCTAGGATTCTCTCTTTCCCTTTGATGTGTGACATGGTAATTTCATATTTCTGCGGCCCTGTCGCCCTACAGGCTATTAAACCTCCACACAGTGCTCTTATGCATCTCATTAATTCGAGAACTGGGACTTCATCCTGCCCAGTTACCTCGACACTGACCGTCAGTTCTCTGTCATACTTGTGGTCGCCACCCGCAGATTTCGCCGCTCCATGTCGCTGCTGCAGCTGCCTTTCCCCACCAGACGCCGCATCTCTTTCCGCCGCCAATTCTCTCTCACTCTCCGCCGCCTCTCCAGTAGCTCCTCGCTGCCCAGGTCTTCTCGGAACCACGTCTTCAGCTCTGTTCTTCAGGCCACCAGCTCTCGTTGCCTGTGGACCGGCTCCAGCGCTCATCTCCTCTGAATCAGCCGCTGCTCGCCGTCTTTCCCCCGCTGTCGCTGCGGAAGCCGCTCTCGCATTTCCCTCCGGCAGTTTTCCTTCCGACTTCTTCATGTTTCGTTTCTGATTGTTTCTTTTAACAAGCAACCATTTTTCATTTTCTTCACCTGTTTGTGCGTTTATGTCAAGTCCGTTTTCCATGCTCGTAATCTGAAATCCGTTTGCAGAGTTCAAATCCATTTGGTCCGTCCGAAAGTTTTCCATTAGGAAAAAAAAAACTCAAATTGACCTCCCCCAATCAGTATAAAAACTGTCAGGGGGAAAAAATGTTCACTCTAAAAACGAACCAAAAATGCACGGAAAATAAGGAAGAACAATGAAAAAGGCTGAAAAAAACGAAAGAAATGGGAAAAGCGGAGTCCGCGACCTCCGTGTGTCGTGCTGTCAGCGTACCGTCTGATTGGCGCATGCGTGTTCAGAGTGGTATGGCCGTAAGCCCTTGACTCTCACACACATGGGCTCTATATCCATTTCACTCACTTTACAACCTCAAAAAAAATGTGATGTGCAACAGCCTCACAGTCTTTTTACACACCAAATAGTTGTCTTGTCAATACAAAGAAAAGAATGTTGATGTCATCTAGAGAAAAGTACTGCATCTGCCATCTGTCTACTTCAAATTAATCACTGCATGACATTCAATTCCAAAGCTGTGGAGGGCGCTTCAAGAAAAGGTGTGTGAGGGAAGCTCGCTCATGCTGGTCCCCAAAGACTCAAAGCTGCCCTTTCCTCACAAAGAAATAAAAAAGCTTACAGCACCTGGTATTCCCAGGCGGTCTTCCATCCAAGTACTAACCAGGCCCGACCCTGCTTGGCTTCCGAGATCAGACGAGATCGGGCGTGTTCAGAGTGGTTTGGCCGTAAGCCCTTGACTCTGACACACATGGGCTCTATATCCATTTCACACAATTTACAACCTCAGAAAAAAAGTGATGCGCAACAGCCTCAGGGTCTTTTAACACGCCAAATACGTGTCCTGTCAATAAAAGAAAAGAATGTTGATGTCATCGAGAGAAAAGTACTGCATCTGCCATCTGTCTTCTTCAAATTAACCACTGCATGAAATTCCATTCCAAAGCTGCAGAGGGCGCTTCAAGAAAAGGTGTGTGAGGGAAGCTCGCTCATGCTGGTCCCCAAAGACTCAAAGCGGCCCTTTCCTCACAATGAAACAAAAAAGCTTACAGCACCTGGTATTCCCAGGCGGTCTTCCATCCAAGTACTAACCAGGCCCGACCCTGCTAAGCTTCCGAGATCAGACGAGATCGGGCGTGTTCAGAGTGGTATGGCCGTAAGCCTTTGACTCTGACACACATGGGCTCTATATCCATTTCACACAATTTACAACCTCAGAAAAAAAGTGATGCGCAACAGCCTCAGGGTCTTTTCACACGCCAAATCGGTGTCCTGTCAATAAAAGAAAAGAATGTTGATGTCATCTAGAGAAAAGTACTGCATCTGCCATCTGTCTACTTCAAATTAACCACTGCATGACATTCCATTCCAAAGCTGTGGAGGGCGCTTCAAGAAAAGGTGTGTGAGGGAAGCTCGCTCATGCTGGTCCCCAAACACTCAAAGCTGCCCTTTCCTCACAATGAAACAAAAAAGCTTACAGCACCTGGTATTCCCAGGCGGTCTCCCATCCAAGTACTAACCAGGCCCAACCCTGCTTAGCTTCCGAGATCAGACGAGATCGGGCGTGTTCAGAGTGGTATGGCCGTAAGCTCTTGACTCTCACACACATGGCCTCTATATCCATTTCACACACTTTACAACCACAGAAAAAAAGTGATGCGCAACAGCCTCAGGGTCTTTTCACACGCCAAATACGTATCCTGTCAATAAAACAAAAGAATGTTGATGTCATCGAGAGAAAAGTACTGCATCTGCCATCTGTCTTCTTCAAATTAACCACTGCATGAAATTCCATTCCAAAGCTGCAGAGGGCCCTTCAAGAAAAGGTGTGTGAGGGAAGCTCGCTCATGCTGGTCCCCAAAGTCTCAAAGCGGCCCTTTCCTCACAATGAAACAAAAAAGCTTACAGCACCTGGTATTCCCAGGCGGTCTTCCATCCAAGTACTAACCAGGCCCGACCCTGCTAAGCTTCCGAGATCAGACGAGATCGGGCGTGTTCAGAGTGGTATGGCCGTAAGCCCTTGACTCTCACACACATGGGCTCTATATCCATTTCACTCACTTTACAACCTCAAAAAAAATGTGATGTGCAACAGCCTCACGGCCTTTTTACACACCAAATAGTTGTCCTGTCAATACAAAGAAAAGAATGTTGATGTCATCTAGAGAAAAGTACTGCATCTGCAATCTGTCTACTTCAAATTACACACTGCATGACATTCCATTCGAAAGCTGCAGAGGGCGCTTCAAGAAAAGGTGTGTGAGGGAAGCTCGCTCATGCTGGTCCCCAAAGACTCAAAGCGGCCCTTTCCTCACAATGAAACAAAAAAGCTTACAACACCTGGTATTCCCAGGCGGTCTTCCATCCAAGTACTAACCAGGCCCGACCCTGCTAAGCTTCTGAGATCAGACGAGATCGGGCGTGTTCAGAGTGGTATGGCCGTAAGCCCTTGACTCTCACACACATGGGCTCTATATCCATTTCACTCACTTTACAACCTCAAAAAAAATGTGATGTGCAACAGCCTCACGGTCTTTTTACACACCAAATAGTTGTCCTGTCAATACAAAGAAAAAAATGTTGATGTCATCTAGAGAAAAGTACTGCATCTGCAATCTGTCTACTTCAAATTACACACTGCATGACATTCTATTCGAAAGCTGTGGAGGGCGCTTCAAGAAAAGGTGTGTGAGGGAAGCTCGCTCATGCTGGTCCCCAAACACTCAAAGCTGCACTTTCCTCACAATGAAACAAAAAAGCTTACAGCACCTGGTATTCCCAGGCGGTCTCCCATCCAAGTACTAACCAGGCCCAACCCTGCTTAGCTTCCGAGATCAGACGAGATCGGGCGTGTTCAGAGTGGCCTGGCCGTAAGCCCTTGACTCTCACACACATGGGCTCTATATCCATTTCACTCACTTTACAACCTCAAAAAAAATGTGATGTGCAACAGCCTCAGGGTCTTTTTACACACCAAATAGTTGTCCTGTCAATACAAAGAAAAGAATGTTGATGTCATCTAGAGAAAAGTACTGCATCTGCAATCTGTCTACTTCAAATTACACACTGCATGACATTCCATCCGAAAGCTGTGTAGG
The DNA here is from genome assembly GCF_037954235.1 of Aulostomus chinensis. Taxonomy (NCBI): domain Eukaryota; kingdom Metazoa; phylum Chordata; class Actinopteri; order Syngnathiformes; family Aulostomidae; genus Aulostomus; species Aulostomus chinensis. Next base: position 25,236,447 of record NC_141323.1, on the reverse strand, counting down.
GCGCTTCAAGAAAAGGTGTGTGAGGGAAGCTCGCTCATGCTGGTCCCCAAACACTCAAAGCTGCCCTTTCCTCACAATGAAACAAAAAAGCTTACAGCACCTGGTATTCCCAGGCGGTCTCCCATCCAAGTACTAACCAGGCCCAACCCTGCTTAGCTTCCGAGATCAGACGAGATCGGGCGTGTTCAGAGTGGTATGGCCGTAAGCCCTTGACTCTCACACACATGGGCTCTATATCCATTTCACTCACTTTACAACCTCAAAAAAAATGTGATGTGCAACAGCCTCACGGTCTTTTTACACACCAAATAGTTGTCCTGTCAATACAAAGAAAAAAATGTTGATGTCATCTAGAGAAAAGTACTGCATCTGCAATCTGTCTACTTCAAATTACACACTGCATGACATTCCATTCAAAAGCTGTGGAGGGCACTTCAAGAAAAGGTGTGTGAGGGAAGCTCGCTCATGCTGGTCCCCAAAGACTCAAAGCTGCCCTTTCCTCACAAAGAAATAAAAAAGCTTACAGCACCTGGTATTCCCAGGCGGTCTTCCATCCAAGTACTAACCAGGCCCGACCCTGCTTGGCTTCCGAGATCAGACAAGATCGGGCGTGTTCAGAGTAGTATGGCCATAAGCCTTTGAGTCTGACACACATGGGCTCTATATCCATTTCACACAATTTACAACCTCAGAAAAAAAGTGATGCGCAACAGCCTCAGGGTCTTTTCACACGCCAAATAGGTGTCCTGTCAATAAAAGAAAAGAATGTTGATGTCATCTAGAGAAAAGTACTGCATCTGCCATCTGTCTACTTCAAATTAACCACTGCATGAAATTCCATTTCAAAGCTACAGAGGGCCCTTCAAGAAAAGGTGTGTGAGGGAAGCTCGCTCATGCTGGTCCCCAAACACTCAAAGCTGCCCTTTCCTCACAATGAAACAAAAAAGCTTACAGCACCTGGTATTCCCAGGCGGTCTCCCATCCAAGTACTAACCAGGCCCAACCCTGCTTAGCTTCCGAGATCAGACGAGATCGGGCGTGTTCAGAGTGGTATGGCCGTAAGCTCTTGACTCTCACACACATGGGCTCTATATCCATTTCACTCACTTTACAACCTCAAAAAAAATGTAATGTGCAACAGCCTCACAGTCTTTTTACACACCAAATAGTTGTCCTGTCAATACAAAGAAAAGAATGTTGATGTCATCTAGAGAAAAGTACTGCATCTGCAATCTGTCTACTTCAAATTACACACTGCATGACATTCCATCCGAAAGCTGTGTAGGGCGCTTCAAGAAAAGGTGTGTGAGGGAAGCTCGCTCATGCTGGTCCCCAAACACTCAAAGCTGCCCTTTCCTCACAATGAAACAAAAAAGCTTACAGCACCTGGTATTCCCAGGCGGTCTCCCATCCAAGTACTAACCAGGCCCGACCGTGCTTAGCTTCCGAGATCAGACGAGATCGGGCGTGTTCAGAGTGGTATGGCCGTAAGCCTTTGACTCTGACACACATGGGCTCTATATCCATTTCACACAATTTACAACCTCAGAAAAAAAGTGAAGCGCAAAAGCCTCAGGGTCTTTTCACACGCCAAATAGGTGTCCTGTCAATAAAAGAAAAGAATGTTGATGTCATCTAGAGAAAAGTACTGCATCTGCCATCTGTCTACTTCAAATTAACCACTGCATGAAATTCCATTCCAAAGCTGCAGAGGGCGCTTCAAGAAAAGGTGTGTGAGGGAAGCTCGCTCATGCTGGTCCCCAAACACTCAAAGCGGCCCTTTCCTCACAATGAAACAAAAAAGCTTACAGCACCTGGTATTCCCAGGCGGTCTTCCATCCAAGTACTAACCAGGCCCGACCCTGCTAAGCTTCCGAGATCAGACGAGATCGGGCGTGTTCAGAGTGGTATGGCCGTAAGCCCTTGACTCTCACACACATGGGCTCTATATCCATTTCACTCACTTTACAACTTCAAAAAAAATGTGATGTGCAACAGCCTCACGGTCTTTTTACACACCAAATAGGTGTCCTGTCAATACAAAGAAAAAAATGTTGATGTCATCTAGAGAAAAGTACTGCATCTGCCATCTGTCTACTTCAAATTACACACTGCATGACATTCCATTCGAAAGCTGTGGAGGGCGCTTCAAGAAAAGGTGTGTGAGGGAAGCTCGCTCATGCTGGTCCCCAAAGACTCAAAGCTGCCCTTTCCTCACAAAGAAATAAAAAAGCTTACAGCACCTGGTATTCCCAGGCGGTCTTCCATCCAAGTACTAACCAGGCCCGACGCTGCTTAGCTTCCGAGATCAGACGAGATCGGGAGTGTTCAGAGTGGTATGGCCGTAAGCTCTTGACTCTCACACACATGGGCTCTATATCCATTTCACACACTTTACAACCTCAGAAAAAAAGTGATGCGCAACAGCCTCAGGGTCTTTTCACACGCCAAATCGGTGTCCTGTCAATAAAACAAAAGAATGTTGATGTCATCGAGAGAAAAGTACTGCATCTGCCATCTGTCTTCTTCAAATTAACCACTGCATGAAATTCCATTCCAAAGCTGCAGAGGGCGCTTCAAGAAAAGGTGTGTGAGGGAAGCTCGCTCATGCTGGTCCCCAAAGACTCAAAGCGGCCCTTTCCTCACAATGAAACAAAAAAGCTTACAACACCTGGTATTCCCAGGCGGTCTTCCATCCAAGTACTAACCAGGCCCGACCCTGCTAAGCTTCCGAGATCAGACGGGGTCGGGCGTGTTCAGAGTGGTATGGCCGTAAGCCCTTGACTCTCACACACATGGGCTCTATATCCATTTCACTCACTTTACAACCTCAAAAAAAATGTGATGTGCAACAGCCTCACGGTCTTTTTACACACCAAATAGTTGTCCTGTCAATACAAAGAAAAAAATGTTGATGTCATCTAGAGAAAAGTACTGCATCTGCAATCTGTCTACTTCAAATTAACCACTGAATGACATTCCATTCCAAAGCTGTGGAGGGCGCTTCAAGAAAAGGTGTGTGAGGGAAGCTCGCTCATGCTGGTCCCCAAACACTCAAAGCTGCCCTTTCCTCACAATGAAACAAAAAAGCTTACAGCACCTGGTATTCCCAGGCGGTCTCCCATCCAAGTACTAACCAGGCCCAACCCTGCTTAGCTTCCGAGATCAGACGAGATCGGGAGTGTTCAGAGTGGTATGGCCGTAAGCTCTTGACCCTCACACACATGGGCTCTATATCCATTTCACACACTTTACAACCTCAGAAAAAAAGTGATGCGCAACAGCCTCAGGGTCTTTTCACACGCCAAATCGGTGTCCTGTCAATAAAACAAAAGAATGTTGATGTCATCGAGAGAAAAGTACTGCATCTGCCATCTGTCTTCTTCAAATTAACCACTGCATGAAATTCCATTCCAAAGCTGCAGAGGGCGCTACAAGAAAAGGTGTGTGAGGGAAGCTCGCTCATGCTGGTCCCCAAAGACTCAAAGCGGCCCTTTCCTCACAATGAAAAAAAAAAGCTTACAACACCTGGTATTCCCAGGCGGTCTTCCATCCAAGTACTAACCAGGCCCGACCCTGCTAAGCTTCCGAGATCAGACGGGATCGGGCGTGTTCAGAGTGGTATGGCCGTAAGCCCTTGACTCTCACACACATGGGCTCTATATCCATTTCACTCACTTTACAACCTCAAAAAAAATGTGATGTGCAACAGCCTCACGGTCTTTTTACACACCAAATAGTTGTCCTGTCAATACAAAGAAAAAAATGTTGATGTCATCTAGAGAAAAGTACTGCATCTGCAATCTGTCTACTTCAAATTACACACTGCATGACATTCTATTCGAAAGCTGTGGAGGGCGCTTCAAGAAAATGTGTGTGAGGGAAGCTCGCTCATGCTGGTCCCCAAACACTCAAAGCTGCACTTTCCTCACAATGAAACAAAAAAGCTTACAGCACCTGGTATTCCCAGGCGGTCTCCCATCCAAGTACTAACCAGGCCCAATCCTGCTAAGCTTCCGAGATCAGACGAGATCGGGCGTGTTCAGAGTGGTATGGCCGTAAGCTCTTGACTCTCACACACATGGGCTCTATATCCATTTCACACACTTTACAACCTCAGAAAAAAAGTGATGCGCAACAGCCTCAGGGTCTTTTCACACGCCAAATCGGTGTCCTGTCAATAAAACAAAAGAATGTTGATGTCATCGAGAGAAAAGTACTGCATCTGCCATCTGTCTTCTTCAAATTAACCACTGCATGAAATTCCATTCCAAAGCTGCAGAGGGCCCTTCAAGAAAAGGTGTGTGAGGGAAGCTCGCTCATGCTGGTCCCCAAAGTCTCAAAGCGGCCCTTTCCTCACAATGAAACAAAAAAGCTTACAGCACCTGGTATTCCCAGGCGGTCTTCCATCCAAGTACTAACCAGGCCCGACCCTGCTAAGCTTCCGAGATCAGACGAGATCGGGCGTGTTCAGAGTGGTATGGCCGTAAGCCCTTGACTCTCACACACATGGGCTCTATATCCATTTCACTCACTTTACAACTTCAAAAAAAATGTGATGTGCAACAGCCTCACGGTCTTTTTACACACCAAATAGGTGTCCTGTCAATACAAAGAAAAAAATGTTGATGTCATCTAGAGAAAAGTACTGCATCTGCAATCTGTCTACTTCAAATTACACACTGCATGACATTCCATTCGAAAGCTGTGGAGGGCGCTTCAAGAAAAGGTGTGTGAGGGAAGCTCGCTCATGCTGGTCCCCAAAGACTCAAAGCTGCCCTTTCCTCACAAAGAAATAAAAAAGCTTACAGCACCTGGTACTCCCAGGCGGTCTCCCATCCAAGTACTAACCAGGCCCGACCCTGCTTAGCTTCCGAGATCAGACGAGATCGGGCGTGTTCAGAGTGGTATGGCCGTAAGCCCTTGACTCTTACACACATGGGCTCTATATCCATTTCACTCACTTTACAACCTCAGAAAAAAAGTGAAGCGCAACAGCCTCAGGGTCTTTTCACACGCCAAATAGGTGTCCTGTCAATAAAAGAAAAGAATGTTGATGTCATCTAGAGAAAAGTACTGCATCTGCCATCTGTCTACTTCAAATTAACCACTGCATGACATTCCATTCCAAAACTGTGGAGGGCGCTTCAAGAAAAGGTGTGTGAGGGAAGCTCGCTCATGCTGGTCCCCAAAGACTCAAAGCTGCCCTTTCCTCACAATGAAACAAAAAAGCTTACAGCACCTGGTATTCCCAGGCGGTCTCCCATCCAAGTACTAACCAGGCCCAACCCTGCTTAGCTTCCGAGATCAGACGAGATCGGGCGTGTTCAGAGTGGCATGGCCGTAAGCTCTTGACTCTCACACACATGGGCTCTATATCCATTTCACACACTTTACAACCTCAGAAAAAAAGTGATGCGCAACAGCCTCAGGGTCTTTTCACACGCCAAATCGGTGTCCTGTCAATAAAACAAAAGAATGTTGATGTCATTGAGAGAAAAGTACTGCATCTGCCATCTGTCTTCTTCAAATTAACCACTGCATGAAATTCCATTCCAAAGCTGCAGAGGGCCCTTCAAGAAAAGGTGTGTGAGGGAAGCTCGCTCATGCTGGTCCCCAAAGTCTCAAAGCGGCCCTTTCCTCACAATCAAACAAAAAAGCTTACAGCACCTGGTATTCCCAGGCGGTCTTCCATCCAAGTACTAACCAGGCCCGACCCTGCTAAGCTTCCGAGATCAGACGAGATCGGGCGTGTTCAGAGTGGTATGGCCGTAAGCCCTTGACTCTCACACACATGGGCTCTATATCCATTTCACTCACTTTACAACCTCAAAAAAAATGTGATGTGCAAAAGCCTCACAGTCTTTTTACACACCAAATAGTTGTCCTGTCAATACAAAGAAAAGAATGTTGATGTCATCTAGAGAAAAGTACTGCATCTGCAATCTGTCTACTTCAAATTACACACTGCATGACATTCCATCCGAAAGCTGTGTAGGGCGCTTCAAGAAAAGGTGTGTGAGGGAAGCTCGCTCATGCTGGTCCCCAAACACTCAAAGCTGCCCTTTCCTCACAATGAAACAAAAAAGCTTACAGCACCTGGTATTCCCAGGCGGTCTCCCATCCAAGTACTAACCAGGCCCGACCCTGCTTAGCTTCCGAGATCAGACGAGATCGGGCGTGTTCAGAGTGGTATGGCCGTAAGCCCTTGACTCTGACACACATGGGCTCTATATCCATTTCACACAATTTACAACCTCAGAAAAAAAGTGAAGCGCAACAGCCTCAGGGTCTTTTCACACGCCAAATAGGTGTCCTGTCAATAAAAGAAAAGAATGTTGATGTCATCTAGAGAAAAGTACTGCATCTGCCATCTGTCTACTTCAAATTAACCACTGCATGACATTCCATTCCAAAGCTGTGGAGGGCGCTTCAAGAAAAGGTGTGTGAGGGAAGCTCGCTCATGCTGGTCCCCAAAGACTCAAAGCTGCCCTTTCCTCACAAAGAAATAAAAAAGCTTACAGCACCTGGTATTCCCAGGCGGTCTTCCATCCAAGTACTAACCAGGCCCGACCCTGCTTGGCTTCCGAGATCAGACGAGATCGGGCGTGTTCAGAGTAGTATGGCCATAAGCCTTTGACTCTGACACACATGGGCTCTATATCCATTTCACACAATTTACAACCTCAGAAAAAAAGTGATGCGCAACAGCCTCAGGGTCTTTTCACACGCCAAATCGGTGTCCTGTCAATAAAAGAAAAGAATGTTGATGTCATCTAGAGAAAAGTACTGCATCTGCCATCTGTCTACTTCAAATTAACCACTGCATGACATTCCATTCCAAAGCTGTGGAGGGCGCTTCAAGAAAAGGTGTGTGAGGGAAGCTCGCTCATGCTGGTCCCCAAACACTCAAAGCTGCCCTTTCCTCACAATGAAACAAAAAAGCTTACAGCACCTGGTATTCCCAGGCGGTCTCCCATCCAAGTACTAACCAGGCCCGACCCTGCTTAGCTTCCGAGATCAGGAGTGTTCAGAGTGGTATGGCCGTAAGCTCTTGACTCTCACACACATGGGCTCTATATCCATTTGACACACTTTACAACCTCAGAAAAAAAGTGATGCGCAACAGCCTCAGGGTCTTTTCACACGCCAAATCGGTGTCCTGTCAATAAAACAAAAGAATGTTGATGTCATCGAGAGAAAAGTACTGCATCTGCCATCTGTCTTCTTCAAATTAACCACTGCATGAAATTCCATTCCAAAGCTGCAGAGGGCGCTTCAAGAAAAGGTGTGTGAGGGAAGCTCGCTCATGCTGGTCCCCAAAGACTCAAAGCGGCCCTTTCCTCACAATGAAACAAAAAAGCTTACAACACCTGGTATTCCCAGGCGGTCTTCCATCCAAGTACTAACCAGGCCCGACCCTGCTAAGCTTCCGAGATCAGACGGGATCGGGCGTGTTCAGAGTGGTATGGCCGTAAGCCCTTGACTCTCACACACATGGGCTCTATATCCATTTCACTCACTTTACAACCTCAAAAAAAATGTGATGTGCAACAGCCTCACGGTCTTTTTACACACCAAATAGTTGTCCTGTCAATACAAAGAAAAAAATGTTGATGTCATCTAGAGAAAAGTACTGCATCTGCAATCTGTCTACTTCAAATTACACACTGCATGACATTCTATTCGAAAGCTGTGGAGGGCGCTTCAAGAAAATGTGTGTGAGGGAAGCTCGCTCATGCTGGTCCCCAAACACTCAAAGCTGCACTTTCCTCACAATGAAACAAAAAAGCTTACAGCACCTGGTATTCCCAGGCGGTCTCCCATCCAAGTACTAACCAGGCCCAACCCTGCTAAGCTTCCGAGATCAGACGAGATCGGGCGTGTTCAGAGTGGTATGGCCGTAAGCTCTTGACTCTCACACACATGGGCTCTATATCCATTTCACACACTTTACAACCTCAGAAAAAAAGTGATGCGCAACAGCCTCAGGGTCCTTTCACACGCCAAATCGGTGTCCTGTCAATAAAACAAAAGAATGTTGATGTCATTGAGAGAAAAGTACTGCATCTGCCATCTGTCTTCTTCAAATTAACCACTGCATGAAATTCCATTCCAAAGCTGCAGAGGGCCCTTCAAGAAAAGGTGTGTGAGGGAAGCTCGCTCATGCTGGTCCCCAAAGTCTCAAAGCGGCCCTTTCCTCACAATGAAACAAAAAAGCTTACAGCACCTGGTATTCGCAGGCGGTCTTCCATCCAAGTACTAACCAGGCCCGACCCTGCTAAGCTTCCGAGATCAGACGAGATCGGGCCTGTTCAGAGTGGTATGGCCGTAAGCCCTTGACTCTCACACACATGGGCTCTATATCCATTTCACTCACTTTACAACCTCAAAAAAAATGTGATGTGCAAAAGCCTCACAGTCTTTTTACACACCAAATAGTTGTCCTGTCAATACAAAGAAAAGAATGTTGATGTCATCTAGAGAAAAGTACTGCATCTGCAATCTGTCTACTTCAAATTACACACTGCATGACATTCCATCCGAAAGCTGTGTAGGGCGCTTCAAGAAAAGGTGTGTGAGGGAAGCTCGCTCATGCTGGTCCCCAAACACTCAAAGCTGCCCTTTCCTCACAATGAAACAAAAAAGCTTACAGCACCTGGTATTCCCAGGCGGTCTCCCATCCAAGTACTAACCAGGCCCGACCCTGCTTAGCTTCCGAGATCAGACGAGATCAGGCGTGTTCAGAGTGGTATGGCCGTAAGCCCTTGACTCTGACACACATGGGCTCTATATCCATTTCACACAATTTACAACCTCAGAAAAAAAGTGAAGCGCAACAGCCTCAGGGTCTTTTCACACGCCAAATAGGTGTCCTGTCAATAAAAGAAAAGAATGTTGATGTCATCTAGAGAAAAGTACTGCATCTGCCATCTGTCTACTTCAAATTAACCACTGCATGACATTCCATTCCAAAGCTGTGGAGGGCGCTTCAAGAAAAGGTGTGTGAGGGAAGCTCGCTCATGCTGGTCCCCAAAGACTCAAAGCTGCCCTTTCCTCACAAAGAAATAAAAAAGCTTACAGCACCTGGTATTCCCAGGCGGTCTTCCATCCAAGTACTAACCAGGCCCGACCCTGCTTAGCTTCCGAGATCAGACGAGATCGGGCGTGTTCAGAGTGGTATGGCCATAAGCCCTTGACTCTGACACACATGGGCTCTATATCCAATTCACACAATTTACAACCTCAGAAAAAAAGTGATGCGCAACAGCCTCAGGGTCTTTTAACACGCCAAATACGTGTCCTGTCAATACAAAGAAAAGAATGTTGATGTCATCGAGAGAAAAGTACTGCATCTGCCATCTGTCTACTTCAAATTACACACTGCATGACATTCCATTCGAAAGCTGTGGAGGGCACTTCAAGAAAAGGTGTGTGAGGGAAGCTCGCTCATGCTGGTCCCCAAAGACTCAAAGCTGCCCTTTCCTCACAAAGAAATAAAAAAGCTTACAGCACCTGGTATTCCCAGGCGGTCTTCCATCCAAGTACTAACCAGGCCCGACGCTGCTTAGCTTCCGAGATCAGACGAGATCGGGCGTGTTCAGAGTAGTATGGCCATAAGCCTTTGACTCTGACACACATGGGCTCTATATCCATTTCACACAATTTACAACCTCAGAAAAAAAGTGATGCGCAACAGCCTCAGGGTCTTTTCACACGCCAAATCGGTGTCCTGTCAATAAAAGAAAAGAATGTTGATGTCATCTAGAGAAAAGTACTGCATCTGCCATCTGTCTACTTCAAATTAACCACTGCATGACATTCCATTCCAAAGCTGCAGAGGGCGCTTCAAGAAAAGGTGTGTGAGGGAAGCTCGCTCATGCTGGTCCCCAAACACTCAAAGCTGCCCTTTCCTCACAATGAAACAAAAAAGCTTACAGCACCTGGTATTCCCAGGCGGTCTCCCATCCAAGTACTAACCAGGCCCGACACTGCTTAGCTTCCGAGATCAGACGAGATCGGGCGTGTTCAGAGTGGTATGGCCGTAAGCCCTTGACTCTTACACACATGGGCTCTATATCCATTTCACTCACTTTACAACCTCAGAAAAAACGTGATGCGCAACAGCCTCAGGGACTTTTCACACGCCAAATAGGTGTCCTGTCAATATAAAGAAAAGAATGTTGATGTCATCTAGAGAAAAGTACTGCATCTGCCATCTGTCTTCTTCAAATTACACGCTGCATGACATTCAATTTCAAAGCTGCGGAAAGGCGCTTCAAGAAGAAGTGCGTGAGGGAAGCTCGCTCATGCTGGTCCCCAAAGACTCAAAGCTGCCCTTTCCTCAAGCTGAAGTTAAAAGAATTGCAAATTAATCCTTCACAGGTACTTGTTCACAGAGATGGATGAAATAAAAATTGAATATATTCTAGTATTATAAAAATACAATGAACAAAATTATTAACAATGAGTAAGAGGATTTTCAAAACAAAACAAACAGTGTCTTTCTTGGTTCTGAACTTTCGTTTCACTGAAAATAAAAATCTTTTTTAGTTGGATAGTTTCACATAAAATACCCTCAAGTCATCCTTTACACCTCAATTGTAAGGAAAAAAAGTTTCCTCTACAAAAGATAACCCTTTTGTTTTTTTAAAATATACATCATATTTAATCCCTTTCAGAATCCTTAAGTTACCTTCTAAACCGGTATTCTTTAATTTACAACAACTAAAACTCAATATTTTACCTGTGGGCACACACACATTCATATGAAACACCTTAAATTTAATTTTTACCTGTTTCAGGCCTGTTTATTGAAGCTCGTGTGCGGTCGGGGCTTCACAACTGTAATGGCCGCTTCACTCGCAGCTGAGCACACAATAAAAGCAAGTGCATGTGTATGTTAGTCCTCAAAAATCCAGGGTTTTATTAGAAGGGGGAGAACGGGAATGGAGGATGAGAGTCTGAATGGTAATGGCAATGGCGGTGGAAGTCACAATCCAAACACTCACACGCAATGGCGGGACAGCGAAAGTCACGAAGAAGAAAACACAGCAGGACAAGGCACAGCAGAACAGCAGAGCCATCGGATGGAAACCCGTCTCTCTCTCTCCAATGTCCGTCTCCTTCAAGCATATTATCTTAATTTAGCCACAATTATCAAACATTATCTCGTGTCGAATTCGCATTACCTTTACTTTCGCTCCAAACATATTACAACGCTAAAGCTACGATCTGCAGGCACATTAGCACGGAATGCTATCCCTAGCTAGCACGTCGCTAACCATGTACACATCCAGTCTCTTTTCACTATAACAGTTAGATAAAGCGCAAATACAGGCATAAATATTCACCTCTCGAAGGTCACACAGAAGTTTATATCAGGACCACCAGTCGTCGACCTCCAAAATAAACTTAAATGCTCTCCACACAAACGATGCCTCCCCTCTTAACTCTCTGATCATTGCCTCTGTTTCTCTCCCCATGCGCGCTAACTACTCACCTCACAAACCTGCGCCACTAGTCCCACCCCTTACACAGTAACTTTCCTCTCATTGGCTTTTGCGGTCTTAATACACCCAAAGATAAGACAGGAATGAAATGATTGACAGGTAACAATTGAGGTTACATATAAACACGGCTTCTTCCCCTCTCCTTATTCTCAGATCACTGATCTTTTACAGACTCAGAGAACTTAAAGACCTTTATATGAATTTATTTTTTAACTGTAAATAGTTTTACTTTTTAAATGTTACATATTATATTTATGCTTTTAACCTGCTCACATTATAACCAATTTTAAAGATCATGAACTCTATTTATTTTTGAACTTTTTAACACATCTCTTTCTGCTTTTTATGCGATGTAATTTATTTGATTTTTGTACAGGGCTACGTGTTGTATGATAACAAGAGTGTATATTGTTTACAATGTGTTACAGTCAATGGGTGGCACGGTGGTACCGTTGTTAACAGTGTCGCCTCAAAGCAAGTTCAAGTCCTGGCTCGAGCACAGGTTCTTTCTGTGTGGTGTGTGCATGTTCTCTCCGTGCCTGCGTGGGTATTCTGTCTGCAATGGACTGGCTACCTGTCCAGGGTGAAACCTGCCTCTCACCTGAAAGCCACTGGGAAAGGCTCCAGCCTCCCCCTGCAACCCTTAACAGAAATAAGCTGGGATGCATGGAAGTATAGAAAGCGGATACAATGAAGCGCATACAAATTTTTCGAATGCACGAAAAAGTCTCACCTTTTGTTTTTTTCATATTGGTTAGTTTGGAAGCATGGAATTTCTGACAAAGCCTAAGTTTGTATTGTTTATTCACTGATTTTTCTGACAATTTACAAACAAAGCTTTCAAAACTGAGAGGACAAGCAGTGGTGTTTAAGATCAACACCCAACATGGGGCTTGAACCAACAACCCTGAGGCTACGAGTCTCATGCTCGACTGACTGAGCTAATCAGGTTACGTCAGTGTAAGTCCCATAGCATGAAGTGGTCAGAGTGAGAGACTCACAGTCCTGTGAGTGATCACCCACCCATCTATCCATCCATCCATCCATCCATCCATCCGTCCATCCATCCATCCATCCATCCATTTTTCCGCTTATCCTGTTAAGTGTCACAGGGTGGGGCTGGAGCCTATCCCAGAGGGGACATTACCTTGGACAGGTCAGTGGTCCATCGCAGTCCACCGCAGCCAACAAATATTGACAGACAACCATTCACACTCACAGCCATACCTACGGTCAATTTAGAGTTGCATTTCCATTTGCATGTCTTTGGACTGTGGAAGGAAGCTGGAGTACCTGGAGAGAACCAGCACAGGGAAAACATGCAGACACTCTCAGGATTTATTCCAATGAAGCGCCTAAAAAAGGAGTGTTGGAACTCACTCAGATGAATGAGACATTATAAGCCATCAAATATATACATGTAGATATAGTGTTGGAGATCCAAAAAAACAGGGAGAAAAGAGAAGAGAAGAAGAAGAAGAAAAAAACAGCTTCTTTGACCAGATAACATAGTTGTCTATTTCAATGTTTGAGGTCTGAAAAAATAACTGATTAACTGTGAAATGTGATGGACAGGCAAGTACTTACTAGGATCAGGGCAGCTGGAAGATAGGCTCCTGCATCTGTAGGCAATATCAGAGACAAAGAAAAATCAACACAAATGAGCAGGCACTTGAACGATGCTAAAACCACTCTTTTTTAAACAAATACAACCACAGCTCCTGATCTATGGCCTTAAGTACACTGTAATCATGCCATCAGACAGACTCATGCCAGAGCAGTAGCCTAGCACAAGATGGAGGAACGTAATTGCATGTAAACACAGTCAGTGTGCACTCATCTTAATATGAACCGACTTAACTGTTGTGTGACACGTATATTGTGTGTACTGTAAAATGGTTCAGACTATCAGAAAGCTTCATGAATTCACAGGCAAAATACAGATGTCGCACACATTAATTTGTGGAGGCTCGAGATGTAAAAAGTAAAGTCAACTCTCTGTGTTTTTTGGACTAATTTGCAAGCATTTTCAACATTTTGGCTAGCTGCTAAATCTGGCTAGCATGATGTGCACCGAGTGTAATTATCAATGCAAATGTGGCAGGATGAGAGGTCCCATCCTAGCAGTGAGACTGGTTGGTGATGCCTGACTTGGCTTGTACCATCATTAGCCAACCAGTGTGAGGCGCTGCTCTATAAATAGGGGCAGCATCTACCTGGTCAATCTCTTGCTCTTGGGGTCCGCGGTCCTCCCACTTCCTGGTCACCTCGCTTCCGCCTCTGATCGCCTCACGTCTGCCTTCTCGCCACCGTCTGTGCTGGTATGTAGCAGTAGCTCCCTGTAGCTCGTGTTGCATGCTGATCATGCACGTTTTTCATATTCACGTGTTTAATTGTAGGCGTCCGGCTTTTGGGACACGGTCCCTTAATCGCCGCTAGTGGGGAAACACCCCCCCCCCCCCCCGCCGATCTGACGTGCAGAGGCTGTTTGCCACAGCATACTAGCTGTGAAACCCTTTGCTCTGCATGCATGCAATCTACACCTGATTGGCACAGCTGGTGAGCCGTGACACTGAGGAAGAACTAGCTGCTGCTTTGCTACCGGGCGCTGTCTTGCCAGACTATCCTGCTTTGCCAGATGCTCCTGCTTTGCTCTGGCTGCTGTTTGCTACAGACTACCCTGCTTTGCTCTGGCTGCTGTTTTGCTACAGACTACCCTGCTTTGCTCTGGCTGCTGTTTTGCTACAGACTACCCTGCTTTGCTCTGGCTGCTGTTTTGCTACAGACTACCCTGCTTTGCTCTGGCTGCTGTTTTGCTACAGACTACCCTGCTTTGCTCTGGCTGCTGTTTTGCTACAGACTACCCTGCTTTGCTCTGGCTGTTTGGCTACAGACTACCCTGCTTTGCTCTGGCTGTTTGGCTACAGACTACCCAGCTTTGTTACAGGCTCCTGCTCTATTAGCCTGCTCTGCTACTAGCCTGTTCTGCGACCTACTGGCCATCTACACATGTTTTGCTTGTTTGTTTGTTCACTGTTTACTGTGTTCACTGGAGTGCTCTGCTTCTGTGTTAATGAATTGGAATCCGCTGTGTGTTGAACTGGAGGTTGTTGCAGTAATTCACCTTGTTTAACCAGGGTCTGCCAGATCCTGATGTCCACCGTGTGGCGCCACTGAACTGTACTTCATGGTGCTCTGAAGGTTTGGATCTGCATTGTTTCCCATTCCTCCGCTTGGGCTTCAGGGTGTAGCAAGCTGCTGGACGGCTATCCGTTAGCTCCCTGGTCTAGCAATGGAGAAATGAACTCGTTTCTGGTTATTTTGGGTTGTATTATTTTTCCTTGCTAATTTGTTTTTAATAATTAAATCTTGTTTCTCGAATTAATTTTTAAATTGTGGTTTGAGTTTGGTTCTGGTTTGTGTTTTTTTTTTTTTTTTTTTAGTTTTGGTGTTAAATTATAATTCTTGTCATTTCGTTTCAGGTACTGGGAGCTCACGGTCCTGGCGTCGCTTTTCCTCTTGTGTGCTGTGCACCCCTGTTTTGCTTTAATCATGTGTTTTTAAATGTGATGTCCCAATTGATCAGGGTGTCTTCTGCCTTGGGATCCCTCACCCCCACTGGTAAGCTCCAGACTTGTTTAGATTCATTCTTGTTCTCTTTTTAATCTGCTGGCCTGTTTACAATAAAATATTTTTGTCATGGAACCACGTCTCCTGCCAATTAGTAAATGAACCTGTGAGTGCGTTTTGGTCAGTACGTTAACTATTTCCTTGGGCGAAATTCCCAAGGTGGCGTTGTCCGGCTTTGGTCACTATTATATTTTAATAAGTGCACCCCCCACTCGTGTGTCGCCACACAAACTGGAAACTTCACTTAGCCTCCACTGGCCTACAGACTTTGCGCCAGTGTCTACAATAAATGCAATCGCTACTCACCAAATGACTGTGATTGAGATGGATGATGAAAACCAAGGCTCTGGCCTCACGTGCAGATCAGGAGATTCTCCTTGCGTCCATCAGGCAAAGATACTGCATGATACTGTTTTATTTACAGTGAAGTACTGTATTTTAGCATTACAGCATAGTTCTGTTAAACAGTCATGGGGTGTAATTTAACAGATTCCTATTAGAATTAACAGCAAAGTACTGTATTTTTATAAACAGGGTGATACTGTTGAAATCTTGTAGTACACTGCAAGCAATTGCTGTAAATGTACAAGTCCCACCGCTTTCATAAAATTCATCACTGGATTCAGGACGACCCCTGCTACTCGGCTGCGGTGGGCGGGAGGAGGCTCAGGCCCAAACAACACTGACTGCAGCTTTAATTTAATCCGAGGTTGATGTAATACTCTGAGAAATCAGTGGTATTTATTTCATGATTTTCATAGGAATAAGTTAAGAATAAAATGCCAGTTCATGGTTAAGCTAAAATTTACATTAGTATTATGAAGAAGAGATTAAAATAATATTGGTTTAAAATTTAACTTTCAAAACATCATTTCATGGGGTGTGAATGTCTTTCAAAAATGTTAAAGTAATTCTATTACGTTAGGTTACGTGCGTGAGTTCATGACCTTTAGTGTTTACACTTCCGGGAGAAACGAGCGCGAGGAAGGAGCATCGTGTGAAGGGCGTAACGTTATCGGAGTTTGGAGACTGTGTTGTCGGAGAGGAGTTTTTATCGGTAACGGACTGTGAACTGTAATTGACCGACGTGATCGGAGTGCGTGAGTCGGATTCTCCGCCACCGATTGTGTTTTGAGCACCAGGCAAGTCCAGTTACAGAAGCTAGCGGGAGCTAGGCTAACGCTGTCCACGCTGAATGGAGACGCCGCTGCACGGACGGGACAGGAGCTTCGGATAGTCGCCTCGGGAGAGAGTCGTTAATGGAGGACGCGTCACTGCTGCCGAAGGAGTCGGAGGATGTGCCGCTGCTGCCGAATCACGGAGGTCTGTTGCTGCGGGCTGCTGCGAGCGGGACGGTTGCTGCCACAACGAGCGAGGGATTCATCGGCTGCGGTCCGGTATTGTTGACTTCACCGACACACGGGGGGATCTGGTAAAGGTTTCCATCATGAGCTCCAATTAAAGCGGGCCAACGAAAGTAAACAAGAGTGCACTCGAAATAAAATTAGACAGTTGAAAAAAAGACAAACAATATACCCCGGGGTTCTTTTTATTTTCTATAGTCTTGTTTATTCAAGGTTTGAATGTGTTTTTCTGCAAGCTTTTAATACATTTTCTAAACTGAAATCTTGTGTTGGTTTCATTGAATTTGTGTGTTGTTACTGAAGCTTTTCAGCAGAGTTTAAAGGTCAAGTGTACTCCCCATAGCCTCCATTTGAATATTTAAGAGTGAGAATCATACATTGCCCTAGATTGATATTAATTATTCCAGATGGGACTTTTACCATACAAGATATTTGAAATGAGTTAAAGTGTTCCCTGTAAGCCTAAGGTGGGTTTTAATATTGGAGCCGGTGGTAAAAGGGTTACATTTAGAAATCTAAACCCCTGCTACCATGAGCACACATGGAAATAAAGACTCAACTGACCGCTCGGTCTACTTCAGCTAGCACACTGAACAATACTGTTGTTTACTTGCTAGCTGATAAGTGAGCAGCTGATGTTTGCAATAACATTGAAATAAACTAAAAATAGAGTCAATAACTCAAATCCTATCACCACCAAAGGAGCCACGTCTTTAACACTTCAATCTCATAGCGACTCCTCAGGATTTCTTCTTCTCTCCATTGCATTTTGTAGGAGGCTCCTGCCGGTCCACACTGCCTTCCCCCTAACAGATTCAGCTACTGAGACTAAAGTTCGTTAGTGAGCTCAATGCATAAAAGTGACGTAATATTTGTTGAAAACTAAATAGGCGTGAAGCTGTAACCTCACATGAACACTTGAAGTCTAGATTTCAGCTGCATGTGAAGAAATCAGCATAAAATCCTTGTGTTGGTGTTTAAACCTGGACTACCAGAACCAGGCTAAGAGGTGTTTGTCTGTTAGCTGTGAAGCAAACTGAAACATGAAGGCTTTGAGGGTTTGTTCTCAACACAAAGAAAGATTCAATGCTCAAACTGCCAACTCTGTAAAAACAAAACATTTTTACAAATCTCAGTTTATTTCTTCATGAAGATCTTAATGAGGCAATCAGCACCAGAGCACTAAAGTTAAAATTAGTAACACCGTCACGAACGATGGATTTATTTGACCCAATGTAGTTTTCCTGATCAAATATAGTTTTCATCAAAATATATATTTTTTTATAATTATTTCCCAATATGCAACGTCACATAAATAAAAAATGGAGGACCCTATAAAATGACCTGACGTCAGTGTTCAAGGGTGAAGTCATTTTTGGAATGAAGAAGAGTTCATCCAGCTTTTTTTGCCTCGTGTCTCTGAACCAGTTCATTTGTTGTGTCCACGCTGTTCCGTGTTTAACATGTTTTATGTAACATGAATAACATATTAATATACAAATATATACATGACATAAATTATATATAGACACAGATAAACATCAATAACCAGTGAGAGAAGTCATGTGATTCTCCGACCTCTCTAAGCTGCATCGCAGTGCTGGAGGAGTGCTGACATCATCATTTATGGTTCCTTGCTGGATGAAGGCCTAAACTATGGAGTGAAATCTACTGCCTTGAACTCACTCTTCATTTCTGCTCAGGCTTTTCCTGCCAGCAAGGCAGTGGCAAGAAAAGCAGTCAGCTGATGTCCACAGCTCAACATGAGAAGGACACATTTCTTTTGAAGAAAAAACATTTCAAGGAGTTTTTCCTGCCAATACAGGACAACACCCACTCACAAACCAGTGCTGGACAAGTTCCTTCAAAGCTGTAATGCCTTATTTCTTACTGGTTACTGTCATTTTAAAATAATTGGTTCCATTACGATTGTGTCTGCCAGCACTTGGTGACTGTACAGGAGGTCTGGGGACCGCAGGGCCACAACAAGCCCATTTCCTCAACTCTCCATTGAGTACAGAGGTCCCCAAGTATGGACCAGTGAGGATAAATGTGATCGTGGAGAAGTCCTTTTGTTCTTCAACTTGTCCAACTTGATGGTGAGTCTCCTTTTATCAAGGATTACTGAATGCTTGTGTTATTCATGGCATTGTTAACACTTTATAAACCCTTCATTCAGAGCTGTAAAGAACCTTTAACCTCATATCCCAGACATCAAAGTGGGCCACTAACCGGTGAGATGAAGCTATGCTATGCTGCTACATTCTGAAGAGGTAAAGTAGCAGGTTCTGAGAGTGATGGCTAACCTGGATGTGTTCATCTCCTACTTTAATATCAGCGTCCCAACTTGGAGCTCTGACCACCTCCAGCTTTTTGTTCCTGTTTCTGCTTCAGTCAACAGGGAACTCAAACCTGCAATAGAATCATCAACAACAATGGAATAGAAAACAGAGGAAGACAAAATATCATAAACTTACAAAGCTGAGAAATGTTCATGAAGAATAAATGCACACATTATGATTGAGGCCAGAAAGTAAAACTCCACACCAAATGTATTTTGACATGTAGGGATAATGAACTTGAATGTGTTGAAATAGCAGATGAATGAATCCACTATCACAAGATGGCGTCACAGATCTCACCATCAAGTTGGACCAATTGAAGAACAAACAGACTTCTCCACGATCACATTTATCCTCACTGGTCCGTACTTGGGGACCTCTGTACTAAATGGAGAGTTGAGGAAATGGGCTTGTTGTGGCCCTGCGGTCCCCAGACCTCCTGTACAGTCACCAAGCGCTGGCAGACACAATCGTAATGGAACCAATTATTTTAAAATGACAGTAACAAGTAAGAAATAAGGCATTACAGCTTTGAAGGAACTTGTCCAGCACTGGTTTGTGAGTGGGTGTTGTCCTGTATTGGCAGGAAAAACTCCTTGAAATGTCATGCAAGTTTTTTCTTAAAAAGAATTGTGTAAAACATTCATTAACATCCAGGCCCAAAGACAAGAGAGGGCAACGCTCAGGAGTCTTTGATCTCTGAATGCTGAGCATTGATCTCCTGCTTCAGTCTTTGATCTCTGACTGATCCGAAACTAATCAAAGGATCACATCAGCATATTGGTCCAGTCTACAGATGGTGATTTTACCAAGTGCACTACAGCAGTCCTTGTTGCTGTCTGCTGTTGTGTCACAGCAAAGTAAGGAAACAGCCTGACGGTCCTC
Organism: Aulostomus chinensis; assembly: GCF_037954235.1. NCBI lineage: Eukaryota > Metazoa > Chordata > Actinopteri > Syngnathiformes > Aulostomidae > Aulostomus > Aulostomus chinensis. The sequence continues at coordinate 25,216,713 of NC_141323.1, read as the reverse complement.
AGGAGGAAATTCAACAACCTCCAAAGATGGAGGTGAATCTAGACCTGCTCATGTTTACTGTCCTTGATGAACTTGACAAACACACCACATGTCACACACTCTACAGTTTCAATCTGTTGAGAACATGAAACGTGTGGCCCCAGTGACCCTGCATGAAATTTTTGTCCAATTCAAATTTTGATTCATGACCCAGAACCACTCAAAACCCCTGAAAAATAAAGGTTTGGGTGCATTAAAGACATAAATAATAACATCATCATGTTTCAAGGGGGCTGCAGGGTGGTGCAGTGGTTAGCACTGTGGCCTCACAGCAAGAAAGTTCTGGGTTCGAGTACCGGCTCGGGCGCAGTATCTTCTTGTGTAGAGTCTGCAAGTTCTCCCCGTGCCTGTGTGGGTTCTCTCTGGTATTCCGGCTTCCTCCCACAGTCTAAAGACGTGCAATTTGGGGAAAAGGCTGATTGGATTCTCTAAATTGACTGTAGGTATGAATGTGAGTGTGAATGGTTGTTTGTCCCTGTATGTTGTCCCTGTGATGGACTGGTGACTGGTCCAGGGTGAACGCTGCCTTTTGCCCGTAGACACTGGGATAGGCTCCAGCTCCCCGAGACCCTGAACAGGAATAAGTGGAAGAAGATGAATGAATGTTTCAAGGTTTTCTTCCCTCAAATCTCAAGGTCAAGCTGCATTATTTGCAGTGCTCATTAGCAGGGGAATTAGCTCCAATGGTAGAGTGCTAGCTTAGCATGTGAGAGGTAGAGGGAACCATGGCCTCATTCTCCAGAATACTTCAGCTTGTTCTGTTGATCAGAGGAGCTGCTGTGTGATGAATGCTGATGTTTGTCCACTGCTGTGATAAAGTGTCACCCTGTTACTGTTACTGACCATTTCAGCTAATTCCCCTGCTAATGAGCACAGCAGATAATGCAGCTTGACCTTCATGCATGGTTGGATGAGCGTCACCAGGTGAAGCTTCTCTGGTTGACCAACATGTGGAATCTCTTTCAATACTCCAGTGGTGGTTTAAGTGATGAAAATATGGATTAGTCACTGGAAGTGTGTGTGTGTGTTTAAAAAGGCAAAAAAACCTTTTTTCAGCAATAGAACTTTAATACAAACACAAAATGAAAAGCAGAAAAGGCCAGAATCCAAAATATGGATTTACAGAGGAAGCGTGCTGGGCCCAGAACCCAGAGGTTGATGGATCAAAACCATCCTCTACTAAAAGAAGGGAATAAAATAAACTTGGTTGTTTTGAAATGTGAATCTGTTAAAGAGGGGTGGAAATGGTGAGGTAGTCATTGTCCCTTTTGTTTTATTACAGAGACCTCATTGTTACTTAAATAATTTTAATTCTTTACTTGAAGATTCACGCTTTTTCGCTCAAAATGTATAAAACTTCTTGCATGTTGGTGCCCCATCACACACAACAGGTGCACTTGTACTCTTTTCACCTCTGACCCACAAACATTCATAATCTTCCAGTGAACGTCCAATTATCTTCTGAAATCAGTGATGAATCTTTACCTGCTGAGACTCATTGTCGATGACTGTGACTAGCATGTGCTAGCAGAATACAGCAGTCCTTCTTCATTATCTGTCTTTGTCTCTGACCAGCTCTCCTGCTCTCTTTCCTCCTACCAGTCAAAGCAGACATCTTCGCCTACTGATCTTGGATCTGCTGCCTGTTCCTGCCTAGTAAAAGAAGGAACCAGCACCTGGTTCTACAGGCTGAATTAACTCCAGGACGTTGGCCAGCCGTGTCAGTTGAAACCTTATTTGTCCAAATAGAGAAAAAATTTGATCTGATTGTTAATGAAAGATGTCATCATGGCTTTGAAACTGTGGTTGGGGACAAGCCAACATGAGCACATTCATGGAAGAATAGCAATAAAAACAGGAAGTGTTAGTTAGCAAGTACTCACCAGTCTTTCACTATCATACATGAGTCTAGTGGAACAAAATGGCTGCTGCTGACTGTGCTGCCTGGTGGTGGATCACTCTTCACCATCCTCACAGGCCTTGATGGAACCAAAAAGGCGACTTCCTGGAGAAGATCTTCCAGGGGGTCCAGGTTAAAGCGGTGCCCCAGCTGGCACCAGGCACTGACCCAGGTCCTGCATGTGAGATACTGTCAGTTCTGTTCTGCCCTGCTCACAACCACAGGCTGGTGTTGAGGCCTGCAGCAACCAGGGCCCCAGTCACCAAGTGTATAAAGGCTGGTCATTGTGGCAGTGGGAGGAGTCAAAATGAAGACAGACCAATGTGAGCAGGACTTGACTGCAAAAGTAAGAAGAACTTGACCATGTTTCCTACAGTACCCAGGAGGCTTGGTAGTTGTTGAAGGAAGCTCCAAAAGCAAAGAGCAGTCAGCAGGATATAAAAAGAAAAGATCCAGACACTAAAACTACAAGTAGAAACAAGATGAAATACTCAAAGCTTTGGAAAGATACTCCAAGGTTGTATATACATTATTATATACACTACTATTCTCCATGACTCCTAAAGAGGGAAAGGAAAAATTAGAATGTGGATCAGATCAGCTGATTTCAGTGTTAAGTCCATCCCTCCATCCACTTTCTATTCTTATCCTTTAAGGGTCACGGGGGGGGGGGGGGGGCATCAGTCTCATGCAACCTAAACTAAAACTTCAGTCAGATCAAATTCAGATTAAAGCAAGAGTTTCCAGATCAAAGTCAGAATTCCTGATGATGTCATCAGGGCTTTGACAGTACCTAGAATTCTGTCTTTGATCTCAGGAGGACATGAAAGAAACACAATTGAGGAAAGTATAAGAGAGCACATTCAGCTTCATTAGAAACACTTGAACTGTTGAACAGTAGAATTTGTTTGAAACAGTTTACAACACTGAGTGACAGGATTGAAGAGGGAAGATTTTTCTACTTAACATTTAATTCTAACTTAAAACTGGGGATGAACATTCTCAGTAGTTCATATACTAATATACAGAGTAAGTCATGTCATTCCCTTTTGGAAAAAAAAACAAGAAAAAAAACATGTGAAGCTCCTCCCCCCAGCTCCAGATGGTACAGACAGATATGAGAGTGACAAGGAAGCAAAGAAGTGTTGTGCTCCTCTCCAGTGCTCTTGTGTTGTTGTGTTCTTCTCAGCTCCATCATGAAGACGTGCTGGCAGTGGGCGCTGGTGGAAGTTTGCAGCTCTCACTGGAAAGTCCTGAGGCTCCTCCCATTCTGAAGCAGGCAGTTGCTCCTAGCCAGCCGACACTTTCCCTCTCTTGTGTAGGAGTGAAGAACAAAATCAAAATAAAGAATCATCACTCTTTCATTGGGGGACATTTTTTCTCATTCTAAAAATTCAGCAGTCTTCTATCATTTCTTTTACAGAATATGTCAGTGATATACTAGGATTTTCTGTTGTGCTGTCAAATTAACTTTTATCGATGCTTCACACTTCAGGTGTGAAAGTTTTTCAGTGGGAAAGACATGAGAATGAGGACGAGGCTGATTGATACTCTAAACTGACTCTAGGTGTGACTGTGAGTGTGAATGGTTGTCTGTCTTTATGTGTTGGCCCTGCAATGGACTGGGGACCCCTCCAGGGTGAACCCACTTCACGCTGAAAGCTGGGGAGACAGGTCCCCCCACCCCACAACCCTTAACAGGATAAGTGGAAGAAAATGAATGGATGGATGGATGAATGAATGGATGGATGGATGGATGGATGGATGGATGGAAGGGCTACAGTTCAGTCACTGTCTCTTGTTCCCACAGTGATTTGATGCATCCTACCAACACAGCAGGACTCACCAGGAGACAATGGATTGTCAGTCATTTTTCACTGACAGCGCTGGAGCCGGAGCCCACAAGGTCACAACTGGCATTGGTGGACTCCAGGATATGTTTGGACCTACAGAAATGCACAACCTGTTCATGACAACACTTTCATATATTTAGCCCTGCTCACAGATCTCTAATACAATTTTCAAGTCATACAACAGATTCAATGTTGACCCTTCGACCACCGTTACACTGAAGCAGAGTTCAATGGCAGTGTTGCATATGTTGGGAGGAGCCTGTGGCTCTCGGTTCAGAGGATGATTTGAAGAATTTGTTGTTGCTGAACTGTTTATGCTTCAATTTCTGGACGTTCACTGGTGGAATGTTTGTGGGTCAGAGGCGAAAAGAGTACAACTGCACCTTTTTTGTGTGATGGGGCACCAACATGCAAGAAGTTGTCAAACATTTCCAGCAAAACAGCATGAAAATTCAAGTTAAGAATTAAAATTATTTAATTCAGCGTTTAACTACCAGGCCTCTGGAATAAAACACAAGGAACAACTGACTACCTCACCATTGACTTCACACTGATAACCAGGAGGTAACGTGGTAGTCAGAGCAGCGATGCTCAGGTCTGTGGACTGAACAATGTCCTCTCATTCACACACACACCACTCTTTCATTGGGGCTCCTTTCTCCTTGTTCTGATACAGAAATTCAACAGCTTCTGTCATTTAGTTTACAGGAAATGTTGATGACACTCTGGGATTTTTTGTTCTCCTGCTGTCACTGTCAAGTGCCAGCTTAACATGTGAGAGGTAGCAGGATCCATGCATGTGTTCATGTTTACAGCAGACAAGGAGGAAACCTTGGAGGATTTCAGTGACTTTTAGCAGTGGTTCTCACTTCATCTTCTCAGGATAAAGTTTAAAGCGAGCTGGCCAGGAACCTAGAACCTAGAACCTAGAATCTTCTGATCCGTAGTCAGACGCGTTATCCATTGCGCCACCAGCCCTGTGAAGAAGCTGCTATGTTCATGTGTGCTTGCTTTTACAGAAAATCCCAACAACGTGGTGGCATTTTCAGGGGACACAATGGTGCAGTGGTCAGCACTGTGGCCTCACAGCAAGAAGGTTCAGCTCTCCTCTGTATTTGGTTGCGAGGAACTTGAATCAGTCCTCAGTGGAGCGGTGCTGCTGAGGCTGAGTGAGGCTTGAGTGAGGGACTGAGCAGGAGCAAACAGGTTCAAGCAGGTTCAGGCAAACTCCACTCAGTCCACCAACATCAAAGCAGAGGAACTGAGTTCATCGAACAAAATGGATTCATATCATCTCCACTTGGAATGCTCTGGAACTACAAGTACACTTAAAATGGCCGACTTAAGACAACAGAAGGAACTATGAAGTAGATTTGATTTATTTAAGTCAGTGACAGTCATTTTTTTCAAGAATTTAGTTCAGGTAACTTCATTGTTTTACTAAGATGAGCTTAATGTTATAACATTGAAACAAGATCTTCATGTGTTGATGGATCCATCACAAATATGAGCCTTCCCAGTCTGTCAGGTGGTAGAATTCAGTCAGCACCAATAACAGGAGAGTCAGAGTTTAGAAACCAAAGACAGACATTAAAGTCTCACATTAAAGTGTTATATCTTTGAAAATATACTGCAATACATGAAATATTATATTTCCATGGATGGAAACCTCGTTCTTATATTCTTTAATATACTGCAATAGTAATGGACCCTCTATGACCCTGTAGTGATGAATCTATCAAGGAGTACAAATTATTATAATCAGAGAATTTTGAAGTCAAGTTTGAGATCAGTTTGATCCTCTCTCTCTCTCTCTCTCTTTCTCTCTCTCTCTCTCAGGAGCTTTTAAATGAATATTTTAATAAAACAGAACAGGAGACTGAAGAGTGATCACTAAAACCCACAGGCTGAATGGGACATCTTTTAAAAATATTGAACCACTGAGTAAAACCATAGAAGCGCTCCTGTCTCGTCGGTGCTAACAAGTTAGCTGTTGAGTGAGTCCAGCTGTGCTGTCTAGGAATCCTGGTAAAAAGCCTCCACACATCAAACAGCTGGTGTGTTGGTGGATCTGTGGATCCTGCTGGAAGAAGCAGGATGGAGCTCTGAATGGTTCCTGTCTAAAAGAGCTTCTCTGTGCAGCTCCCATCAGCTCCTAAAAACAGGAAACCAGCAGATTCAGTGTTGAACAGTGGCATGAAAATGTTTCAAAAGCTGTCCTGTCCACCATTTGTTGGTGCAAAGACATTTAAAAACACCAGTTGAACATTTTCCAAAGTTTTCTGTGTAGGTTCTCATTCATCCAGATCATCGTAGATCGAAGCGAAGTAAAATCTGGTCAACTGGACGTAAGTTTACGTACCGTAGTTTAAAACTTACGTCCAGTTGACCAGATTTTACTTCGCTTCGATTTTCCAAAGTTGCTCTCACCTTCTTTCAAACACCTGGAACGATTTCCTCAAAACCAAAAGAAACTGGTGAAAAAACAACAACAAAAAACTCCTGGAGAATCAAACTCCACCCTCTGCTCCAACTGGACTTGGGACTTCAAATGACCTCCATTAAAAGCCTGCCTGCATCCCCATTCACTGACTGTTGTGCTGTGGGTCTCCTGGACAAACATGGCAGGGATCCTCTAGATCTCCAGGAGTTTAAAAAGAGCAACTCTTTTAAAATGGGTTCTGGCTCCATTCAGGTTTAGAGAGCTGAGATTAAAATCACACATGAATAAAAGAGGGAACCCAAGAAAACAAGTCAGCGTGAAAGAGGAGCAGATTTTAAAACTCCTCATCATTTCCACCTCCAGGAGTGAAGCCTCCCGGGACCCAAGAGGCTCCAGCTGGCAGAGCTCTCACTCATTTCTCCACCACCTCGCTAACCTGAGCTGTAGCATCTGAGAACAAATCAGTGACCCCCTTCAGTCCAGAGCCGACTCCACAAACTCTGAGCCCCACTTTACCCACAGCCAGCCGGCCTCCTCAACACTGCATGACACACGACGACTAAATTGAAGACTGAGGAGTCTCATCAAGAGATCTGTCACATGCGTCTGCTGTGGAGGGTCAATCTGTCCGTCCACATTCAGATCATTGATGCAGCGACTCTGCTATGATCAAACTACTCAGGATGAAACAGACCAATGTTGACATCAAGTAGCAACTCAGCAGCTGATCAACAGAGTCCTAAGCACCAGTAGAGCCTGTTCATCGTCCCTGGGTGATCTTAGAATTCTTTCTTTGATCTCACCTTGATTTCTCAATGATTTTTTTGTACACACAAATTAGGAGTTGATGGGAGTTGTTGCAGATACCAGTGTCCAAAGTCCAGCTTGAACCCAATTTGTGCCACTTATTTGTCAAGCTAGCAGAGATTCTTTTCACTGCCAAGCTAAAGTGACTTCTGTCAACAAAGGTAAACATACAAAAGGATATTTCTACTGTCAGTTCAAGATTTTTATCAAACTCCTTTTTCATAGCTTCAGCCTTCCTCTTGTGTTTGCTTTCTGTTCCCATCTCTGATGTTAACAGGTCAGTTTTGACCCACGTCTTCAATCAGCTGTAAAATAAACTAAAAACAATTTTCTATCATCCAAGTTGTTTCCATCTCTTGGTTTCCTTGTTAGGCTTCCTTATCCATGGAAATATTGATTTGAATATTTTGTTGTGGGCCTCTGGACCTTTTCTAGTCAGTAAACCCTCGATTTCAGTTTAAAAAATTATCAAATGAACCTCAAGAAAATAATATAAACATACAAATGTTGTTGTGTTTGCTGACCATTACTGAGGGGTGTTAGAACACATCTCTGACATGGATTGGTTTTATTTATTATTCATTTTAATATTATTAACTATTGTAACATCCATGGTGTTATGGATCAGTGTGACAGTCTAGACCCCACTGTCACTGTTTGTCCCTGGCCCACCTCAATGAGTGCACAGTTGTTTGGTGGGATAGCATGGACAAACCCGGAGACGGCCAGCAACGTTGAAGGACATTTGTTCGGCAAGGCCATGCATCAAACAGGTTACGGCCTTCTCCCTCACCAGGGCTCTGAACTGGATCCTAAAAGAGTCAGGGTGGGGCTGGAGCCTTTAAGTAGGCGTCGAAGGCTACGCCCAAATTGGGGCGAACCATTCCCTGTCCGGAGACAGGGGAACTCGAACAGTACATGGACATGTGAATGGGTTTGGTCAATGAAGGACACTGGACATTTGTTTATTGCAAAGTAGCAGATATATATGGTCACTGAAGGACATGGTGTTTCTTTGCTGTATGTTAAGGTACACAGAACAATTTGGGAAAACAATACAACTCCCCTTAACTGGTCTTTGGTCTGTCTGGTGGGAGGGGCCATGAGAGTATATAAGGGGTGAGAGTGGGCTTACAAGGCAGTCTGCTGTTAACTCTGCTAGGTTAGGGACCTCATTGCTGAGGTCCAGAGGTGAATATTGTTTCTCAAAAGTTCTATTGTTTCCAAGTTATGATGTTCTTTCTATTGATTAAGCTAAGAGTAAACCATGGTTGATATGTGCATTGATTTATTCTTGTTGAAAGTATACTGCTAAAACATAGAATGTATGCGTTTGATCAACGTTAAATATTTTGATTTGCATTTTGCTAAATTACTTTGTATCTGAGTTATGCTTTTGTTTTGAGCTCGTTATTTAGTTTTGATGATTTTTATTACAGACCTCTGGTCCCTTCTGTATATAGCTGCTTTATTATATTTGTGTATCACAACTGGGGAAATAAATATTGTTACAACTTATGCAACTCTGTCGTGTTTTGCCATCAATGGTTTAATGTCTGGGTCTCACACTACCCATACCCGTGTCCGGGGTGTGACAGTCAGTTTCCACCCTCATATATTTACTTCAAGAAAAAGACAAATATTTTTTTCAGCAACAGAACGTTAATACAAACACAACATGAAAAGCAGAACAAGCCAGAACCCAAAATATGGATTTGCAAGGTCAAACAACCAGTCAAGCAAATCAAACCAACTACTGGTTCAAAACCAGTAAAAAACAAACTGAGGAAAAGTCTCTTGGTGCAAAAACGTGTGCGTTTGCAGTTGAACCACAAGCCGTTTGTCCTGCTGTCCTGACTGCTTGGGCAGACCTGACTCCTACTTTCTTCTGGAATCTGGTGGGTTGTGGCTGTGGCTGTTCTGGTTGGTGTTGAGGCAGGGCTGCTGAGGAGGATGCTGGCGTGGATGCTCTCTGTGTTGCTGATGGCATGGATGGAGTGCTGGGTGAGCTCTGCAGCTGTCTGAGCAAGGCTGCAGCGTCTGGGTCTCAGGGCATCCGTTCCCTTCCCTCGATGTGTGGCTTGACCAGGGAATTTCCCAGCTGCTCCAGAAACATTCTCCACTTGCATTTTTGGTTCCACTCTTGGTGGATGTGGGTCCACAACACCAATGTTTCTATGCAGACACATCAAGGATGCTGCAAAACACAAGAATCCACCCTGAGACTTTCTCTTCAACCGTGTTGAGGTCTTCATGACTGTGATGATGCAGGTTGTCTTTCTTATTTTCGTCTTACAAATATTTATAAATGTTATATTTAGAAAATCAGACAGCACAAAAACCGAAAATGGCGCCATATCATTTACATTTTCTGTCATACATCTGAATGTGTAGACTCTTTTTGTCCTGTCCTGACTGGCAATCAAAGTAGGCTCCAGTGGTGAATGCTGTCAACAATGTTCCCCAAAGCCACCATCCAGCATTATACAAAGTATGATCAGAGATCCCATTGCAAAGTACAGTCTTCACATACTCATACATTTAAACACCCATCTAAATAAATTCTGCTTCTATGCACCATTAAAGTACACAATGCATATTCATACACAAATATCCACATATGTACAGTACAGAGAACAAACAAGAACAAGTACAGAGTGAATCCTGGAGAGAAAAGGTGAGGTGCATCAGAAACAAGAGCAGATGTTTGAAAATGCTTGATGATTTGAAGATGAGAAAGGAAGTGAGAGACCGAAGTGAGGAGGAAAGGTTGTTCCAATCTGATGGAGCTTTAAATACAACCGGACAAAGCAGAAGGCCGTCCCCACTGATCCTGGATCTGCTCGACATTCCTGTTTGTTAAAAGGAAGGTTTTCATCGCCGCTGTTGCAGGATGTGCTTGCTGATGGAGAATTGTTGGGTGTAGATTCATTGAAGGAGTTTGGTGCTGGACCTGCTCTACTAGTAGAGTCATGAGAGAACTTTTGTTGTGATTTGGTTCCATACAAATAAAAATGACTTGACTTGATCTGGTGCCTCATGAGGAGAAAATTTGGGCACAAAAGTTGGACAAGAGTGTTTGTGGAGGGGTGATTTATTTTTTTTTGCAGTGTTGTAAGTCACCGTAACTGCAGCTGAATGATTGAACTTTCTCCAAATATCCTCAAGATGGTTTCCAAATGGGGCTGCACGGTGGTGCAGTGGTTAGCACTGTGGCCTCACAGCAAGAAGGTTCCGGGTTCGAGTCCTGGCTCGGGCGCGGGATCTTTCTGTGTGGAGTTTGCATGTTCTCCCCGTGCCTGCGTGGGTTCTCTCCGGGTACCCCGCTTTCCTCCCACAGTCCAAAGACATGCAATTTGGGGACTAGGCTGATTGGACACTCTAAATTGACTGTAGGTATGAATGTGAGTGTGAATGGTTGTTCGACTCTGTATGTTGGCCCTGCGATGGACTGGCGACCTGTCCAGGGTGAACCCCGCCTCTCGCCCGTAGATGCTGGGACAGGCTCCAGCCCCCCGCGACCCTTACTAGTAAGGAATAAGCAGAAGATAATGATGGATGGATGGTTTCCAAATGATAAAATTGACTTGAGAAAAATATGAATGTGCGATGACCAGTTTCTTTGCTGATTCTAGGCAGACATAGAAACAAATGATCTCTACACTCTAGGTTGCATTGTGAGCTGAAAGGAATTGAAAGTTGTTTCAAGTATGAAGGGAAAATCAAGTAGACACATTTGAAAATAAATACTGACCAATGGAGTTGGCTTTGGGACTCCTACATTAAATAATGATGGGTTCAATCCAAGCACCTGAGCACAAATCTACAAAGACTATTATATCAGGCATTGAGAGGACAAAGATTGATGTCTGAATGTGTTAGGACCGGCTCAGAGGTGCAGCAAAACCTGGTAGCAGCAAACCAGCATTTATTAAAGTAAATAATCAACCATGTGAGGTGTGGAAGTCAGTGTCAGCAGTGGAGGTGAGTGTGTGATGTGATGTCAGTGTGTGCTGCATGTTGTTGGTGGAAAACAAGGAAAAACAAAAGGACAACAACAGCACGCCGGCTGAGCGCAGAAGGGAGACAAATGTCTGGGAAGGCGGGGTTAAACAGGCCTAACTGGGAACACTGGCCCGGTGCTCCCAGTCAGCCTGATGACCAGGCTGCTCCAGACCTGCAAAGACACAAACACACCCACCAAAAGGACCCTGCACACACAACGCTGCATAGGACCCCAGGCCTGGGGCCGTCACCAGTGTTCCCATAGAAACCACCACCGTAGTCCAATATTGGGAACATGAACTGTGTCATAATACTTTTCCAGACTTCTTGTGGAAAAAGTCAACAGAGCGACAAAAGTAATTTTAGCCCACCAGATATTTGCTTGGACACTGAGTTCATGTGAAATTTAAATGACAGCTGAGAATCACGCCAGAGGCCTGGATATTCAAAGTCTTCAACTTTTGCTTTTGTTGTTCCATCAAGAAAGCCAATGAGCCAGTTAGTTGACAACCAAGAATCAGGTCAAATGGAAAACAACATACGATATGAGGTTTTTCTTGTTTCTTGATGGGCAGCCAAAAATATTTTCAGCATTGGATCATTAAAGTCTGTTTCATTTCTGATGTCGTGTTCTAAAATAATTGCTCACCTAAGAGGATTCTAAAAAGTCAGACTTTCTCAGTGATATTCTCTTCTCAGGCTTTCAAATCTTTTACATTTCCATTTTCCACAAGTGAGTAGAAAGTTGTTACTCTCTTTGAATCCAGGATTTAAATCTGTGGTTCATTTCATGAGGCTTGAACCCTGGATTAAAAGCACATCATTAAATGACTTGTAGTGATATTCTCCTGTTAACATTCCAAATTATTCATTGAGATTTGGACTTTACGGAAACATTTTTCCAGATTTTGATGGGCCAGTACAGCAGGAACTGGGGCTCATTCATGTAGTGGTTTAAATTTGAGCCTGGGTTTCTTCCCCTGCAAGATAAAACTGGAAAGCATTTTGTTCAATTCAGAAACGGTTTTGAAGGCAATTTCTCCAGTTGGTCCTGGAACTAGAAAGAGATCTTGTGGTAGGACATTTATTTTTACTCTATCAATCCTGTGACTCAGACTCAGAAAGGAAATGGAGTTCCATCTTCTTCTATCATCTTCAAGGAGTTCTGGCCCCAATCCAGGTGGAGGGTTTCCTCCATGTGTTCTGGAGGTGAGTGATTAAAGGTCAGAACCTGTGTTTTAGAATGGAGAATTTCCAGCAGAGCTTCCCAGTGTTTCAAAGAGTTTTATTAATGCAGGTCCTGTGTTAGGGGGCTCACTTCAATATGTTAAAACATCATCAGCGTCAAGCACCACCTTGTGTTCTTCTCCATTTATGTGGACACCTTTAATATTTGTGGTCTCTCTCAACCACTGTACGAGGGGTTAGATATAAAGAGCTGGAAGCAGCAGGAACTGGGGGGGCATGTCTCAGAGTCTCTCTTATTTTGATATCCCATTTGTGTCCTATTCTTCCTGTTTTAGTTTGATGTCGAACCTCCCCTCTCATTTTCAGGTTACTTCACTTGCCCTTGTCTTCTGTTTGCCTGAGTCTCTCGGTGCATCCGAATAGACGTCAGGACTCTGAGAGGGAACGACCTCAGCAGAGACTCCTCTATTTCGAGGAAAGGAGAGCTTAGAGAACACATTTTTGACATCATTCAACATCCTCAGGGACGATCGTTTACAAAGTTTGATTTAATATAGGACACATAAAATCACACTACATGAAGCAGGCTAATGAATAATAAATCAAATATAAAAATGCTTTATTTTAAGATATAAAATATCTTGTGAATATCTGGAGCTTAATTCCAGCAGCAGACCTCCTCAGGTGATGGAATTTATATTTGACATGTTTACGATTAAATGAGACACATTTGCAGTCCATTGAAATCTACTTGTGTTCATGGTGAGTTGATTTCAAAACATGAGCTGACAGAATCTACGTTTAGGGAGGAACCACCATATCCAGGTGTCTGGACCTTTTAGTAGTCAGAGCCATCAAAGTAGCAGACTAAGCTAGTAGACATTAGCATTGAGAAGAAACTGACCAAACACCGCCCTATTGCATTGTGGGAAAATTCTGCTTGGTTTGTGTCCATCAATACACACAAGAAATTTGTCTCATGCTGCCGTGACCTGGAGTCGAACCGGGGTTGCTGCGGCCACAACACAGAGTACTAACCACTAAACGATCACGGCCTCCTCAACAGCAGATCGAGCTTCCATGTCTTTGTCTAAGGTGAGATCAAAGAAAGAATTCTAAGATCAAACACAAAACTCTGAGATCAAAGGTTGAAGTTCCCCAATATTCAATTTTAGCTCAGACCCTCTTCAAGGTGGAACCAGCAGAGGAGCTCAGTAGAGACAACTGGACAGCAGCAGGACAGAACAGAGGCTCTCCACAATGGCAGGAGACAGGAAACAATTTTCTATCATCCAAGTTGTTTCCATCTCTTGGTTTCCTTGTTAGGCTTCCTTATCCATGGAAATATTGATTTGAATATTTTGTTGTGGGCCTCTGGACCTTTTTTTCGTCAGTAAACCCTCGATTTCAGTTAAAAAATGATCAAATGAACCTCAAGAAAATCATAGAAATAAACAAAAGGTTGTTGTGTTTCCTGACCATTACTGAGGGGTGTTAGAACACATCTCTGACATGGATTGGTTTTATTTATTCTTCATTTTAATATGATTAACTATTGTAACATCCATGGTGTTATGGGTCAGTTTCGACCCTCATATATTTACCTCAACAAAAAGGAAAAAAAGTCTCTTTTTCAGCAACAGAACTTTAATACAAACACAAAATGAAAAGCAGAACAAGCCAGAACCCAAAATATGGATTTGCAAGGTCAAACAAACAACAACCAGTCAAGCAAATCAAACCAACAGAAACCAACTACTGGTTCAAAACCAGTAAAAAACAAAAACAGAGGAAAAGTCTCTGTGTGTAAGAACATGCATGTGTATGTGTGTGTGTTTAGATGTGTGTGTGTGTGTCAAAAACTGACACACTTCATTTTTTGACAACATGAGCCAACAGTGGTGGTGTCTGTCAAAGAGGTGGAGCTCTGTCCTTCACCTGCAAGATTTCAGCAGGCAGCTCAGGTCCAGTTTTCTTCACTGTGCCACCATGATAAGTTTCCTCCTGAGAAGTTCTTGTCCAAGGTCATAGCTGGTAAAAGAATTGTCACAGTGATACTGGGACCCTGCAGTCCAGTCGTCATATCCAGGACCACACTGGACATGGCCGTCTTTGTTTGTTTTGTTGTTGTGCAATGTGAGAGAACATGACAGACCATTTTATAACAAAGACAGGCTGTGTGTGTGTGTGTGTGTGTGTGTGTGTGTGTAACCATGTTAAATTCTTTTAAATAAATATGTTTCAACCTGCTATTATTTGTATGCTGTATGATTTCTGCAACCCAAGACTAACTAAGGTGGACATACTGCAACCTAAAGTATGGTAATGAGGAGAATGATGAAAAATCCACAAGGTGATCAGAAAATAATAAATGTATTCAGGAAAAAAAAAACCCATCTCTGAACATGTATAATTGAAATATGTCAGTGGGACTGGCAGAATCTGGCTTTACCACAAAGTGTCTCATCAAGAGATCTGTCACATGCATCTGCTGTGGAGGGTCAATCTGTCCGTCCACATTCAGATCAATGATGCAACAACTCTGCTATGATCAAACTACTCAGGATGAAACAGACCAATGTTGACATCAAGTAGCAACTCAGCAGCTGATCAACAGAGTCCTAAGAACCAGTAGAGCCTGTTCATCGTCCCTGGGTGGGCTCGAACCACCAGCCTCTCGGTTAACAGCCGAGCGCGCTGACCGATTGCGCCACAGAGACTCTGAGTCTCCTGCTTTTCATGAAGAGTTTTCAGGCTAAATTTCAGAGTGTGCGGTCCACACGGCACATTTGAGGGAACATGAAGGACAGATGAGAGTCTGACTGTCATGGTGAAAGCCTTCAGCACTAGAACTGAAACAGCCCCCACCATCTTAACCACCCCAGACCAAACATCATCGTCCAGCCTCCAACCAGAGGTCCATCAGTTATCATGGGAGCCACATGTGGAGTCTGGATTCTTTTCTAGAATGAGACGGCAATGACAGTCCTGCCAAGTGACATCACTGACATGAATGGATGACTTCAGTCACGTGACTGGATGACTTCAGTCACGTGACTGGATGACTTCAGTCACGTGACTGGATGACTTCAGTCACGTGACTGAAGTGCTATGGTTCTTCTGATGAAGGGCGGCATGATGTTTGCTGTCTCAGGCTCCACCAAATGTCCTCTTGAGGACGCCACAATGTGGCCTCTTCAGTGCTCCATCTTCCCTGCATCGGAGACACAAGGGTTTCTCCTGGTGCCGACCCGATCATCCTTCTACCGAATGGTGCGGCGATGGATCCTAAGAGGACGCTGGGATCCTTCTTCTCGTCAGTGACACAGTTTTTCATGGAGGGAACAGCAGGAGCTTTTTAGTCATGTTTTGCTCGGTGTTTCCTGCTCAGAGCATCAGGATCTGTGACGCCATCTGGTGATAGTGGGTCATCATCTTGTTGTGTGATCGTGGATTCATTCATCTGCTATTTCAACACATTCAAGTTCATTGTCCCTACATGTCAAAACACATTTGGTGTGGAGTTTTACTTTCTGGCCTCAATCATAATGTGTGCATTTATTCTTCATGAACATTTCTCAGCTTTGTAAGTTTATGATATTTTTTCTTCCTCTGTTTTCTATTCCATTGTTGTTGATGATTCTATTGCAGGTTTGAGTTCCCTGTCGACTGAAGCAGAAACAGGAACAAAAAGCTGGAGGTGGTCAGAGCTCCAAGTTGGGACGCTGATATTAAAGTAGGAGATGAACACATCCAGGTTAGCCATCACTCTCAGAACCTGCGACTTTACCTCTTCAGAATGTAGCAGCATAGCATAGCTTCATCTCACCAGTTAGTGGCCCACTTTGATGTCTGGGATATGAGGTTAAAGGTTCTTTACAGCTCTGAATGAAGGGTTTATAAAGTGTTAACAATGCCATAAATAACACAAGCATTCAGTAATCCTTGATAAAGGGAGACTCACCATCAAGTTGGACAAGTTGAAGAACAAAAGGACTTCTCCACTATCACATTTATCCTCACTGGTCCATACTTGGGGACCTCTGTACTAAATGGAGAGTTGAGGAAATGGGCTTGTTGTGGCCCTGCGGTCCACAGACCTCCTGTACAGTCACCAAGAACTGGCAGACACAATCGTGATGGAACCAATTATTTTAAAATGACAGTAACAAGTAAGAAATAAGGCATTACAGCTTTGAAGGAACTTGTCCAGCACTGGTTTGTGAGTGGGTGTTGTCCTGTATTGGCAGGAAAAACTCCTTGAAATGTCATGCAAGTTTTTTCTTCAAAAGAAATGTGAAAAACATTCAGTAACATCCAGGACCAAAGACAAGAGAGGGCAACGCTCCAGGAGTCTTTGATCTCTGAATTCTGTCTTTGATCTCTGAATTCTGTGCATTGATCTCTGAATTCTGTGCATTGATCTCCTGCTTCAGTCTTTGATCTCTGACTGATCCTAAACTAATCAAAGGATCACATCAGCATATTGGTCCAGTCTACAGATGGTGATTTTACCAAGTGCACTGCAGCAGTCCTTGTTGCTGTCTGCTGTTGTGTCACAGCAAAGTAAGGAAACAGCCTGACGGTCCTCAGGAGGAAATTCAACAACCTCCAAAGATGGAGGTGAATCTAGACCTGCTCGTGTTTACTGTCCTTGATGAACTTGGGCGGTACTCTGGTGCAGGGATGAGCTCATTGAGATGATCTGGGATCAGTCCTGATGTCAAATGGACAAAATGTTTTTTAAATCTCTAATGACTTGTTTTAACTGAACCTACTGGATCCTGTGGTGCCTGATGAGGAGACAACTTGGGTACAAAGTTGAAGAGGAGGGTTTTTGGAGGGGAGATGATTTTTTTCCAGTGTTGTAAATCAAAATAACTACAACGACATGATAGAATTTCTCAAAATGTCCTGACTAAGATGGATTCCAAACCAAATCAGCTGTCACAAGGGAAAGTCTGCATGTAACACACACACACACACACACACACACACACACACACACACACACACACACACACACACACACACTGACATTCCCAGGGACTAAACCAAACCAATTCCTACTTAACCCTAAGCTCCACCTCAGTTCCAGATGAAACTGGTTGAACATGGAACCGTCCCACTTGGAACATTTCCATCACCTTCACCACCACTGGAGTATCGACAAAGATTTTGGTCAACACCAGAATGGTTGAGACAAGACAACATGCTACCAATCCTCTCTCTCTCCCTCATCATCAGCTGCTCCAGCCCTTGAAAGAAAACCTTTGACACATGGACCTACAGTAGGAGCAGATGTTGTCTCCTCTGGAACAGCAGTTTAACATTGTTGGCAGGACTCGAACCTGCATGGGGAGACCCCAATGGATTTCTAGTCCATCGCCTTAACCACTCGGCCACAACAACTACACTCCCATGAACATGAGTAGAGGATTGATATTCAACAATTTATCTTCATTGACGCACAGTAGATTTTTTTTATATTCTCACACACACAAACTATTTGTGTGTGTGTGTGTGTGTGTGTGTGTGTGTGTGTCAGTGGTTTTGACTGAGTAATGAAGAGGAGGATTTCTCCATTTTTGTCGTCACTCTGCAACCAATTTTCAGTTTATCTCATAAGAATGAACAAACTTTGACATATTTCTTTCTTTTGTGTGTCAACAACTTTGGTCTTGAAAGCTCCTGACAAACACACCACATGTCACACACTCTACACTTTTAATCTGTTGAGAATGTAGACAAATTTATATATATTTGCTTAAACTGTAGTTAAATTTATACATACATTCACTTAAAATAGAGTGTAGGACACACAAGGCAGTTGTAATAAAGATGTTTCTGTGGCAGTTCCCAAAGAGGTAGGAAAGGTTCCAACACTGTATTTAGTTCATCAATGTACTTCTTTAGTGTTAGTAGCGGTACCGGGATCTCCTGCTTATGCATCCCAGGCAGAATCGATGACTTAGCTACAAGTCACCTTATTTGACCTCGTGAACATCTGGAAGTAGTAAAAGGTGTTTTACAGAGGGGTCCCACAAATCTCCAAAGCACCAGGATTATTTGGTGCCATTGTGACTCTAGGAAGGAACTTATAAATACTGGAGACAACACAGATCGACATTCCAAGATATAAGACAACAGAAAAACACTTCCTATCAGCAGTGAAGCACAGACCAGACTGTTTAGAGTGGACAGGTGAAAAGGTCACAACAGGGAATAGCGGGAGTGTAGCTCATGCTAGCATCACTCCCTCAAGCTAATTAAGTCAGAACAGAGTCCACAAGAATTTCCATGGTGGGATGAGGCCGTGAAAGATAAGAGCATGGCCGTAAATCGGAAAGAGGTTTTAATCTTCACAGCTGCAACAACAAGGCCACGATGGACCAGAAGGGACTGGCATGGGGTCAGACAGAAGATCCTGCAACACACATGAAGATCAAAAATACACACTTGCACGCAGAAGCGATCACATAAGCGCCTCCCCTGTAACACATAAAAACTGGAGAAGGTAGTTAGATCGTTGGACTTCTTGCCCCAACGCCAGGGACGACGCATCTGCGTATGCTGACTCCAGCATAGGGGAAGACGATCTCCAGAGCTCTGTATTCTTTCCTGTTAATCTGAATAAATTCTTTTGAACCAACTGGAAGGTGTCCTCTCCGGATTTTGAACAGCGCAATACATATACTCTGTGGGTCCTTCTGATTGATTGATGATGACTTGTTGAAAAATTCCTACAAGAACATGAAACGTGCGGCCCCAGTGACCCTGCATGACATTTTTGTCCAATTTAAATTTTGATTCATGACCCAGAACCACTCAAAACCCCAGAAAAATAAAGGTTTTGGTGCATTAAAGTCATAAATAGTAATGTTTCAAGGGGGCTGCATGCACAGCAAATTTCTGAGTGAAAAAATCTGGAGTTTGACACAAAGCAGTGAAGGAGTAAAAATTTTGGAGTTTATTCCCACATTGAGACTCCAGCTCGTGTTAACTGATACTCTTAAGCAGTGTGGGAAAAGTCGTACATTCACTGGGTGTTCAGGGCAGTGAATCACCTCCACCCCAGAGTTCATTCAACGTTTCTCTCGCTCCTACTTATACAGAGACAGGTACGTGAGCAGTTGTACCTCTTAAACCGTTCTTAATGTTGATATGTTTCGATTTATGTACTATCAAACTGAATACTGGCCAGGACTAAGTGACTTGTAAGGAAGAACTTCAATTTTCCAACTCTTGCAGAACGTCATCAGTGAGGCAACTGGGTAAGCGAGCTTCTTCCAGTCGTGCTCATATTTCACGTATTAAATGAACACTGGCTCTTGTCATTCCGTCTGGTGTCGTTAAAAAGTAGTTTTGCTAGCTTCACGTTCGGTTGTTTATTTTTTATTTCCTGCGCGTGTCGTTTTTAGACGAACTTCTGTCACAACATCGGACTGGACACGCCGCGGCTCGAAGGCTGCGTGACAGGACACCGGGGCCTTCACGAGAGGAACCTGACAGGTAACATTAACGCTTCACATTTACCACGAAAAGCTTTGACAAGCAACGCGACCGTGACGTACTGTAATTGTGAATCAAATGGTGAAAACACGGTCGGCTAGTCGTGCTAAATAATGTGATTAAATGCAGACTAAGCTAATGGAGAACACCAGTGGTAAGAGTGTGAAGGATCCTCCTCCTCCAGTCTAACAGATACACTGTCCATCACAAGCTTAAGCAGCCCAAGAAGCGACACAAGTGATGCTGGATATCAACTTGCTCACCCTGATATGGACAGCACCCGTGCAAGAAGTGTAAGTGTAGTGATTCACATACTTGACAGTTTGCTAGTTGGTTAGCGTAATTTAGGATGCAGATTAAACTCAGGGGCTACAGATCTTGAAAGCCTCATCCTAAATGATATTTTTTTGTGACAGATTGATGTTTCCTGAAGAAATGATCGGTACTTTTGGTCGCTAATTCTTATGATCTTTTTAAAAATCTATTCCAATTAGGTGGTGGAGCAGATTCCGAGCTCAAAGCCAGCAGGGATGACCGTGATTAAGGAGTATGAAGACACGGGGAGTTTGAAAGATTCAACTCGCCCATTAATGGTGAACATCATTGTGGCTCACATGCGTGAAAAGGAAGGGTAAGAAGCGTGATGCTGGTACCTAAATGTTCTTTTTTTCAATTCTACAATTCTACAATTTCATTTAGCAGAAGCTTTTGTCCAACGCGACATACAACACAAGCAAGAATTTCGACCTAATTCAGGAAAAGTCCATAGGAAGCGCTTCAGTGCTTCAGTTGTGATTTGGTCACAGGTACTGCCATCTAGTGGCAGAAGAAGTGTCGCCCCCCCCCCCCCCCCTCCCTTTTCAGTGAAGGAAAGAATCTTTTCACAAACAATATTTATGTATTTTAGGAGAGCAGTAGCCAAAACAACCAAGGAGTTTCATGCTCTTGGGATTGTGTCACTCTTCCCATCTTTGAAGGATCCATACTCAAAAAAGGGATATGTGAGTTTGCATTGTAAATACAGTGTGAAATCCTGATCTTTTTCAGAATTTTACCATTTGCTTTCCTTTGAAACTTTAAAATGTCAGAACTCTAACCACAGATATTATTATTTCAGGAACATTTCTATGACATCCAGAGCAACACAGGTTTCCTTGAGTGGAGGGTGAAGACAGTTCAACATCAGTCTAAAACTGCATCAACTTCCCACAACAAAGTGATGCGTAAAGGAGGTCCCACATCGTCAAGGACAGTTGGTCCCATTGATGACCAGCAATCAGGAGATGGCTGCACGGAAGCAATGTCTCATCTTCACCACACAACTGACTGTGACTTAGTCTTCCAGAAGATGAGAGAAACATTCCTCTATCGCCAACAGATGATCCATGATCCACAGCAGTCAGCAGACATTCTCCAAATGTTCCCTCGTTTCTTGGACACTAAAGGACTGGTAGGAAACAAATACGATTTGAATAATATTTCTTAAAATAAATTTGATTCAATTGATATGACTGTAATGGTTGTTCCCTCCGCTTTACATTAGATTTTGCAGGATTTCTTGCTGATGTTTGGATGAGAGATTTCATCCAGGTTCCTGGAAAAGTGGACCACCTGCTTTAAAGACAAGATCATCCGAGAGGCCAGGAGCCTGAGACAGACACCTCTTCTGAAAAAACACCTCAACTCTGCCCTAAATGAAGAGTCTGACACTGCTGATGATGAGCCAGGTCGTATGTTGTTAAGGGTTTGTTTGCGATATCATAAGTTAGCATACATTTTTAAGCAAATGGGAGTATATCTGATTATTACTGCCGCCTGTTTTTCTTTTAAAATGTAGAGAAAGATATTCTTAGGTAAAATATATGTTGATTTTTGTCTGCAGAGTGGGACAGTGACATGGCCTCCCTTCTTGTCTTGCTGCATCTGCTTACACCTCAACCAGCTGGACGTAAGCGGCCAAAAAAGATCAGTGTTGCAGAGGCTGCAGATCATTTAGTTCTATTTCAGAAGGTTTGTAAAAGCCACGTGATCTTTTCCAGTATTTTGTAACATTTTTTTCTAGTTAACTGCTTATGTGACAGTGCTTCTCATTGTGTTTCAGGCGTGCCAGAGCTTGGAGGGCCACCTTACCACAGAGCGAAACCCCCAGCCATATCTTTTGGCCAGAGGAACCTCACGAGCACAGGTTTTCAGCTTCTACATAGTCTTGGATGGAAAGCTTCTTCCATGTCAGTCAAGTACATCTTTGGGTGCATTTGATGAGCCGTTCAAGTCTCATTTTGTTTTCAGTCTGAAATATGATGATGCTCTCTCCAGCCTGTACACATTTTTGCAGACTACACTGTACAACATTGACATTGACACAACAGAAGAAACTCCAAGAGTCAAAGAGTTAAGAGCAAAGTTGTTGAACAAGCAGTCGCTAAAATGCTGAGATGTTTCCTCTGTGCGTCATCCTTTGGTCCAGCTCTGCTCTTGCTCAGGCACCTCAAACTAATTCATGGAATGTATCCAGGGAAAAATTTAAGATGAAAATGTGGTCAAATAGGATGCTGCTTGCAGTTCTCAAGTTATTCTGGATTTAGAAGGCACCTCATTAAGATACATGCACCATTTGACAGTCCATGTCTGACAGATCAGACCCCTGTCAGCCATGACACTGAAGAGCACGATAATTTGAAGTGCTTCAATGATGAAACCCCCTCTGCTTCATCACAACACCAAAATATTGAAGAAAGCTCTTCATTGCCACTAAGCAGCAAGGACATGTGTGCATCAATTATTGCCAAACTTTTAGGAAGTGGTGTACCAAATACTGCCGTACTTTCTACCATTGAGAACTTGCCGGAATTTGTTGGAGACTTGCAAACTAATATACAGGAACAAGTGCTGAACTTAATACCAGCCACCAATCCCGCCAGATCGGCCATTGAAGAGTTGTTTAAACACACAGACAATCCTTTCAGCCATTTAAATTCAAATAGCAAGTTGGAAAAATATTTCACAGAAAAATGGGATATCATGCAAGCAGTTGAAAAGCGCCTAGGTGTAAGATTTGATACCAGACGAAACACCAAAACTGGAAACTAGGAGCAAGTTCCAATCATTGACAAATTGATCTGTATTCAATAGTTAAAACACTGCAGTTCATTTTCACAAATGAAAGTATTTGTGAATTGATGCAAAAATCTACTAGCTGTGACAAATATGAGGACTTGTGTGATGGAAGCTACTTCACAAATCATCCCCTGTTTTCAAGTGAAAAGTTTGCTCTCCAGTTGTACTTTGATGAATTGGAGTGCGCAAATCCGCCAGGTTCAAAAAAAGGTATCCATAAAGTTGGCTGTCTTTACTTCATTTTAAGGAATCTTCCACCCAGGGTGAATTCAGCCTTGATGAACATTCATCTGGTATCATTGTTCCATGCACAAGATGCTAAGAAATATGGTATTGATGAAATATTGAAACCCTTAGTAAGAGACCTGAAAATATTAGAAGCAGCTGGAGTTGCTGTTCCATTTTCTGAAGTCTGTGTTCGTGGCACTCTTGCACAAATGACTGGTGATAACGTGGGTATGCACAGCATTCTTGGATTCATGGAGTCATTTAGTGCAAATCATTTCTGTGGATTTGTCAAAAGTCAGTTTTCTCAGAAGATGACCCGTGTTTGACTTTAAGATCTGCAGTTTTGAATGACCAACATTTTACTGCTCTGGAAAATGATCCAACAATAACCTCCTTATTTGGCATTAAGCGGAACAGCATTCTGAACACTTTGCAGTATTTCAGAAAATTATGCTGTTGACATCATGCATGACATTTTGGAGGGGGTTGGTCAATATGAGGCCAGGTTACTTTTTGAATACCTGATGAAACATTTCATCACTAAAGAAAGCCTGTTGAAGAGGATCTATGCTTTCAAGTATGGCTATTTGGAAAAGAAAAACAAGCCAACCAATGTTAAGCTTGACTGTGTGGGACATGGACTCGGGTTAAACACATCCCAAACTCTGTGTTTGATCACAAACATACCCTTAATATTTGGTGACCTGGTACCAGAGGATGATTTGCACTGGCATTTGATGCTTTTGTTGCTGAACATTATTGACGTTGTGTTTTCATACTCGATCACTGAAGGGATGACTGTGTATCTAAAGCATCTTATTATCGAACATCACCAACTCTTCAGAGAACTTTACTCATCAAAAACCTTGATCCCAAAACACCATTTCATGGTCCGCTGTCCTCGGTGCTTCTGAAAAATAGGACCACTTATTCATATCTGGACAATGAGATTCAAAGCTAAACATACATTTTTCAAGGACTGTGATAAGAACTTCAAGAATTTGACTGTCTCACTTGCAAGAAAACATCAGTTTGCTGTAGCCTATCATTGGGAATGCTTGGCCTTAAAAGCAGTCAAGTCTGGTCCAATCAAAATGTGTTTACTTGAAACATCAAGATGTATCTGCATACCTTCACACTGACCCACAGTCCATTGTCAACCTGACAAACTGGGTAAAGTGTGATGGAGTTGAATATCATGTTGGCCTTTTTGTTTGCATAGGCACTGATGAAAACACGCCTTTGTTCAGCAAAATAACCACTATTATCTTGCATAAAGGTGAAGTGTTTTTTGTTCTGATGGAACATGAAACTTGTTTCCATGACCATTTTCTTGCTTTCCAAGTAAATGAAATCAACCCAAATAAGATTCTGGTTCTGGAAAGAAGGGCCTGAAGACACTTCAAAGCTTTTGATGCCCAAATGTCCTGTGGGTGTGATTCATGTTTTTATGTTGTGTCAGAGAGTTGTATTATTTGAAGTGTCAAAATGTTTGATAAAGGAAACTGAGTGGAATTGATCTTGACTTGTATGTACACGTGTTGAGCTTAATGATGAGTTGAACTGTTTACATTATGTCTGCAATCCTGCATTACAAGGAAGTCACATTTGTTAAATGTGTTCAATATGTCAAGGTTTTTGACAAAGTTTGCACTGGATGGATTTTCTCCAAAGAATTTGTAGAAATCTAGTTGAGATTATTTGTTGAAAAATTGAAATATGTTTTTGTATAACATTTTGTTTTTTATTTGACTTACATTTTATAACACCGTTTTGCAACTGTTAAGCTGCCATTATAAGTGTCTTTTGATTTGAGGTTTTACCTTATTTTCTACTTGAAGAACGATGTTGTTGAACAAAGCTCATTGTTAGATAAATGATTTTACCAAAATATAACTTGGTTCACAAGTATGTATTCATGCAGCGAAGTGTTGCTGACCTAATGTCTCAATGTTTTAAATAAAGAGAGGCATTAAAGTAATTTATTTGGTGTATTTCATATTTATTTTACCTAAAAAAAACATTTTAGTGTCTTGAAATATTAACTCCATGAGTGTAAAATACAACACATATTAATAGTTGACTGTTAACACTGAAAAAGAGTTAACATAAATTAAACTAAATATAAGAGTTAATTGTACTTTGAATGGGAGTTGTTTTTTAACACCTGTACATGTTCAGTTTTAACTCCTGATAGGAGTTAAAAGATCAACTCTCAGAAAAGAGTTACTTTAACACAGCCCAAGAGTTTATTCGCTGGTCTCACATGTACACTCAGATTGAGTTGATTTTAACTCACAGAGAGTTTATTCCCGAATCCTGAATTTGCTGTGAGAGCAGCCACCAAAATCTTACTACAAATGTTAGATCAAAGTCTACTGAAGAATTGTTGTTTTTTTAATGTATTTTCTTTAATTCACATTTTGTCCATAAACTTCATAATCAGAGTCGCCATCTCATCACATGACTAAAGTTTGGGTTCTGTATTGGTGGTAAAATATCCTTCCATGCCCCTCACTAGTTTGCACAAAGAAAAGCATATTTTACTGGTTTCAAATCTCTTAGTGTGTTCTCTCTCTTAAACCAGCTGTGGCAGCTTTCATTGTGTGATTGATTTTAAAATATAAAGATGGAACAGAACCATTGGAATAAGATGTCAGGACATTTGAAGGAATGTAAATCTCCTGTTGAAATGTTGCAGTGTGCAGCTGAGGCTCTCTGGCAGTGGCACAAGGAGCCACAATGGCAGAACCTGGACCCTCCTGGAGGAGAACCACAGGTATTTTTTCTTGATGCAGCTCATTTTCAGCTCTTAACAAAAACTCAGGAGTGATTCAGGAGAAGAGTTTCAGAAAAGCTGAGGTTGAAGGACTTCAATTTTAAAATTTCCCCTGGAACCAGACAACCTTGGAAGGTAAAACCTCCAATCATAGCCACTCAGATGCAGCAGCAGAAAGAAGCTGTCATCCACCCTGACAGTCAGAGCATCAAGTCAAGAAAACATCAACCATCTTGTAGTTCCAAACCTTCACCTGTCAGATTCAGCTACTTCTTATTGTGGGACTTTAAATTTGAACACAATGGAATTTGGAGAAGGAGTTTTCCTTCAAGTCCAAACATCATCGTCCAGCCTCCAACCAGAGGTCTATGACTATGATTTGAGGTTTTACCTCCCAAGGTTGTCTGGTTCCAGGTGAATTTTAAAATTCCAGTCTCCAACCTTGGCTGTTCTGAAACTCTTCTCCTGAATCACTCCTGAGCTGCAGTAAGAAAAAATACCAGTGCCCAACCAGATCAACTTCATGGTAAATGGACTCAATTTTATTTTTCTACCTTATCTGCACTCAAAGCGCTTTACCGTGTAATCTCATTCACACAGGCCTCAAATGCTAATCTTTTGTTATGTTAGTTGATTTTGTTTTGTTCGTTTACACATCGTCACTTTTTATATGACGTCAATAAAAATGTGTCAACATTGTATGATGTACAATCTACTAAGTGGGTATCAAGTGATGTTAAAACAACATTTTTTAGGGGTTTAAATCAGTACTTGAAGTAGCCACTGAATTCATATTTACTTCATCGCTTAAGTATCTTTAAAAAAATAAAATCAAATTGAGGTACAATCATTGCCCAGCAAAATACAGCTTACCTTTTGAAAGGTGTTTTTATGTTTCATTTTAACTTCTCCCCAGTCCACTCCTCCCCCGTTGGATGGCACCAGAATGAAAATCAGATTTTATTCCTATTAATATCTACAAGTGTAAGCTACAACCTCTTACAGCTAAATGTTAAATCAATGGAAAAGTACATTCAAACTTCTGCCTTGACTCAGGTAGCTCCTTTCTCTCATGCCGATTCTCTCTCCTTCGCTGCTGCAGTGGTGCTCCAACTCCACTGTCATGAAATAACTTATTATTTTGTTTGTGGTTGTCATGGTGACTCGTGGTATCGGGGCTCCATTGATGATGGCGTTTTGTCGTGGTTGTGCACGTGTGCAACTCAGGGTGAACGTACTCACAGTTGATTGAAGCAACTCAGATCAGCTGTTCTGGAACCGGATACTCAGAGTTTCCCATCTCAGAGTGTCAACTCAGGAGTGATTGAGGAGAAGAGTTTCAGAACAGCCACAGTTGGGGGACTTCCATCCAGCCATCCATTTTCTTTACCTGTAAGGGAGTGGAAACAGTTCTTCTATAATAACAAAAATAAGCAGCATGTCGTGGTGGAAAATGGTGGATGAGAGGAATCAGAGGACTGAGTCTCAGGTGCCAGATGGGGGATCTCTTTATTCTTAGCGACGATCCCTCCTAGCAGTGCAGTTAAAGATGTCCTCCCACTGATACAGAATATGACATACCTTTTTATACTGTATTCAGGCTGTGTGTGTGTGTGTGTGTGTTTGTGTGATGTGATGGCCTTCACACTATCTTCAAGGACCAGAAAGGAATGGGACATTCCCCAATTACACTTATCTTGGACCTTGGCTGCCTGTGTGTGGCGTCTCTTTACCATGTGTATGTGTGGTGTACTTGCTTTCCCAGATGACTGCCATCTTTGTTATGTGGGCTGACATGTTGAAGTGTCAGCACAGGTCATAGCGATGAGACTTAACTCTCATTCTCCCACAAGTATTATTTCCACCTCATACTCCTGCATATATTCAAGTGAACAGGGAACACAAATTTATGCACAACTTCTCCTGTGTGTTCATCCACAGTCACTAAACAACAACCAAACCAAACAAAAGGGGGTTTGCTCGCATGGCGATCAGCTGTAGTTCACCATCTTATCCAGGTCACATGACTCAGGAGTAGCATGGCCGTCTGGCAACCAAAGGGTGGCTGGTTTGATCCTCATTTCCCCCGGTGACCATGTCAAAGTGTCCTTGAGTAAGAGACTGAACCCCTAATTGAGCATCAAAAGCAGCTCAGACCTGCTGCAGCTCAGCAGACCTCAGCCATTTTTAGGATGTCTCAATGATTCTCCTTCACGTGATTTTCATTCAGAAACAATAGAATTGTCAAATACCACAACAGTTTTCAGCTTGCTGGTAAACAGTACTTCAACTTCCATTCCACTGTGTAATGGCAGTGACTGATGTGTACTATATGCAGTACTAATCAAGTACAGCCCTGACTGATACTTTATCTCCAATGCTAGGAAGGATAAGAATGTTGAAATGGACCAAGCAGGAATAGAATCTCAAGTCATGTCTACTTTACTGAGCAGCACTCAGTTAATTTCAGGAAACACAAGACATTTTGACCACATGTCAATGAAGTAGTCAGCATCAGATACCATCAGATACCACCAGATACCATCAGATACCACCAGATACCACCAGATACCATCAGATACCATCAGATACCATCAGATACCATCAGATACCATCAGATACCACCAGATACCACCAGATACCATCAGATACCATCAGATACCATCAGATACCATCAGCTTATCAGCTCAGTGTGCATGAGGTCATGGTTGCTCATTGAAGAACCAGGGCTGCTCTCTCCACCAATCCACTGCCAACAAGCCAGACAAGTGGGACTGGAAACTGTTCTGCTCCGCAAGTTCATCTGGCATCATCATGACCTGCTCCTCTATCAGGGGCATCCACATTCTTCAATGTTGCCCTGAGTCAGCAGGAGCAGACGCTACCTTTAGGGGCCGAAGTGTTCACACGTAGAACCAGAACACAGCTACAGCTTTCTGTCATTTTCTGTCTCAAATACTTCACAAGTTTCAACTTGGTCCAAAACCTGCTCACCTCTCTGGGTGTCAAGTGTGTCTGCACCGTCTGACCAAACTTCATCAAATGTGTGAGTGTTATTTCCTCAAATCAACTCTGGGCAGTGTTGATTGCAAGAAGAAAAAAAAGTAGAAAAAAGTTCTGTCAAGTCACGTTAGAACCAAGCTCTGGACCAAAGTCTGGTGCTTTTTCAATTTTCAGTCAGTGAGTAATGTTCTATTCATTTATGTAACTCTATCTCACATTGATACAGAGAGTTGTTTTTAATCTTTTAAATCATGTGACCATCATTATAACAGCTGTTGTCCTTGTTTTATCTGAAAACAAATTTATTCCTGATGAATTCCCACTGACTGTAGCAGAGACTTGTCCTCATCTTTTCTTTCATGCTCTGTGTCCTGTATATGGTTAGAATGATGCCCACATTTAAGGTGAATGACAGTTTCAGACATTGTTCTATTTTAAGCATTTAACGTTCAATCTTGTGCCAGTTTGACAATGACTTGGATTCATAGGATGGGACACAAATTCAAAAATAGTAAACCTTCTTCTTTATCAGTGTTTTTGTTTCACTGTTGTCCTTTGTATTTTTGTTGAACTTTAACAGGAGCGCTTCTATGATGGAAAAGGGGGCTGAATATTTCTGTTCTATCAGACAAAGTCCAGGAGTGCAGTAAAACAGCCGGTCAAGGAAGCAACGGTGCTTCAAGCAAAAGGACCAGAGATCAGCAGCCATGTTGCCTCAGCAGCTTGAAGGTGACTCTTGTAGGGAGACCATTTCATTTCTTGTTCACTCTCCTGATGAAGCTGATGTGTTTCAAAAGATCAAGTTAGGAAGCAGCAAAATGCACCAAGTGACCTCTAAAGAGTCTCCAGCTGGTCCAGAACGCTGCAGCGAGGGTTTTGACGGGAGTTAAGAAGAGAGAACACATCTCTCCCACTTTAGCTTCTCTCCACTGGCTTCCTGTAGGATCTAGAATCGACTTCAAAGTCCTTCTGCTGACTTATAAGGCTCTCAATGATAAAGCTCCATCCTATTTGAAAGAGCTCATTAGTCCCTACTGTCCGACCAGAGCACTCCGCTCCCAGAATGCAGGTCTTTTAGTGATTCCCAGTATCAATAAAAACAGACTGGGAGGTGGAGCCTTTAGTTACCGGGCTCCTCTACTGTGGAACCAGCTCTCTCCATGGGTCAGAGAGGCAGACACTTTAACTACGTTTAAGTCCAGGCTTAAGACCTTCCTCTATGACAGAGCCTTCAGCTAGGACTGGTTCAGGTAGCTCTGAACCATTGATAGCTATGCTGCTACAGGCTTAGACTGCTGGGGGACACATCAGGTTACATGGAGCCCTTCCCTCCTCTCCCCCTCTCTCCTCCTCTCCTCCCTGCACATTTTTGGAACTGTCATTACCATTACTTGTTGCACTTTGTAGTTTGGCCTTGGTGTCTCGCAGTCTCTCTGTGTTTCCACAGATCCACCAGAGCCCCAACCGCCGCCTGCATCGCCCCCCCCCCCCTCTTATTCCCTACTGTTACACTGGCCTGCGCTCCCCTTCCATGAACCAGTCTGCCATCCACTCCCCCATCAAGCTGGCTTGCTCTCCCTGCCTCCCCTACCAGAAGCTTCCTTCTTCAGTTGTTATTAACATTTCCGTGTTTCCCACATTTTGTATTGTAAACTGTTTTCTTGTCTGTAGCAACATCTACTGCACGTCTGTCCGTCCTGGGTGAGGGATCCCTCCTCTGTTGCTCACCCTGAGGTTTCTCAGATTTTTCCCTGTTAAAAGGGTTTTCTATGGAGTTTTTCCTCAGTCGATGTGAGGGTCGAAGGGCAGAGGATGTTGTTATGATGCCATGTGAAGCCCTTTGAGACAAACTGTTTGAGAAAACGGGCTCTACAAATAAAATTACCTTACCTTACCTACCTACCTCAAGTTAATTTTAGGTTGGAGGAGCAGAGCTCTGGTTCCGCTGGTATCAGCCCGGTCCAGTGTTGTGGATTTCTCTCTCTTCTCTCTAACATTGTAGACCAGCAAAAGCAAGTTAAGAGCAAAAACAGGTTTCTATCAGGTCATCTCTCTAAATGCTGCACGTCTGTGCTGATGAACGTCACATGGTTGTGGTTTGTCTCCACCGGCCTCCCCCCTCCTCTCTATCAGCCTCTGACTCTCACTCTCACCCAATGTCCTCCCTTCCTCCTGCTTGTACGACTGAACAAAGATTTGTAGATTTGGCACAATAATACAAGCCTGTGGTGCAACGCTGCTTCTCACACAGAAATACATGGAAACACTTGGCCCTCAATCTGCTGGTCTGACCAACACATTCACTTGCAGGGTTCTTTTAACAGGCCTGAAATCACCAGTTCAGTTTCCCTGCTTTGAAATATGTGGTGACAATGTGTGAACATGACCAAGTTAAAGGTTGAAGTACTGCAGTTACTACAAGATAAGAAGTACCTGGATGATGAAGCCTCTTCAAGACATTCAAGCAAGTCCAGTTGCTTTTATCCTTTAAACTCAAATCTGATCCAGGATCAGTGAGTTGACACTCAAAACTATCATTAAAGTGAATTAGCTTTTTTCCTGTATGTTCTATTCATGATTCCTCTGGCAGGTTTGTGATTAATATTCCAGGAATGTGTGTCAGTTTTCAGTCTTTTTTTCCTGTTTCCTTCACAAACATGGGGGATGAAGTCCTGAGTGACGATCAAGAAACTCCCTAAAAATGAGAAGTAACGACAGCAAGGAAATCACCTGAAGTCAGTAAAAGTGTCATTTTAATAAATGGATTTAAAAGTCAGATCAGAGATTTTGTCAGATTTTACTTTTATGAAATGCCTGGGAAAAGCTTGCTTTCATCCTGAGCTCAGGAGGGTTCACTGTTTTGTTGTGCAGTGTTGTGTTTTTGCCTCTGGAATGAAATTTCATTCTTATGTACACTGCTTGTTCTCTCTCTCTCTCTCTCTCTCTCTCTCTCTCTCTCTCTCTCTCTCACTCTCTCTCTCTCTCTCTCTCTCTCTCTCTCTCTCTCTCTCTCTCTCTCTCCTCTGACCTTCGTTAGCAGTCCAGTGAAACTCAGCTAATTTATCTGAGGACTTCACTTTGAAACCCTCTGTTTCAGACACGCTGTCGTCTGCCTCCTCAGATGCTGAAACTGTCAGACGTCCTAAAAAATGTCTGGAGAATCATGGATGAGATTCACCTCCAGTAGGATTCAACAAAACATCTCTGTGTTGTTAAATGCAGTTGACATGAAATGTGTTAAGTTGGTCAGGCTTGTTTTATGAAGTAGGTGTCGTTTTATATCAGGAAACAGGAGATGTGGTGCTGACAATCTGATGCGTCTGCAGCAGTGAAGGAGAGGAAACTGCTCATCTGATCAGAAGATCATGAGTGTCGCAACTCTGATGTGGATGACGTGTCCGACCCTCAGCTTTATCTTTGTATCACTTCAGCACATCAGGAGCTGTTGACACGGACATGAAAAGCTGCACTTAAGAGTCCTGATGAGGAAATAAGAGTGAAGAAACTAGTAGCAGACGATCGGAGGAGCTTGACACTGGACATGGATGGCAGGGTGCTGCTGGTGCTGCTGGTGCTGCTGGTGCTGTGGAGCTCAGGTAGGCTTCCTGTTGGAGGTGTTGTTGATCTGCATGGTTCAGATAGACGTGTGTTTGAAACGGCTCAAATCAACTGGTTCATGTCCACGAGGCAGCAGCTGCATTTCTGGATTGACTCCCTCACTGTTTGCTCCAGTCGGCCCTCAACTGCTCTGATGTTCTGTGTTCCGTATGTCAAGAAGTCAAATAAATGGACTGTTCTCCAGTTGTAGTGTGCTGGTACAAACACAGTAGTTCAATCACATGAGGTGGCTGAGCTGCTGCTCAACCCAGAGAGTGTCGGTCCTCCACAGTCTAACTAGTCTCAGCTTAGTTTCAGATCAACTTGAAAAATATTCTTTTAATTTACATGAAGCAGGAGAGACAAGATAACAGGAACGCTGAGAAAAGACTGAGTGTCAACAACTGAACCATGAAATAAGAAACTAGAATCAAAGAAACTGAAGCCACATTTGCAGAAATTGTGTGTGTGTGTGTGTGTTGTGTGTGTGTGTGTGTGTGTGTGTGTGTGTGTGTGTGTGTGTGTGTGTGTGTGTGTGTGTGTGTGTTTGGGGAGGGGGGGTTAGAACCAGAAAAGACTTTTTTGCCAATGTTGTGCGTTGAGGAGCGATTTGGTCAAAATTATAATTGTCAATAATTATGAATATAATTTTTGATTATTGAATGAAATACTAATTAATATTGAATATTAATCAATCGGGGCACCACCCTGATGAGTTCAGGGAAACTAAAATGTTGACCAAATTTGGAAAAATTGTCAGTCTCAAACAGAGTTTATCCACTAAACAGTCAATATTCTGTAATATCAACTAAACAGGGACAACTCTGATCTTAGAAGAGTGAGATCAGAGCGATGCCTATCACTGAGACACGTGACCACAGTTTTGGACACAAAAGACACTGCGACTTCTCTCTTATGATTAAAAATGTTTATTAAACACAATGCATCAATCAATCAGCAACACGTTGGTATAACAGTTCAATCGAACCAAAAGATACAAAGTGATAACGTGTGTGTGTTTTTGTGTGTGTGTGTGTGTGTGTGTGTGTGTGTGTGTGAGTGTGTGTGTGTGTGTGTGTGTGTGTGTGTGTGTGTGTGTGTGTCCCAAAGAGAGAAGGAGGAGGGGGGAACCTGGTTGCCTAGCAACCAGTCAGCATCAGCAGCAGAGGCTCACAGCTGAGGCTGGCTAGCCACTAGTTAGCAGCGTCGGGTGTGGAACCAAACGAAAGGAGGAAGCTGCTGATGGAAGCCACCAGCCGCTATTCCATCTCCTCCCAGTTCAACCCCCAGACCCAATGTCAGGGCGTCTGCTCATGACATATTTGTCTCATTTATTTATTATTCATTTATTCAAGTAGTTGAGCAATCGGACGGTTGAAAGTCATTTTGTGTGTTTTCTCTTTAAAGAGGACTGGACAAACTGGAAAGGGAGAGGCAGGAAATTGGAGGAAACAATGAACAAGATTAATTCATGAATTGAAATGCTAAAATTAAAAGAATTATCTGGGGGGAAAAAGAAACTAAAAATAATTTTAACAAATCAATAATTCATTAATAATGAGAGACTAATATTGTGTCAGTGTTGTGTGTAAATTGATGGTGTGTGTGTTGTGTTCATTATCTTTGTATCTCAATCATATTAATAATGAATGATGAATATCTATCATGGTAGGCTGATGAATGACATCTGAAGAAGATCATTGTAAAAAGAAATAGAATAAATGAATGGGTAGAGAAATAAATCCTACTTTAAGGCCTTTTAACATTTGTAATTGAGAACCTCTGGTTTCTATCATACAGAAATATCAATAAAATATAATTCCACAATAATTTTGTAAAGCAAAGAATAAACAAACACATAGGAGACAAAGAGTGGAAATATGTAATTAATGACTATCACCATAATAAGAAAAACAATAACCATAGTTGTGATATTAATATAAAGGTGATGTCATCATTAACAACGTTGTTAATGCCAGAACAATAATAGCAAGAGTAGTGATGAGAACCAGAAAACAGTGATGCCACAAAAACAGTGATAATAATAATAATGATAATAATAAAAATGAGAGAGAAGTGTCACATTTCATTAATAACTTGTGTTTGGTAATAATAATGGTGAATGAGGATAAATTGTTCATCTCTGGTTTGCTGTTCCTATTTTTTTCCTCCTCCACTTGCAGTGATTCCTCATACAGGATTTGTAGCATTTCTACTGTCAAAAAATATATAAACAAGCAAGTGGACGAGGAGAAAGAGACCAGAACATAGTTATAATGTCTGAAATGATACATTATTAATAATAGAATAGAACAAAATATTGATTGAGTGAGAGTATTAATAATAATAACAATAATAATAATTTCATCATGCAGTAATTCTGTATTATTCAGAATCAATGGTATCCTTTTCAATGCTTTTGTTCTTATCACCACGATCAGTAGAAATGTTTCTAATACAGCAACAATAATATCAAATGTAATATAATTATGATATTGTAATGAAAACAATAAATGTATGAACAAATAAAGGCATTTTAAAAAGAATAAAGGGTGAATGGAGCTGGTGTGTGTGTGTGTGTGTGTGTGTGTGTGTGTGTGTGTGTGTGTTGAATGTGTTGGGTGTTTGTGTGTTCAATGTCACTTTGAGGGTTGGATGTCAGGTTCATTTATTGATGGTAGTGGACCAGGTTTTACTGAAGTTGGTGGATTCATGGTTGATGGATGCAGACATTTTTCCAGGGATTTCTGCTCATCAGCAGCTTCTTCCACTGTAGGATGTTGAGGTTGTTTGGAGGTTTCCAGTCTAACAGGATGGACTTCTGGGTGATAGTGAGTGCTGGAGGGGAATGCTGGAAGATGGATGATGGAATGGTCGTTGCCTCCTGGCTCCAGTTTGAACTCTTCTCCAGTACGACCTCCATCATTTTTCTGTCGTCAGTAACTGTGATAATTGTGTGTACGTGTGAGCATTTGACACCAGAAAAGACCACTGAGGCAGGTTCACTGGTCACCAGCACCTCTCCTCTCCTGTGACAGGTCTCCTGCTCCTCTCCTCCTCCACTGAGGGAGGGGGGAGGGGGGAGGGGGGGCACAGCTCCCTTCTATTTCCTTTAAGTTGGCTCAAAGCACCATAATTGAAAAGTTCCTGGAAACTCATCATGACACAGTTGTTGATCCAGGTCTGAGTGAACATGACCCTCTCAGAGTCTTGATACTCCAGTCTGGAATTTCAGTTTCTTTTTGGAGTCCTTTCTCTATAAACCCATCATGATACTGGTCCTCTTTGGTGATGTAACAGACTTAAATACTCTTGTAACTGTCATGTCCATGCATGTAGTGGTGTTCTTTGTTTGCCATGTGTCTATGTTGTGTCTTGACGTCCTGTTTTATTTTGAAATTTAACCATCCTCCCAGTTTCTGGTAACTTCCACTTCCCCGTGGTGGATTTCCCACCAGTCTGATTGTCTTCCCCACCCCGACTGTGTCCTCCTGTTTCCGTCACCTCATGAGTTTATGTCGTCTGCATTTCTCTTTGTCTGGTGCGAGTTTGTCTTTTCCGTCAGTTCCAAACGTGCTACGTCATTTAATGCCTCATCAAGTTTGTGTTTTTGTTGAATCTTTGTCTAGTCAGGTTTTGTTTTCCATGCCATGCTCCTTACCTGATCTAACTTTGAGTTTCTTTGTCACTTTGTCGAGTCAGGTTCTCCTCAGTCGAGTGAGTTTGAGTTTTTGTAGTTTAGGCTTTTTTCCTCATAAGAGTGGTTTTGATTTGTACTTTAGTAATAAACTTTCTTCATCTGGCACCTTGCCTGGGAGTCGTGGCTTTGGGTTCTCGTCCAAGCTCAAGTCATGACAGGAACAGAGATAAAGTGTGCACTTGATTTATTAGGTGGTACATAATTATCAAAGTGGTAAAATTGTTAAAATGTCAATAATCATATCATAAATCAAAATAATTCTTGGATAATATATCCTGGGAGACATGGTTGTGCAGTGGTCAGCACTGTTGCCTCACAGCGAAAAGGTTCCAGGTTTGAGCCCAAACTTGAGCACAGGATCTTTCTGTGTGAGTCTGCATGTTCTCCCTGTGTCTGCGTGGGTTCTCTCTGGTACTCCAGCTTCCTCCCACAGTCCAAAGACATCAAGAGGGGACGAGGCTGATTGATACTCTAAATTGTCCGTAGGTGTGGCTTTGAGTGTGAATGGTTGTCTGTCTCTATGTGTTGGCCCTGTGATGGACTGGTGACCTGTCCAGGGTGAACCTGGCCTCTCACAGGAAGGCTGCTGTGATAGGCTCCAGCCCCCCGCTATCCTTAACAAGATAAGAGGTACGAAATTGATGGGATACATCAACTAACATAAAGTGTTACTGTGACAGGCCTAATATACACTCGTAATTTTAGGAGGTGCACTTGTTCACCTGGTGCAATAAAAACATTTTCCACTGAATACTTACAAATAGCCTCGATGATGTATATTAAACATCAATTATAGATTCAAATTTGTCATTGTTCAGAGTACAAGTACTGACATGCAGCTAGCATCCAACCAGAAGTGCAAATCAACTGGAACGTGCAGATGAATCCAAGTATAAATGTGGAATAATGTTGTATTATACAGTTTAGGCAGGAGTATCATGAGAATCACACCATTAACTTGCTGTGTACATGAGGTTAGATCACATATAAACAAAGCTAGTATGTTTACTTCAAACCAGAGGTGCTGCCTGGAAATGTAGCATCAGTTTTTATGTATTTAGCTGCTTCTCAAGCACATTTTCTTCTCCCTCCCTGTCGGCTCCACCCTTCTCCAATTGCAGTACTTTTGAGTCTCAAAATGCTGAGGCAGGTGAAGGAAAAGTGCTCTCACTTGACTGGACCTGCAGTGAGCAGTAGAAAGTAAAATGTAAAACTCATCCAGGGAGGCCAATTAGAGGTTGGACTTTTTGGACCAGCAGAGTCTCCATTCTGGGCTCAGGTGTTCCAGTGTGAGGGCCATGAATCTTCCCTCCTGGACTGTGGACGCTCAGGGTCTGGAAACACCTGCTCACCTGGCAAATCAGTTGGACTCATCTGCTCAGGTGGAGCTTTGGTTCAGGTCGTCCTCCGTCCTGTTGCATATTCATGTATTAATGATCCTCTTGTCTCTGCTCAGATGCTGATGATGTCAGGTTGGTGGGAGGAGCAAACCACTGTGCTGGTAGACTGGAGGTGAAACACCTGGGAGAGTGGAGAGAAGCAGAGACAGACAGGTCCTGGACCCTGAAGGAAACAGCTGTGATATGTAGACGGCTGGACTGTGGTTCTGCTGTCTCAACACAGCAGAGAGACGAGTCCTCAGAACGACTCATGTGGTTCATCAACTCTGAGTGTGTTCAGTATACATCAACACTGAAGGAGTGTGTGAGATCATGGAACTCTTCTGGTTCCACCATCCAGGAAATCACCTGCTCAGGTAACATTATTGACACTAACAGTCATGTGACTGAGATCCAGGACAAGTTGTCTTTGGCTGTTTACATGAACACAAATGTTCCTCTATGATTCTGACAATAACATAACAATTTTTTTAACCTTCATCTCGCCAGAAGACTCTCACTGCGTGTTTTCTCAATCGCATACTTCTATACTGCATACTTAAAATTTTGAGTCTACTCAACTGAAAATGGAAAAACGTATGGATAGTTTTCAAAAATTGAGAATGCAAAAGTTCCCGGATGACGTACTCCAATCAGTTAAGATTTTGAGTGTGCAACTGTGGACACTTGCTGTGGTGAGAGTCGGCCAACACTGACTTGTATAGAGTCATCTTTACATGAAATAACAGGGACAAGTTGGAAATTCTGTGTGGACACGGGTTTGAAAAGATAAAATCACTTGTCACCAAAATGTTGTGCTAAATAAATCACACAATTAAACTCTACAGACAGTTGCATCTTCAGCCAGTAGAAGGAGGACATCGTGTTGTTGGTGCCTATTGTGGTGTAACAATGTGCGATGACCCTCCATTTTGCTTTTTTACTGCTTCAGAAATTGACAAACAAGCACAGGCAAAAGGAGGCGGTAATTAGCTGATGCTGATGCGGTGCTCGCCAGTCACAAATCTGTGTAGAAGAAGAAGACATCACGTCATCATTTTGAAGAGTGCACCGCATGGCAGGATGTGGTTTGGGACAGCACTGCACCCTCGAAACACGCGCACTGCGCGATTGAGTACATACTTTGCTTAGAATACTCAGTTTGAAAATTTTACATATGCAGTGTGGAAGTATGTGATTTGGTACACAGTAATGCAGTCATGTTACTGTGATCCAGTACAAGTGACTTTGTTTTTTTAACATGCACACAAATATTCACAAAACTCCAGTGTTTTTATTTTTTACCTTTATTTAGTCCAAGGAAACTCACTGAGAGTGACTCACATTTGCAGGAGCACCCTGATCACATTCACAGTCATAGAACAGCAGCTGCTCAGTGCCACCTCTGAGAGCCTTGCTCAAGGGCATCTTGGTGGTGTTAATGAGTGTGGCTGCTTCCTCCTACCAGTCCTTAGGATTGAACCAACAACCTTTTAGTTTCAAGTTCACTTCTCTGTCCTTCAGGCCAGTGGTTGTCTAACTCTTGAAGCAAGTACCTCCATGATGACCATGGAACAGTGTCATAGTGCCTCTGTTCAGCTGCATAAGAGGTGGACAGCATGTTTTCTCAGAGTCAGAGTGAGTCAGAGGCCAACCATCAGACAACCATAGAGAAACATGAAACACTGGAATATTTTATGAATCTGAACTTGTTTGCAAGTGTGTGTGTCAATCTGGTGAACTCTGAGGTTCCAGTGAAAAGATCCACTTGTTGCCAATTACTGCTATAAATGATGCATTGATCACTGATGAAATACAGTAAATTATATTAGAAATAGTGTTTGAGAATATTTGAAAGTAAGGAGCTGGGCAGTGTCTTTGGTATCAGTGCTCTGATGCAGCAGTCAGCTGGAGCCTCTGTTGGAATCACCTTTGATAGCAATACACACTGAGCACAGGTTCCAATAGAAGACCCAGTGTGTGCTGCTCAGGGTCCAGCACAGGTAGGCCAACACACTGTTGCTGTTTGACTGAGACGCACACCAGACAGTTGTAGAATCACACACATCAGAATGTATCTTAGCATCAATCAGGGAAACGCTGGCTCTGGTTCTTCTGTGGAGGCGAGCAGCAGTGACGTGAGTTCATCCTCAGGACAACACAGGAGTTGGGAATCATTCAGCTCCTCCAGGAGCTGTGGCCTCATGACGATCTCTTCCAGGGTTTTCACACTGAACAACACCAGGGCCGGCTTTTCCTTCATCACCATTGTTATGATTTGCAGTTCCCTCCTGTCAGATCACCTGCTATTGAGCTACTGGTGTAGCAGATGTTTGTTTTTATTTCCTGACACTCTGACTATTTCCCTTTCATCAGACTGAAAGCCTGAGGGGAGAAACTGTTTTTAGCCTGGTGGTCTCAGCATCCAGGGCTCTGTAGCATCTTCCAGAGGGGAGGGGATCAAACAGTTTGTGACTGGGGTGTGATGGGTCAGCAGAGATGGTGCCTGTCCGTTTCCTGACCCTGGACCGATAAAGGTCCTGGATGACAAGCAGGACAAGCCCCCATGATTCTCTCTGCTGACCCGATTGTTCGTTGCAGTCTGATCCTGTCTTGTTTGGTGGTCGATCCAAACCAGAGTGATGGCTGTGAACAGGACAGACTGAATGATTGTAGTATAGAAGATGATCAGCAGCTCCTGTGGCAGGTTCAACTTCCTGAGCTGTCACAGGAAGTCCAACCTCTGCTGAGCTTTTTTTCTGGACAGTGTCCATGTTAGAGGTGGACTTCAGGTTCTTGGAGATTGTGGTTCCCAGGAACTTGAACATGTCCTCAGGAGACACTGTGTTGTTGAGGATGGTGAGGGGGGAGAGTGTGGGTGGGCTTCTCCTGAAGTCCACTGTCATCTCCACATTCTTGAGCAGGTTCAGCTCCAGGTGGTTCAGACTGCCCCAGTGGACCAGCTGCTCCACCTCCTGTCTGAAAGCAGACTTGGAACCATCCTTGATTGATACAGATATGTATTTTCTTTCAAAATTGTTTGCTATTTTTTCTTTAGTATTCATTGTTTCAAAACAATTTTGACTTGTTTAACTTTCCAAAAGATATTTGGGTTTTCCACAGTTTGAGAATCACTACTTTAGGCTGCCACTGCTAGGATCTGAAAATGGTGGTGATGATAACGTAAACCAGAGATTCCAGTTGTGTTCTCTGGTATCCACATGTGGGATATTAGATGGTTTAGGGAGGAAAGAGCAGGAATCATGATTCCCAGCTTCAATAATCACATGAATTATTTCAAAGAGGATAAATTCCTTGCAATTCTATATTTTCCTTCTCACTCTCAGGATAAATTCCTTGGAAATCTGTGTTTTCCTGTCTCATTTCCAGGGTTTGCTAGTTAACATGTCAGAGGCATGAACAGGTGAGTTCATGTTAACATGAATTCATTCTCATCATGAATCTGCCTCTTGTTGTCTTTCTCAGAGTCTGTCAGGCTGGTGGACGGGTCGAACCTTTGCTCTGGCAGACTGGAGGTGAAATCTAACCAGCTGTGGTCCTCGGTGTGTGAAGAAGACTTTGACATGCAGGATGCAGAGGTGCTGTGTGGAGAGCTGAGATGTGGGACACCTTCAGTCCTGGAGGGGGCACTTTTTGGACCAGCAGAGTCTCCATTCTGGACTCAGGTGTTCCAGTGTGAGGGCCATGAATCTTCCCTCCTGGACTGTGGACGCTCAGGGTCTGGAAACACCTGCTCACCTGGCAAATCAGTTGGACTCATCTGCTCAGGTGGAGCTTTGGTTCAGGTCCTCCTCTGTCCTGTTGCATATTCATGTATTAATGATGCTCTTGTCTCTGCTCAGATGCTGATGATGTCAGGTTGGTGGGAGGAGCAAACCACTGTGCTGGTAGACTGGAGGTGAAACACCTGGGAGAGTGGAGAGCAGCAGAGACAGACCGGTCCTGGACCCTGAAGGAAACAGCTGTGATATGTAGATGGCTGGACTGTGGTTCTGCTGTCTCAACACAGCAGAGAGACGAGTCCTCAGAACGACTCATGTGGTTCATCAACTCTGAGTGTGTTCAGTCTACATCAACACTGAAGGAGTGTGTGAGATCACGGAACTCTTCTGGTTCCACCATCCAGGAAATCACCTGCTCAGGTAACATTATTGACACTAACAGTCATGTGACTGAGATCCAGGACAAGTTGACTTTGGCTGTTTACATGAACACAAATATTCCTCTATTATTCTGACAATGATGATATCCCATTTTTAACCTTTATTTAACCAGAGGAAACTCCCTGAGTGACTCACATTTGCAGCACCACTCTGATAATGTTCTTGAAAACAACACAAGCTGCTCAGTACAGCCACTGAGGGCCTTGCTCAAGGGCCCCATGGTGGTGGTAGTGAGGGAGGCAGCAGTGCTGCTTGTAGCTCAATCCTGGTGAGACAAAGGTGAAGTGTACTGATGTTTCCAGTAGCTTTTTAATCTGTTCAGCTTTCAGTTGTATTTTAACCTAATTTACTGTCTCTCTGTTTCATTTTTGTGTTCAGAAAAAAACCTTCAGAGCTAAAAGACAGATAAATGAAATGAAATCAGTTCTTAATAAAAACACAAATTTTAAACGTCAGATGTGCAACATGAACAATCTACAAAACAATGAATCACAAAAATGAGTCATGTTCACCCATAGTGTGCTCATGTGGTGAGGTAGAGAAGCTAACAAGACTGAGAAACAGTTGTGACCAAAGCTCATGGTTTTAGACTCCATTGGTTTCCATCAGTCTGCAGGTGAGCCCACTCACTGTCTCAGTCACACCCTCAACCTCGTCCTGTCGTATGGAATTGAAGCCGAATATCAAGTTGTATTTCCACAGAACTCTTTTTAATCCCCGTCCCAATCTGTCCATCAGTCTCTTCCACTTTCTCTCTGTCTTTACATCTGTCCCTCTCTTTCCTTCTGTTTATCTGTCTTCCTCCCTTTTCTGTCTTGTCCTGCTCTCCTGCTCTCTTTCCC
Source organism: Aulostomus chinensis (assembly GCF_037954235.1). Classification (NCBI taxonomy): domain Eukaryota; kingdom Metazoa; phylum Chordata; class Actinopteri; order Syngnathiformes; family Aulostomidae; genus Aulostomus; species Aulostomus chinensis. The sequence continues at coordinate 25,174,137 of NC_141323.1, read as the reverse complement.
CCTGCTATTCAAAGCAGAAGGCCGTTCCTGTTGAGCCTGGATCTGCTCGACGTTCCTGCCTGTTAAAAGGAAGGCTTTTGTCACTGCTTTTGTGCCTGCTGATGGAGAATTGTTGGGTGTAGATTCATTGAAGAAGTTTGGTGCTGGACCTGCTGTACTTGTAAAGTGTCATGAGATAACTTTTGTAGTGATTTGGCTCAATAAAAATAAAAGTGACTTGACTTGACTGATGTCAGCATAGCCTTTACCTCAACACACAGATACAGAAACCCCACCCAAAACACAGAACATGGCATCAAACAGAACAAGGACAGAAGACCTTGTTCTCATTCCAACGTGGTGCTTCAAAGTTTTGAATGATTCCTACATGTTAGGAGCCTCTACTAAAAAAGGCCTTAAGAAAATAAAAGCTCACAGAGTTTAACCCCAATAACAGCCTATCAGATTCATTTACACTCCTTCTTCCTGCCTCTCCTGATGATTGAACTGACAACCCTCCCATCACAAGTTCACTTCTCTATGTGGTCAGGATGCTGATGTAAACCAGAGATTCCAGTTGAGTTCTCTGATTTAGAAATGTGGGATATTAAATCCTGGGATATTAGGTTCAGTGAGAAATGAGCAGGAATATTGTTTCCCAGTTTCAACAATCACATGAATTTTTCCAAGGAGGATAAATTCCTAGGAAATCTTTTTTCCTGTCTCATTTACAGGATTTGCTAGTTAACATGTCAGAGGCATGAACAGGTGAGTTCATGTTGACATGAATTCATTCTCATCATGAATCTGCCTCTTGTTGTCCTTGTCAGAGTCTGTCAGGCTGGTGGACGGGTCGGACCTTTGCTCTGGCAGACTGGAGGTGAAGTCTAACCAGCTGTGGTCCTCGGTGTGTGAAGAGGACTTTGACATTCAGGATGCAGAGGTGCTGTGTGGAGAGCTGAGATGTGGGACACCTTCAGTCCTCGAGGGGGCACTTTTTGGACCAGCAGAGTCTCCATTCTGGGCTCAGGTGTTCCAATGTGAGGGCCATGAATCTTCCCTCCTGGACTGTGGACGCTCAGGGTCTGGAAACACCTGCTCACCTGGCAAATCAGTTGGACTCATCTGCTCAGGTGCAGCTTTGGTTCAGGTCCTCCTCCGTCCTGTTGCATATTCATGTATTAATGATGCTCTTGTCTCTGCTCAGATGCTGATGATGTCAGGTTGGTGGGAGGAGCAAACCACTGTGCTGGTAGACTGGAGGTAAAACACCTGGGAGAGTGGAGAGAAGCAGAGACAGACTGGTCCTGGACCCTGAAGGAAACAGCTGTGATATGTAGACGGCTGGACTGTGGTTCTGCTGTCTCAACACAGCAGAGAGACGAGTCCTCAGAACGACTCATGTGGTTCATCGACATTGAGTGTGTTCAGTCTACATCAACACTGAAGGAGTGTGTGAGATCATGGAACTCTCCTGGTTTCACCATCCAGGAAATCACCTGCTCAGGTAACATTATTGACACTAACAGTCATGTGACCGAGATCCAGGACAAGTTGTCTTTGGCTGTTTACATGAACACAAATATTCTTCTATTATTCTGACAATGATGATATTCCATTTTTTAACCTTTATTTAACCAGAAGAAACTCCCTGAGTGACTCACATTTGCAGCACCACTCTGATAATGTTCACAAAAACCAAATCAAGCTGCTCAGTTCATCTACTGAGGGCCTTGCTCAAGGGCACCTCAGTGGTGTTCATGAGGGAGGCAGCAGTGCTGCTTGTAGCTCAATCCTGGTGAGACAAAGGTGAAGTGTACTGATGTTTCCAGTAGCTTTTTAATCTGTTCAGCACTCAGCAGGATTTTAACATAATTTACTGTCTGTTTCATCCTTTTCTTCAGGAAAAACCCTCAAGTGCTAAAAGACAGATAAATGAAATTAGCTCTTTTTTTAAACGTCAGATCTGCAACAAAAACAATCTTCACAACAACGAACCACAAAAATTAGTCATGTTCACCCAAAGTGTGCTCACGTGGTGAGGTAGAGAAGCTAAAAAGACTGAGAAACAGTTGTGAGAGAAGCTCCTGTTAGCATAGCCTTCATCTCAACACTCAATCAAGTTCATTGATTCCCATAAATTGACATCAAACAAATGAAACACAGAGTTCCTTGTTCCAGTTCCAGCCAGGAGCTTCAAAATGCTGCCTGCCAGATGTGCAGGAACTTAACTGGATGCTCTTCAATATAAAAGCCTCAACTCCTGAGAATTGCCTTAACAAAATAAAAGCCCACGGGAAATTTTCCCTCAGAAATGGACCGACATTCGAGTCATTTACACTGCTTCTTCCTGCAAATCCTGAGGATTGAACCAGCAACCTTCCAATCACAAGGCAATTTTCTTTCCTTTTGGTAACATGTTAGGGTTTAGGGTTGAGGATTGTGTGGGAGACCCAAATGCAGACAATTTTGGGAGGTGCACAAAAGAGGTTTATTGAAGCTGGGTGACTGGGGGCTGGACGTGGCGTGAGGGCGAAGGCTTGAGACGTGGCGTGAGGGCGGAGACGTGGTGTGAGGGCGGAGACAAGACGTGAGGCTGGAGGCTTGACCGGTGACTGATGAACTTGACAGTATACAAGACAGAACAATCAGCGACGACAGCGACATCATCAACAACGACAACAATGACCCAACAACCTAACAGGGGAAAACACACGGGTTAAATATGAGAGGGGAAACAAGACACAGGTGGTGCAATCAACCAGGTGAGACACATGAGGGAATCACAGGAGGGAGGTCAGGAAGACAGGACATGACTACAAAATAAAACAGGAAGCACGAGACAGGGATCGTGACATAACCAGTGCTCAATTTTGCAAGGGTCCAGAAGGTGATGAAAACCAGAGATTCCAGTTGTGTTCTCTGATTGACACATGTGGGATATTAGATGATATAAGATCATCAGGGCGGCTCTATGGGGAAGCAAGATCTGTCTCAAACAAATGTCCTGCCCCCTCAAATCAAAATTTTAGAAGTAAAAAAAAACCACATTTTGATATACAGACAAGATTGATATATTATGAGTTGACAAAATTATCTGCAGTAGCGGAAAAAATGCAAAAAAAAGTGTGTGATACAGTCTCAGCTTCCTCTCATCTCCCTGTCACTCAGCTGCACGCACATCTGTATTTGTAGAGTCAACTAAGGACCAGCCCATTGTTCTTCTCACTGTTTGACTCTGTAAGAGAAGTGTTTCTTTCTGGATCCCACAAGCACCACAGTGAGCTGGTCTGCTGCATGGAGCCAACAAAGACCTTCAATGTTGTTGGTTGTCGAGATCTGGATGGATGTTTTATATTATTCTTTATTTTATTTATTTATTTATTTTCTATTGATCGGTTTTGTTTTTCAAGACTTGGTGAAGGGATTTTTCTTTAATAACCTGGCCTACCCTTTTAGTTTTGTTGATATTGGCAATCATGATAAGTGTTATTGTTGGGTTTGAATATATTTGATACAGGCCATCCAATGAAGGTAGATGTCAAGATTTAGTTGTTGTCATCCGAAGAAATGTTTTTAGTTTTTTTTTAGTTTTTGTTCTTTTCTCATTTTAATTTTGCCCCGAGGTATTGCCACCTCATCAGGGTCAGGGGGTTTGTGGGCCTCAGTGACCTGAAGAGTTACACCAGCAGAAGCTTAGCCTTCAGGTGGGCCAAGTGGGACCAAGTGGGACCGGTCTTAGGGTAAAGGTCTGATAAAGAGCAATCAAACTACATGATAATATCAGTTATCCAGAGAACCACCTACCCCCCCCCCCAACACCGCCACCACACCATTTCCCCACATCTGTTGCCACCCTTTGCCCCCTTCACATTTCCATTTCATGGAAATCTATGTTTTCCTGTCTCATTTCCAGGGTTTGCCAGTTAACATGTCAGAGGCATGAACAGGTGAGTTCATGTTGACATGAATTCATTCTCATCATGAATCTGCCTCTTGTTGTCTTTTTCAGAGTCTGTCAGGCTGGTGGACGGGTCGAACCTTTGTTCTGGCAGACTGGAGGTGAAATCTAACCAGCTGTGGTCCTCGGTGTGTGAAGAGGACTTTGACATGCAGGATGCAGAGGTGCTGTGTGGAGAGCTGAGATGTGGGACACCTTCAGTCCTGGAGAGGGGACTTTTTGGACCAGCAGAGTCTCCATTCTGGACTGAGGTGTTCCAGTGTGAGGGCCATGAATCTTCCCTCCTGGACTGTGGACGCTCAGGGTCTGGAAACACCTGCTCACCTGGCAAATCAGTTGGACTCATCTGCTCAGGTGGAGCTTTGGTTCAGGTCCTCCTCCGTCCTGTTTCATATTCATGTATTAATGATGCTCTTGTCTCTGCTCAGATGCTGATGATGTCAGGTTGGTGGGAGGAGCAAACCACTGTGCTGGTAGACTGGAGGTGAAACACCTGGGAGAGTGGAGAGCAGCAGAGACAGACTGGTCCTGGACCCTGAAGGAAACAGCTGTGATATGTAGACGGCTGGATTGTGGTTCTGCTGTCTCAATACAGGAGAGAGACGAGTCCTCAGAACGACTCATGTGGTTCATCGACTCTGAGTGTGTTCAGTCTACATCAACACTGAAGGAGTGTGTGAGATCATGGAACTCTCCTAGTTCCTCCATCCTGGAAATCACCTGCTCAGGTAACATTATTGACACTAACAGTCATGTAACTGAGATCCAGGACAAGTTGACTTTGGCTGTTTACATGAACACAAATATTCTTCTATTATTCTGACAATGATGATATCCCATTTTTAACCTTTATTTAACCAGAAGAAACTCCCTGAGTGACTCACATTTGCAGCATCACTCTGATAGTGTTCACAAAAACCAAATCAAGCTGCTCAGTTCATCTACTGAGGGCCTTGCTCAAGGGCACCTCAGTGGTTTTCATGAGGGAGGTAGCAGTGCTGCTTGTAGCTCAATCCTGGCCAGACAAAGGTGAAGTGTACTGATGTTTCCAGTAGCTTTTTAATCTGTTCAGCACTCAGCAGGATTTTAACATAATTTACTGTCTGTTTCATCCTTTTCTTCAGGAAAAACCCTCAAGTGCTAAAAGACAGATAAATGAAATTAGCTTTTTTTTTAAATGTCAGATCTGCAACATAAACAATCTTCACAACAACGAACCACAAAAATTAGTCATGTTCACCCATAGTGTGCTCACGTGGTGAGGTAGAGAAGCTAAAAAGACTGAGAAACAGTTGTGAGAGAAGCTCCTGTTAGCATAGCCTTCATCTCAACACTCAATCAAGTTCATTGATTCCCATAAATTGACATCAAACAAATGAAACACAGAGTTCCTTGTTCCAGTTCCAGCCAGGAGCTTCAAAATGCTGCCTGCCAGATGTGCAGGAACTTAACTGGACGCTCTTCAATATAAAAGCCTCAACTCCTGAGAATTGCCTTAACAAAATAAAAGCCCACGGGAAATTTTCCCTCAGAAATGGACCGACATTCGAGTCATTTACACTGCTTCTTCCTGCAAATCCTGAGGATTGAACCAGCAACCTTCCAATCACAAGGCAATTTTCTTTCCTTTTCGTAACATGTCAATGTTGGGGGTTGAGGATTGTGTGGGAGACCCAAATGCAGACAATTTTGGGAGGTGCACAAAAGAGGTTTATTGAAGCTGGGTGACTGGGGGCTAGACGTGGCGTGAGGGCGAAGGCTTGAGACGTGGCGTGAGGGCGGAGACAAGACGTGAGGCTGGAGGCTTGACCGGTGACTGATGAACTTGACAGTATACAAGACAGAACAATCAGCGACGACAGCGACATCATCATCATCAACAACATCAACAATGACCCAACAACCTAACAGGGGAAAACACACGGGTTAAATACGAGAGGGGAAACAAGACACAGGTGGTGCAATCAACCAGGTGAGACACATGAGGGAATCACAGGAGGGAGGTCAGGAAGACAGGACATGACTACAAAATAAAACAGGAAGCACGAGACAGGGATCGTGACATAACCAGTGCTCAATTTTGCAAGGGTCCAGAAGGTGATGAAAACCAGAGATTCCAGTTGTGTTCTCTGATTGACACATGTGGGATATTAGATGATATAAGATCATCAGGGCGGCTCTATGGGGAAGCAAGATCTGTCTCAAACAAATGTCCTGCCCCCTCAAATCAAAATTTTAGAAGTAAAAAAAAAACACATTTTGATATACAGACAAGATTGATATATTATGAGTTGACAAAATTATCTGCAGTAGCGGAAAAAATGCAAAAAAAAGTGTGTGATACAGTCTCAGCTTCCTCTCATCTCCCTGTCACTCAGCTGCACGCACATCTGTATTTGTAGAGTCAACTGAGGACCAGCCCGTTGTTCTTCTCACTGTTTGACTCTGTAAGAGAAGTGTTTCTTTCTGGATCCCACAAGCACCACAGTGAGCTGGTCTGCTGCATGGAGCCAACAAAGACCTTCAATGTTGTTGGTTGTCGAGATCTGGATGGATGTTTTATTTTATTCTTTATTTTATTTATTTATTTATTTTCTATTGATCGGTTTTGTTTTTCAAGACTTGGTGAAGGGATTTTTCTTTAATAACCTGGCCTACCCTTTTTGTTTTGTTGACATTTGCAATCATGATAAGTGTTATTGTTGGGTTTGAATATATTTGATACAGGCCATCCAATGAAGGTAGATGTCAAGATTTAGTTGTTGTCATCCTAAGAAATGTTTTTTGTTTTTTGGTTTTGTTTTTGTTTTCTTTTTTTTTATTTTGCCCCGAGGTATTGCCACCTCATCAGGGTCAGGGGGTTTGTGGGCCTCAGTGACCTGAAGAGTTACACCAGCAGAAGCTTAGCCTTCAGGTGGGCCAAGTGGGACCAAGTGGGACCGGTCTTAGGGTAAAGGTCTGATAAAGAGCAATCAAACTACATGATAATATCAGTTATCCAGAGAACCACCTACCCCCCCCCCCAACACCGCCACCACACCATTTTCCCACATGTGTTGCCACCCTTTGCCCCCTTCACATTTCCATCTGCCCCCTTATATGTGACTGTCTAGAACCAGCCCTGTTGGATCACATGAATTATTTCAAGGAGGATAAATTCCTTGGAAATTTGTGTCTTCCTGTCTCATTTCCAGGGTTTGCTAGTTAACATGTCAGAGGCATGAACAGGTGAGTTCATGTTGACATGAATTCATTCTCATCATGAATCTGCCTCTTGTTGTCTTTTTCAGAGTCTGTCAGGCTGGTGGACGGGTCGAACCTTTGCTCTGGCGGACTGGAGGTGAAATCTAACCAGCTGTGGTCCTCGGTGTGTGAAGAAGACTTTGACATGCAGGATGCAGAGGTGCTGTGTGGAGAGCTGAGATGTGGGACACCTTCAGTCCTGGAGGGGGCACTTTTTGGACCAGCAGAGTCTCCATTCTGGGCTCAGGTGTTCCAGTGTGAGGGCCATGAATCTTCCCTCCTGGACTGTGGACGCTCAGGGTCTGGAAACACCTGCTCAACTGGCAAATCAGTTGGACTCATCTGCTCAGGTGCAGCTTTGGTTCAGGTCCTCCTCCGTCCTGTTGCATATTCATGTATTAATGATGCTCTTGTCTCTGCTCAGATGCTGATGATGTCAGGTTGGTGGGAGGAGCAAACCACTGTGCTGGTAGACTGGAGGTGAAACACCTGGGAGAGTGGAGAGCAGCAGAGACAGACAGGTCCTGGACCCTGAAGGAAACAGCTGTGATATGTAGATGGCTGGACTGTGGTTCTGCTGTCTCAACACAGGAGAGAGACGAGTCCTCAGAACGACTCATGTGGTTCATCAACTCTGAGTGTGTTCAGTCTACATCAACACTGAAGGAGTGTGTGAGATCATGGAACTCTTCTGGTTCCTCCATCCTGGAAATCACCTGCTCAGGTAACATTATTGACACTAACAGTCATGTGACTGAGATCCAGGACAAGTTGACTTTGGCTGTTTACATGAACACAAATATTCCTCTGTTATTCTGACAATGATGATATTCCCTTTTTTAACCTTTATTTAACCAGAGGAAACTCACTGAGGGACTCACATTTGCAGCATCACTCTGATAATGTTCATTATCACATAAAACAAGCTGCTCAGTTCAGCCACTAAGGGCCTTGCTCAAGGGCCCCATGGTGGTGGTAGTGAGGGAGGCAGCAGTGCTGCTTGTAGCTCAATCCTGGTGAGACAAAGGTGAAGTGTACTGATGTTTCCAGTAGCTTTTTAATCTGTTCAGCTTTCAGTTGTATTTTAACCTAATTTACTGTCTCTCTGTTTCATTTTTGTCTTCAGAAAAAAACCTTCAGAGCTAAAAGACAGATAAATGAAATAAATTCATCTCTTACAAAAACAACAATTTTAAACGTCAGATCTGCAACATAAACAATCTTCACAACAACGAACCACAAAAATTAGTCATGTTCACCCATAGTTTGCTCATGTGGTGAGGTAGAGAAGCTAACAAGACTGAGAAACAGTTGTGAGAGAAGCTCCTGTTAGCATAGCCTTCATCTAAACACTCAATCAACTTCACTGATTCCCATAAATTGATATCAAACAAATGAAACACAGAATTCCTTGTTCCAGTTCCAGCCAGGAGCTTCAGTGTCTTAAAAAGGATCAGCACACATCAGGAAAACCCTGTTTAACCTCACTTCATTCTGTGAAGGCATCAAATTGCTGCCTGCCAGATGTGCAAAACAGGAACGTAACTGGATTCCCTTCAAAATAAAATTCTCAAATCCTGAAAATTACCTGAACAAATTAAAACCCCTCAGGAAATTTCCCTCAGAAACAGACCTACATGAGAGTCATTTAAACTGCTTCTTCCTGCAAATCCTGAGGATTGAACCAGCAACCCTCCAATCACAAGTTAATATTTCTTAACTTCAAGCCACCAGTGCTCAAATTTGACAAGAGTCAAGATGGTGATGAAAACCAGAGATTCCAGTTGTGTTCTCTGATTTATACGTGTGGGATTTCAGATGATATCAGAGCATGTGAATTATTTCAAAGAGGATAAATTCCTTGCAATTCTATATTTTCTTTTTCATTCTCAGGTTAAATTCCTTGGAAATCTGTGTTTTGCTGTCTCATTTCCAGGGTTTGCTCGTTAACATGTCAGAGGCATGAACAGGTGAGTTCATGTTAACATGAATTCATTCTCATCATGAATCTGCCTCTTGTTGTCTTTTTCAGAGTCTGTCAGGCTGGTGGACGGGTCGGACCTTTGCTCTGGAAGACTGGAGGTGAAATCTAACCAGCTGTGGTCCTCGGTGTGTGAAGAGGACTTTGACATGCAGGATGCAGAGGTGCTGTGTGGAGAGCTGAGATGTGGGACACCTTCAGTCCTGGAGGGGGGACTTTTTGGACCAGCAGAGTCTCCATTCTGGACTCAGGTGTTCCAGTGTGAGGGCCATGAATCTTCCCTCCTGGACTGTGGACGCTCAGGGTCTGGAAACACCTGCTCACCTGGCAAATCAGTTGGACTCATCTGCTCAGGTGGAGCTTTGGTTCAGGTCCTCCTCTGTCCTGTTGCATATTCATGTATTAATGATGCTCTTGTCTCTTCTCAGATGCTGATGATGTCAGGTTGGTGGGAGGAGCAAACCACTGTGCTGGTAGACTGGAGGTGAAACACCTGGGAGAGTGGAGAGCAGCAAAGACAGACCGGTCCTGGACCCTGAAGGAAACAGCTGTGATATGTAGATGGCTGGACTGTGGTTCTGCTGTCTCAACACAGCAGAGAGACGAGTCCTCAGAACGACTCATGTGGTTCATCAACTCTGAGTGTGTTCAGTCTACATCAACACTGAAGGAGTGTGTGAGATCACGGAACTCTTCTGGTTCCACCATCCAGGAAATCACCTGCTCAGGTAACATTATTGACACTAACAGTCATGTGACTGAGATCCAGGACAAGTTGTCTTTGGCTGTTTACATGAACACAAATATTCCTCTGTTATTCTGACAATGATGAGATCCTGAATTTGATGAGGGTCATGTTGATGATGTGAAATACGGAATCCAGATGTTTCACTTTAAGCAGAGAGACCAAGTTGTCTCAAATACGAGTGTGTGTGTGTGTGTGTGTGTGTGTGTGTGTGTGTGTGTGTGTGTGTGTGTGTGTGTGTGTGTGTGTGTGTGTGTGTGTTTTGGGGGTTCAGCCTCATCAAGCAATAACAAGAGGAAGGTGAGTCAGGAAGGGAAGTTTCATGGTTCTTGTTTTTTCCGATGAGTTTAAGCAGGATTAGTAGCTGAGAAAAATGGGTGAATATTAGAATGATGATTTCCTGATGTCTCCACAGAGTCTGTCAGGCTGGTGGGGGGGTCCAGTCTGTGCTCAGGCAGACTGGAGGTGAAGTCTAACCAGTCATGGTCCTCTGTGTGTGAGGAGGATTTTGGCCTGCAGGATGCAGAGGTGCTGTGTAGAGAGTTGGGGTGTGGGGCTCCGTCCCTCCTCCACGGGGGCCCGTATACAGACATGGAGACCCCAGTCATGGCAGCAAAGTTCCAGTGTGGTGGAGATGAATCTGCTCTGCTAAACTGTGGAAGGTCTGGCTCAGTGAGGAAGACCTGCTTACCTGGGAAAAGCGTTGGCCTCGTCTGCTCAGGTGAAGGTCATAGATCTGCTTCATCTCACTGCTTTACTTCTACCACTCATGATTCCTGTGTCTGCTCAGAGCCTGATGGAGTCAGGATGGTGGGAGAGCCCAGTCGCTGTGCTGGGACCCTGGAGATCAAACACCAGGGAGAGTGGAGACCAGCGGTCCCTGGGGGTCCGGAATGGCTCCACCAGTCTGCCTCTGCAGTGTGTAGACGGATGAATTGTGGCTCTGCTGCTTTGACAAATAGAAGAAGGAACTCACGATCCAGGCCTGTGTGGTGGATCAGGTCTTCTTGTGTCCAGTCAGCATCTGGACTGCGGGAGTGTGTAGTGGAGACTGATGAAGTTCATAGTGCTACCAGTCTGATGGTGGTGTGCTCAGGTAAAACTGGACATTCCAAACAAGCTGCTGCTTCCTCGATGACACCAGCACATCTGCTGATTCAGCCTTTCTTCTGCTCCCCCCTCCACAGATTTGCTGGTCCAGCCAAACATCTCCTTCTCTGCCTTCACTGACGGCGTCTCTGAGGTGAGGCAGCAGGAGACTCTGCTGCTCCGGGGCTCCAACTTCACCATCAGTTGCTCTGTTGAACCACAGTACCCAGGAGGCCTGTTCCAGCTCATCTTCTCCACCTCCAGCACGGCACAGAACTACACCCTACCAGCGCTCAAGCACTCCGCCCAGTTCCTGTTCTCAGCAGCAGACCACACCCACCGAGGGAACTACAAATGTGTTTATCACCTGTCCCATGTTTTCCCCCATCACTTCTCCTCTGAGAGCCAGGAGCTCCACCTCATCATAGCAGGTGACAACAGGACCAGCTGGAGTCAGACAGAAGAATGTGACCCTGACTACATTTACATGCACTTTCTACTCCTCTGTTCTCCTGCTTCTTGTTTTTAGCCTGAAAATGACAACATTCTGATGAAGCTGTTTACATGACTATGGAAAATAGTCCAGCTAGCTAATTCTAACTAGCTAGGCTAGTCTGAGAGATGAAGGGCGGAGCTAAAATTCACTGTCACGTTGATCATTTTCTTGATAGTCCAACAGGCTCCTTAAGAACAACTTTGGACTCAAATGCCCCGTTAAAAAAGAAATCTATAAGTCCAAGGAAACAAGCACCTTGGTACAATTCAGAAAGTAGACACCTGTAAAGTGTCATGAGATAACTTTTGTTGTGATTTGGTGCAATATAGATAAAACTGACTTGACTTGTCATTTGTTTGTCTCCCGTCCAGTTAAAGTGTCTCACACTGTGAGACTCTACAGTTTTAATTCCTCCTGAAGTTCATTCATGACAGAAAAGCCTCAAACCTAAATAATATTGGTCTGTCCTACGTTTTCATTGAGAAATGCTCAGTTTTGAAAACCCACCCAGAATAAACTCTTTCTAGAATCCTGATTAAATCTGGACTGTTGTCATTTTCAGAATAACAGTGGAACGATGGCGGACGTGTAAAAATAGTCTGTGTTAAATGAATCCACCAACCTTCTGGGAAATATGCTTCTTGTCCATCATCCCCAGAACCAGACAAGGAGACAGAGACTCTCCTCTAGGGAGCTGAGACCCTCGCTAGTTAGCTTAGCACATTGAATCGTAGCGGTTGGGAAGTGTTAGCAAGTGTTAATAGTTTCTCCAGAAACATTTGTTCGTCCTATCATTTGCTCACGTGAAGGTCCCACTTCAAACTCAGTGTCAGAACGAACCTGACAGGAAACGATCTCATTGCAAGAGGCCCCAGACTTGAACTGGACAGTTTGAACAAACAGGAAACAAAGAGAGAGGAAACTGCATGAGGTTCAACACGTTGGTGAAATCGAACCAAGAATGTTGTAATTACATGTTCTGTGTGTCCATGAGGGAGCTGAGACCAGCAGAGACCAGCAGACCATGAGTTAGCTTAGCATAATGAATGGTAGTGAGTGGGAAGTGTTAGCATCAACTGTCTCAGGATCATGATGTTGGTTTGTCCTGCAGTCCTCCTCCTCCTCTTCCTCCTCCTCCTCCTCACCCTCTCTTCCAATGTCGGCCATGATCAGTAGCAGCAGTCGCTCTCCTGCTCCAACAAACATTTGGTTTTGGTGGCCAAATCACTGCTCCCAGTCAGGAAAGTAGTCCAAGCTATGTGTCTGATTCTAAAATTAGAATGTCTGTTAAAAGTGATCCACAAGCCCAGATATATGAATGCAGGTGTAGCGGCTCCAGACTGAGGGGTATCTGGACGCTACATGTGATACCCAGGATGGAGACTGAGGATCAATGAAGAGAGAAACGATGGATGAACGTCTTCTCAAGTCTGTTTGATTTCTGAGGCTTCGTTGGGCCTGTGGGAAAAATCTCTCAGCCTAACCCACGTAAGCGTCAGAGCTCCACCTACTGGTCAGGTGGAATAAATTCAAAAAATAGGGGGTGTCTGTTTTATGTGAAAACACATGAAATAACAACATTTTCTGTCTGTTTATATTAAAACTTCTATTTTCTTTTTTTTCAGTTCCTTCCACAGGCAACGACTGTTTGGGACTTTTATGCTAACACTTCCCACCTCCTACCATTCATTGTGCTAAGCTAACTAGCATGAGTCTCAGCTCCTAGAGAAGGGTCTCCATCTTCTAGTCTGGCTCTGGGGATGATGGACAATCAGAGACTTCTCCTAAAAGTTAGCGTGTTCCTTTAACATGCAGCCTTCCATCAAGAACCTTCAACCATCAACATGTCTGTGGTGGTCAGTGGTGATGTCATTGATCAAATGTGATGATTCTAAATGTTTTTCAGTGCCTTTAAGTGATTTCATCATCAGAGCGTTCATCTACCATCTGATCCTGGGGTCATGTGCTGTCTTCTTCTACCGCTACTTCAAGGTAACACGACGTAGCTTCGTAGTCCTTGGCTATGAGCAGTTGTTTCAGCAGCAACTGGAGGTCTGAGCTGTCATGTCTTCCAGGCCAAAATGGAGCGGCAGGCAGGACACCAGGAGAACATTGAACTCAACGCTGGTGATGCTACAGAGGAAGGCTTGGTTGATGAAGAGGCTGGAGTTCACCACCAAGACACCACGGATGTGTGACTGCAGCGCCGCCACAACTGAGCTCCAGGCTTCTTCTGCTTTCACCGTGATGATGTTTAAAGCAACAGGACGTCTCCTCATTGCAGTCTTGTAGTTTTCCTCATGTTTTCATGATCGTCCATCTCTGTTCTCAAGGTCAAGTCTCAGTTCTGGCCTGTTTTATCAGATAGATCAAAGGTTATTGAAGGTCCCTGAAATGAAAACTCCATGTTCTCAGTTCTGATCCTGCATCTCTGTGGTCATGGCTCATTTATCTCTCCACACATGACAAACCAAAAACTTTTCCAGTGTTTTTACATCAAACTCACGGTTTTTCTTTTTTTCTCTTCCTGTTAAAACAATCCAAACATTTGAGGACTCATCCTTCCCTCAGTGGTGTCGACTCATTTTCCATCCAATGGAAACGTCTCCTCAGATTTGGATGCTCCTCCCCCATCCACCACGTGATGCACTGTGGCCCCAAAATACTTTTTTCCCATAAACATCCAAGAAGAAGTGGCTGCAAAACATTGGATTGATTGTTTTAGTCTCTACAGCCCAAACTGACGCGTTCCACTGACAGAATAAAACTGATGGAAAGTCTGAAGGGACCATGATTCCATTTTTGTACCCACTTTTGTTAGCAGCAAGCTAACCACAAGTAGCCAGAGCAGGTCAAGTGAACATGTTCTGCTGTGCGGGGGTGCGTTCACTGCTTCTGGCTCATGTAGAGGTCACATCCTGTCACATGACCCATGAGGACAGAGGTTCTGTTCATCATCAGAACTGTTGAGGAGCCGTCTGAGCACATTTTGATGAAAAATAATCACAAAATCAACTTTAAACAAGTTCCCATCTACCAGCATAGCAGAGATCAGCTCATGGTCCAATACTGGGCCTCCTCCTGATTAGTAGGCTGGATTTTTACAGTGAACATTTGAAGTCACCAAATGAGAGATGGAAACAAAATGAAGTCCAGTTTGATGCTGGAAAACCACTTCTTTGACAAAACTGTGTTTTTCTCCGCTTTCGTTAAAAAAATGACAGTTTTTCATGAAACCATCCTTCATTCAGGTGTTGATGAAAAATATAAGAGACTCACTGACAACAAATCTTTTGAAATGAAAACAGACACCTTGGTCTTTGTTCTGATGAGCTCTGATGTTGTTCAACTGTTGGTCTCTGAGCCTCAGCACCCCTGCCTGTTTGAAGGCGTATTCTGTCCAAGTAGAGCTCATGATGTGTTCATCTGACCAAAATAAAAATGGATGAAAATGTCAAGAACCTCCCTCCCAAATGTGATGTCTTCCACTGAAACAACTCTGGAACATTGAGAGGTTTCCTCCTCCAACAGTCCTGTCTTCTTACCAGCTTTGCTCTCTCACTTCTGTTTAGTGTTGGAGAGATTTTGTTCTGTGACACCTGTGAGGAAGAGACTTCTATTCTTCTTTATGATGTCATGACCTGATTTCTGGAGTGAAAGTAGTTAGTGTGATGTCATAATGAGCTCCATGATTTTCTGTTATTTTTTTTTGTAAGAGTTTCATTGTTTCACCTGTACATGCGTAGTTACACCAGAAGGGGGCAGTTTAGCTCATAGAGTGCTTGGTGACATGAAAAATCTGTAAAAAAAAAAGTGTTCTTTTTCTGCGGTGGTTCTGCTGATGCTGCCAGTTCTTGCCAATGCTGAAGTAATAAAAGAAGGTGTTGTCCAGCAATGCTGTCTGTCTTCATGGTGTCTCATTGATTCCTTCATCTACATATCAGGCCACAGCAACAGTGCTGTCCCTCACTACACAACATTGACACTGAGATTCCCACTAATGATGAGTCAGCACATCCTGACTGTTATGATGACCTCAGCCTGAATGCTCCTCCTTCTTGAGATGCCAGACCTCAAAGGACTCCAGTTTGACTCAGAGTCACTTCTTCTTCTCTTGGACAAATAAATGGATGAACAAACACTAACATATCAATCATGATTTAAACCCACTGGCAAAACCAATGTTTCCCCTTTGTTGATTTTTACAATTTCCTTTAATAAATACAAGTGGGTGGAGCCCAGATGGTCCAAACCTGTTTCCTGTCTCCTGTCATTGTGGAGAGTCTCTGTTCTGTCCTGCTGCTGTCCAGTTGTCTCAACTGAGCCAACTCAGACTCACACCCTCTTCATCAAAACATGACGTTTGGTCGAGTCCTGTCACATCAACAGGTGACGTGGAGGAAGTCATCAGGAGACACGGCGATGTACAGCTATGTGACATCAGCAGAACTGTGGAAGTTTCTACTGAGTCTCCTGATGACAAGTGGCAGTATACAGATATTAAAGAGGGTCTGAGCTAAAACTGAACCTTGGGGAACTTCAACCTTTGATCTCAGAGTTTTGTGTTTGATCTTAGAATTCCTTCTTTGATCTCACCTTGATTTCTCAATGATTTCTTTGTGGACACAAATTGTCTTTGATCTCTCAGTCTTCTTCTGTAACCTCACCAGTTGAAGCTTTCTCACTGCTTGGATCTCATGTTTCTGACATCTCTGAGCTTGTTTCCTATCCCCCTGTCTCATATTGATGAGGTCATACAGCCTGATGATGTCTATGGTTCTCCTTTGAGTGGTTCCCTCTGGGAGAGGTCTCTCTCTGTAACTTGTGTGTGTGTTTGGTCGTATCCTGTTTCTCCTTGACAGCACTTTAGTGTTTTTACCACTGGTGTCTCATCTGTGATTCACCTTTTATTTTACTGTTTTGTCAAAGATGAAGGTGTGTTTGTTGTCATTCATTAATCATGTGATTGCTCATGTGACTGTGGTCACGTGTATGCCAGATGGCGCTGTTCTTTTCTTTTGCAGATGAAGCGCTTGTAACGTCTCTCACTCTGATCACTTCATGCTATTGAAGTTACTCAGATGTAGCCTAACTAGCTTAGTCAGTAGAGCATGAGATGCTTAATCCCTGGATTGTGGGTTCAAGCCCCACGTTGGACGTTCATCTTGAACATCACTGCTTGTCCTCTCACTTTTTGCAGCTGTGGGAGCTTTGATTGTGAAAATTGATTCTGCAAAGACCTGCCGTGAGGCTGGGCTCTCCTCTGTATTTGGTTGCTAGGAACCTGAATCAGTCCTCAGTGGAGCGGTGCTGCTGAGGCTGAGTGAGGCTTGAGTGAGGGACTGAGCAGGAGCAAACAGGTTCAAGCAGGTTCAGGCAAACTCCACTCAGTCCACCAACATCAAAGCAGAGGAACTGAGTTCATCGAACAAAATGATTCATATCATCTCCACTTGGAATGCTCTGGAACTACAAGTACACTTAAAATGGCTGACTTATGACAACAGAAGGAACTTTGAAGTAGATTTGATTTATTTCAGTCAGTGACAGTTTTTTTTTTCAAGAATTTAGTTCAGGTAACTTCATTGTTTTACTAAGATGAGCTTTATGTTATAACATTGAAACAAGACATAAAATATAGTAAATATAATGGAATATATTGGAAAATATCCTGCAATATATTAAATATTATATTTCCATCCATCCATGTTCTTCTGTCTCACACGTGAAAGCCACTGGGATAAGGGTTATTTTAAAGATCTAGAATATCTTGTGAATATCTGGAGCTTAATTCCAGCAGCAGACCTCCTCAGGTGATGGAATTTATATTTGACATGTTTACCATTAAATGAGACACATTTGCAGTCCATTGAAATCTACTTGTGTTCATGGTGAGTTGATTTCAAAACATGAGCTGACAGAATCTACGTTTAGGGAGGAACCACCATATCCAGGTGTCTGGACCTTTTTGTAGTCAGAGCCATCAAAGTAGCAGACTAAGCTAGCAGACATTAGCATTGAGAAGAAACTGACCAAACACCACCCTATTGCATTGTGGGAAATTTCAGCTTGGTTTGTGTCCATCAGTACTCACCAGAAATTTGTCTCATGCTGCCGTGACCTGGATTTGAACCAGGGTTGCTGAGGCCACAACACAGAGTACTAACCACTATAGGATCACCGCCTCCTCAACAGCAGTTTGAGCTTCCGTGTCTTTGTCTCAGGTGAGATCAAAGACAGATTTCTAAGATCAAACACAAAACTCTGAGATCAAAGGTTGAAGTTTCCCAAGGTTCAGTTTTAGCTCAGACACTCTTCAAGGTGGAACCAGCAGAGGAGCTCAGTAGAGACAACTGGACAGCAGCAGGACAGAACAGAGGCTCTCCACAATGGCAGGAGACAGGAAACAGGTTTGGACCATCTGGGCTTCTGTCCACTTTAATGGTTTTTAAAACATTGAAGGAAATTGTAAAAATCAACATTGCGTTTTAATCATGATTTCTAGTTGAGAGTGTTTGCTCATCTGTTGCAGAAGCTTCTTCTAGAGTTGACCCTGAATGAGTGGAGGGACCTTTTTGATCATCAGGACTGCTTTTTGATGCCCTGATGGTGCATCGGGGTCATCATGGTCCTCCACCATCTGCAGGGGTTCCAGGACTGTTGTGGTGTTTGTGGGAACTGCAGGGAGAAGCTGAGACCTGGAGAGGAAGTCCTGGACTCCAGCAGACCTCTCAACACCTGCAGCATTTTTTCAGCTCCACCAAACCCAACATTCACTGCCTCCTCATCATCTGGGCATCAAAAGCAGCTCAGACCTGCTGCAGCTCAGAGACCTCAGCCATTTTTAGGATGTCTCAATGATTCTCCTTCACATGATTTTCATTCAGAAACAATAGAATTGTCAAATACCACAACAGTTTTCAGCTTGCTGGTAAACAACATACACACACACACACACACACACACAAATAGTTTGTGTTTATGAGAAGATTAAAAGAATCTACTGTGCTTCAATGAAGATAAATTGTTGAATATCAATCCTCTACTCATGTTCATGGGAGTGTAGTTGTTGTGGCCGAGTGGTTAAGGTGGCGGACTAGAAATCCTTTGGGGTCTCCCCGCGCAGGTTGGAGTCCTGCCAACAACGTTAAACTGCTGTTCCAGAGGAGACAACATCTGCTCCTACTTTAGGTCCATGTGTCAAAGGTTTTCTTTCAAGGGCTGTAGCAGCTGATGATGAGGGAGAGAGAGAGGATTGGTAGCATGTTGTCTTGTCTCAACCATTCTGGTGTTGACCAAAATCTTTGTTGATACTCCAGTGGTGGTGAAGGTGATGGAAATGTTCCAAGTGGGACGGTTCCATGTTCAACCAGTTTCATCTGGAACTGAGGTGGAGCTTAGGGTGAAGTAGGAATTGGTTTGGTTTAGTCCCTGGGAATGTCATTTGGTGTGTGTGTGTGTGTGTGTGTGTGTGTGTGTGTGTGTGTGTGTGTGTGTGTGTGTGTGTGTGTTTACATGCAGACTTTCCCTTGTGACAGCTGATTTGGTTTGGAATCCATCTTAGTCAGGACATTTTGAGAAAATTCTATCATGTCGTTGTAGTTATTTTGATTTACAACACTGGAAAAAAAATCACCTCCCCTCCAAAAACCCTCCTCTTCAACTTTGTACCCAAGTTGTCTCCTCATCAGGCACCACAGGATCCAGTAGGTTCAGTTAAAACAAGTCATTAGAGATTTAAAAAATGTCCATCAAACACAAAATAAGGCTTCAAATAGGTTTCCAATTTCATTTCATGTTGACACATTTTGTCCATTTGACATCAGGACTGCTCCCAGATCGTCTCCATGACCTCATCCCAGCACCAGAGTACCGCCCAAGTTCATCAAGGACAGCAAACATGAGCAGGTCTAGATTCACCTCCATATTTGGAGGTTGTTGAATTTCCTCCTGAGGACCGTCAGGCTGTTTCCTTACTTTGCCGTGACAAAACAGCAGACAGCAACAAGGACTGCTCCCAGATCATCTCAATGACCTCATCCCAGCACCAGAGTACGGCTTTCACCATGACAGTCAGACTCTCATCTGTCCTTCATGTTCCCTCAAATGTGCAGTGTGGACCTCACACACTGAAATTTAGCCTGAAAACTCTTCATGAAAAGCAGGAGACTCAGAATCTCTGTGGCTCAATCGGTCAGCGCGCTCGGCGATTAACCGAGAGGCTGGTGGTTCGAGCCCACCCAGGGACGATGAACAGGCTCTACTGGTTCTTAGGACTCTGTTGATCAGCTGCTGAGTTGCTACTTGATGTCAACATTGGTCTGTTTCATCCTGAGTAGTTTGATCATAGCAGAGTCGTTGCATCAATGATCTGAATGTGGACGGACAGATTGACCCTCCCCAGCAGACGCATGTGACAGACCTCTTGATGAGACACTTTGTGGTAAAGCCAGATTCTGCCAGTCCCACTGACATATTTCAATCACACATGTTCAGAGATGATTTTGTTTTCCTGAATACATTTATTATTTTCTGATCACCTTGTGGATTTTTCATCATTCTCCTCATTACCATACTTTAGGTTGCAGTATGTACACCTTAGTTAGTCTTGGGTTTCAGAAATCATACAGCATACAAATAATAGCAGGTTGAAGCATATTTATTTAAAAGAATTTAACATGGTTACACACACACACACACACACAGCCTGTCTTTGGTATAAAATGGTCTGTCACGTTCTCTCACATTGCACAACAACAAAACAAACAAAGACGGCCATGTCCAGTGTGGTCCTGGATATGACGACTGGACTGCAGGGTCCCAGTATCACTGTGACAGTTCTTTTACCAGCTATGACCTTGGACAAGAACTTCTCAGGAGGAAACTTATCATGGTGGTACAGTGAAGAAAACTGGACCTGAGCTGCCTGCTGAAATCTTGCAGGTGAAGGACAGAGCTCCACCTCTTTGACAGACACCACCACTGTTGGCTCATGTTGTCAGTTTTTGACACACACGCATCTAAACACACACACATACACATGCATGTTCTTACACACAGAGACTTTTCCTCTGTTTTTGTTTTTTACTGGTTTTGAACCAGTAGTTGGTTTCTGTTGGTTTGACTTTCTTGACTGGTTGTTGTTTGTTTGTCTAGAGGCCCACATCAAAATATTCAAATCAATATTTCCATGATAAGGAAGCCTAACAAGGAAACCAAGAGATGGGAAACAACTTGGATCATAGAAAATTGTTTTTAGTTTATTTTACAGCTGATTGAAGATGTGGGTCAAAACAGACCTGTTAACATCAGAGATGGGAACAGAAAGCTAACACAAGAGGAAGGTTCAAGCTTTGAAAAAGGAGTTTGAGAAAAATCTTGAACTGACAGTAGAAATATCCTTTTGTATGTTTACCTTTGTTGACAGAAGTCACTTTAGCTTGGCAGTGAAAAGAATCTCTGCTAGCTTGACAAATAAGTGGCACAAACTGGGTTCAAGCTGGACTTTGGACACTGGTATCTGCAACAACTCCCATCAACTCCTAATCTAGCATCTCTGCTGTGCTCAAACTATTTTACAGAACATTTGACAGACCTGTGGAGCAGTGAGGACAGACATGAGTTGATCCACATGATCCACTGAAGCGCCATTTTCCCCTGCCACTGAGGTCACCAACATGAGCTGGAGTTGGGACTCTTGAACTGAACCTGGTATCACAGCGACACCTACTGCTGCAAAATGGAACAGCAACATTGAACCCAAGTGCAGGATTGGAGGGAGACTGATGGTCGCTGTTTGGGTTTTTGAAGAAAAAGGAGGGCTTTGGTTCAAGCTGGATTCTCAGAGACTATTTCCCCAACCTCTACATTGGCATCTACACTGTCATCCAGTCATGTGACTGAAGTCATCCAGTCATGTGACTGAAGTCATCCATTTATGTCAGTGATGTCACTTGGCAGGACTGTCGTTGCCGTCACATTCTAGAAAAGAACCCAGACTCCACATTGACTCCTATCTATTATTGTGTCCCACCCTCCTGGTCCTTACTCTGAATTCTCAGAGTTTATATCCAGTTCAGTCCTCAAAACAGATTCAGTCATGAGTGTAGATAAATTTCCTTTTCTCCACTGATTATATGTCAAGGTTTGTGTGTGGGGGTGGAGCCTATCCCAGCAGCCTTCGGACAAGAGGCGCGGTTCACCCTGGATGAGTCACCAGTCCATCACAGGGCCAACACATACAGGCAGACAACCATTCACACTCACAGCCACACCTAGAGTCAATTTAGAGTATCAATCAGCCTCGTCCCCTCTTGATGTCTTTGGACTGTGGGAGGAAGCTGGAGTACCAGAGAGAACCCACACAGACACAGGGAGAACATGCAGACTCACACAGCTGGGGCTCGAATCTGGAACCTTCTTGCTGTGAGGCCACAGTGCTGACCACTGCACCATTGTGTCCCCTGAAAATGCCACCAGATCGTTTGGATTGTCTATAAAATCAAGTACACATGAACATGAAGAGGTTTTCACAGGGCTGGTGGTGCAATGGATAGCATGACTGACTACTGTCAGAAGATTCTAGGTTCAACTCCTGGCTCGCTCACTTAAAATTTTATACTGAGAAGCTTTCACACCTGAAGTGTGAACCACTGCTAAAAGTCCCTGAAATCCTCCAAGGTTTCCTCCTTGTCTGCTGTAAACATGAACACATGCATGGATCCTGCTACCTCTCACATGTTAAGCTGGCACTTGACAGTGACAGCAGGAGAACAAAAAATCCCAGTGTGTCATCAACATTTCCTGGAAACTAAATGATAGAAGCTGTTGAATTTCTGTATCAGAACAAGGAGAAAGGAGCCCCAATGAAAGAGTGATGATTCTTTATTTTGATTTTGTTCTTCACTCCTACACAAGAGAGTGAAAGTGTCGGCTGGCTGGGAGCAACTGCCTGCTTCAGAATGGGACGAGCCTCAGGACTTTCCAGTGAGAGCTGCAAAGCTTTCACTTTATCAATGGAATCACTGGGAAAAGAAACTCATCCTGTCAGATGAAGGCCAAATAGTTTTGCTTCACTGTGTTGAGGGAGGGTTTGTTCAGATGATTCTAGAAGAATAAATCAAAACATCATCAATTAACATTCAGAAGAAGTGAATGCAGAGTTTTATTGATGGTTTCAGGAATCAGCCTCTGGGTTCATGGTGCTCCAATCTTCAGACAACTGAAAGTGATGAAACCACCTGTGTTGAGTTGTCTTCCATCATGGAAAACTAAAAGGAAAAACTCACACAATTAAACATTCATTGGTTAACAGTTAGCTAAGCTACCAGTGGTCAAACCTGCAGCTGAGGGTACAAACAAGAGCAGGCTAACATTTGTATTTTAATTTTATGTATGCAAAAAATCAGAAAGGCAGTTACAATGACATCATCAATACAAAACCTTGTGTTCACAAAGATGAAGTGAACAATTTCCACAATCAATCCCAAATTTAAGGCCTGAAGTTAGAAAATAATATTAGCTAGCTAGCTAACGTTAGCTCGAAAATGTTAGCAAGCTGGATATTAAGCACCATCAAATAGTTCAAACAAGGTCAACAGCTGTTATAATGATGGTCACATGATTTAAAAGATTAAAAACAACTCTCTGTATCAATGTGAGATAGAGTTACATAAATGAATAGAACATTACTCACTGACTGAAAATTGAAAAAGCACCAGACTTTGGTCCAGAGCTTGGTTCTAACGTGACTTGACAGCACTTTTGAGGGCCTGAGCCAGAAGGAACTTCTGGCAAAGACTCCATTATTTTTTCCACTTTTTTTAGTTCTTGCAATCAACACTGCCCAGAGTTCATCTGCAGGAAATAAGACTCACACATTTGATGAAGTTTGGTCAGACGGTGCAGACACACTTGACACCCAGATAGGTGAGCAGGTTTTGGACCAAGTTGAAACTTGTCAAGTATTTGAGACAGAAAATGACAGAAAGCTGTGGCTGTGTTCTGGTTCTGCGGGTTTCAGATTTATTGCCCTCCCAGTAATGTCTTATTTCCAGCTCTGCTCTCCCTCAACTACTGTTTAGTGTCATATTTATTTTGCTGACTACTTCATTGACATGTGGTCAAAATGTCTTGTGTTTCCTGAAATTAACTGAGTGCTGCTCAGTAAAGTAGACATGACTTGAGATTCTATTCCTGCTTGGTCCATTTCAACATTCTTATCCTTCCTAGCATTGGAGATAAAGTATCAGTAGGGGCTGTACTTGATTAGTACTGCATATAGTACACATCAGTCACTGCCATTACACAGTGGAATGGACGTTGAAATACTGTTTACCAGCAAGCTGAAAACTGTTGTGGTATTTGACAATTCTATTGTTTCTGAATGAAAATCATGTGAAGGAGAATCATGGAGACATCCTAAAAATGGCTGAGGTCTGCTGAGCTGCAGCAGGTCTGAGCTGCTTTTGATGCCCAGATGATGAGGAGGCAGTGAATGTTGGGTTTGGTGGAGCTGAAAAAATGCTGCAGGTGTTGAGAGGTCTGCTGGTGTCCAGGACTTCCTCTCCAGGTCTCAGCTTCTCCCTGCAGTTCCCACAAACACCACAACAGTCCTGGAACCCCTGCAGATGGTGGAGGACCATGATGACCCCGATGCACCATCAGGGCATCAAAAAGCAGTCCTGATGATCAAAAAGGTCCCTCCACTCATTCAGGGTCAACTCTAGAAGAAGCTTTTGTAACAGATGAGCAAACACTCTCAACTACAAATCATGATTTAAACGCAATGTTGATTTTTACAATTTCCTTCAATGTTTTAAAAACCATCAAAGTGGACAGAAGCCCAGATGGTCCAAACCTACAATTCTACAATTCTACAATTTCATTTAGCAGACGCTTTTGTCCAAAGTGACGTACAACACAAGTAAGAATTTAGACTTAATTAAGGAAAAGTCCAACTGAAGCACTTGTGATTTGGTCACAGCTACCGCCATCTAGTGGCAGAAGAAGTGTCGCCCCCCCTCCCTTTTTTTTTTTCTTTTTTTTGACAGATACAACATCACACAACACAGTTAGTGCTACATAATCACTAAGTGCTGGGTCTTGGACCCTCTGACTTATTCTACCCCACAGGACAAAGAGGAGAAGAGTCAGGTTAAGTGCCTCAGTGCTCTATGAAACAATTGAGTCTTCAATTGTCTCTTAAAAGTAGAAAGGGCTCGGTAGTTCGTTCCACCATTTGGGAACAACAGAAGAGAAGAATCTGGCTAGGGATGGCAGTGTTGAGCAGGCGTCAGTCTGACAATGATGTCATATTATTTTGTTATCACTTGACCAGACCCAAAAGTAGGCTCCAGGTATCAGTTTCTTCTCAATGCTAATGTCTGCTAGCTTAGTCTGCTACTTTGATGGCTCTGACTACAAAAAGGTCCAGACCCCTGGATATGGTGGTTCCTCCCTAAACGTAGATTCTGTCAGCTCATGTTTTGAAATCAACTCACCATGAACACAAGTAGATTTCAATGGACTGCAAATGTGTCTCATTTAATGGTAAACATGTCAAATATAAATTCCATCACCTGAGGAGGTCTGCTGCTGGAATTAAGCTCCAGATATTCACAAGATATTTTATATCTTAAAATGAAGCATTTTTATATTTGATTTATTGTTCATTAGCCTGCTTCATGTGGTGTGATTTTATGTGTCCTATATTAAATAGAACTTTGTAAACGATCGTCCCTGAGGATGTTGAATGATGTCAAAAAAGTGTTCTCTCAGCTCTCCTTTCCTCTAAATAGAGGAGTCTCTGCTGAGGTCGTTCCCTTTCAGAGTCCTGACGTCTATTCGGATGCACCGAGAGACTCAGGCAAACAGAAGACAAGGGCAAGTGAAGTAACCTGAAAATGAGAGGGGAGGTTCGACATCAAAATAAAACAGGAAGAAAAGGACACAAATGAGATATCAAAATAAGAGAGACCATGAGACATGACCCCCCAGTTCCTGCTGCTTCCAGCTCTTCATATCGAGCCCCTCGTACAGTGGTTGAGAGAGACCACAAATATGAAGGGTGTCTACATAAATGGAGAAGAACACAAGGTGGTGCTAGACGCTGATGATGTTTTAACATATTGAAGTGAGCCCCCTAACACAGGACCTGCATTAATAAAACTCTTTGAAACACTGGAAGCTCTGCTGGATATAAATTCTCCATTCTAAAACACAGGTTCTGACCTTTAATCACTCACCTCCAGAACACATGGAGGAAAACCTCCACCTGGATTGGGGCCAGAACTCCTTGAAGATGATAGAAGAAGATGGAACTCCATTTCCTTTCCGAGTCTGAGTCACAGGGTTGATAGAGTAAAAATAAATGTCCTACCACAAAATCTCTTTCTAGTTCCAGGACCAACTGGAGAAATTGCCTTCAAAACCGTTTCTGAATTGAACAAAATGCTTTCCAGATTTATCTTGCAGGGGAAGAAACCCAGGCTCAAATTTAAACCACACCATGAATGAGCCCCAGTTCCTGCTCTACTGGCCCATCAAAATCTGGAAAAATGTTTCCATAAAGTCCAAATCTCAATGAATAATTTGGAATGTTAACAGGAGAATATCACTACAAGTCATTTAATGATGTGCTTTTAATCCTGGGTTCAAGCCTCATGAAATGAACCCTAGATTTAAATCCTGGATTCAAAGAGAGTAACAACTTTCTACTCACTTGTGGAAAATGGAAATTTAAAAGATTTGAAAGCCTGAGAAGAGAATATCACTGAGAAAGTCGGACTTTTTAGAATCCTCTTAGGTGAGCAATTATTTTAGAACACGACATCAGAAATGAAACAGACTTTAATGATCCAATGCTGAAAATATTTTTGGCTGCCCATCAAGAAACAAGAAAAACCTCATATTGTTTGTTGTTTTCCGTTTGACCTGATTCTTGGTTGTCAACTAACTGCTCATTGGCTTTCTTGATGGAACAACAAAAGCAAAAGTTGAAGACTTGGAATATCCAGGCCTCTGGCGTGATTCTCAGCTGTCATTTAAATTTCACATGAACTCAGTGTCCAAGCAAATATCTGGTGGGCTAAAATGACTTTTGTCCTTCTGTTGACTTTTTCCATGAGAAGTCTGGAAAAGTATTATGACACAGTTCATGTTCCCAATACTGGACGACACTGGTGGTTTCTATGGGAACACTGGTGACGGCCCCAGGCCTGGAGTCCTATGCAGCGTTGTGTGTGCAGGGTCCTGTTGGTGGGTGTGTTTGTGTCTTTGCAGGTGTGGAGCAGCCTGGTCATCAGGCTGACTGGGAGCACCGGGCCAGTGTTCCCAGTTAGGCCTGTTTAACCCCGCCTTCCCAGACATTTGTCTCCCTTCTGCGCTCAGCCGGCGTGCTGTTGTTGTCCTTTTGTTTTTCCTTGTTTTCCACCAACAACATGCAGCACACATTGACATCACATCACACACTCACCTCCACTGCTGACACTGACTTCCACACCTCACATGGTTGATTATTTACTTTCATAAATGGTGATTTGCTGCTACCAGGTTTTGCTGCACCTCTGAGCCGGTCCTAACACATTCAGACATCAATCTTTGTCCTCTCAATGTCTGATATAATAGTCTTTGTAGATTTGTGCTCAGGTGCTTGGATTGAACCCATCATTATTTAATGTAGGAGTCCCAAAGGCAATTCCATTGGTCAGTATTGATTTTCAAATGTGTCTACTTGAATTTCCCTTCATACTTGAAGCAACTTTCAATTCCTTTCAGCTCACAATGCAACCTAGAGTGTAGAGATCATTTGTTTCTATATCTTCCTAGAATCAGCAAAGAAACTGGTCATTGCACATTCATATTTTCCTAAAGTCAATTTTATCATTTGGAAACCATCTTGAGGATATTTGGAGAAAGTTCAATCATTCAGCTGCAGTTACAGTGACTTACAACACTGCAAAAAAAAAAAAAATCACCCCTCCACAAACACTCTTGTCCAACTTTTGTGCCCAAATTTTCTCCTCATGAGGCACCAAATCAAGTCAAGTCATTTTTATTTGTATGGAACCAAATCACAACAAAAGTTCTCTCATGACTCTTCACTAGTAGAGCAGGTCCAGCACCAAACTCCTTCAATGAATCTACACCCAACAATTCTCCATCAGCAAGCACATCCTGCAACAGCGGCGATGAAAACCTTCCTTTTAACAAACAGTAATGTCGAGCAGATCCAGGATCAGTGGGGACGGCCTTCTGCTTTGACCGGTTGTATTCAAAGCTCCATCAGATTGGAAAAACCTTTCCTACCTTTCACTTCGGTCTCTCACTTCCTTTCTCATCTTCAAATCATCAAGCATTTTCAAACATCTGAATCAACGCCCCCCTTGTTCTTCAAAAACCCAAACAGCGACCATCAGTCTCCCTCCAATCCTGTACTTCGGTTCAATGTTGCTGTTCCATTTTGCAGCAGTAGGTGTCGCTGTGATACCAGGTTCAGTTCAAGAGTCCCAACTCCAGCTCATGTTGGTGACCTCAGTGGCAGGGGAAAATGATGCTTCAGTGGATCATGTGGATCAACTCATGTCTGTCCTCACTGCTCCACAGGTCTGTCAAATGTTCTGTAAAATAGTTTGAGCACAGCAGAGATGCTAGATTAGGAGTTGATGGGAGTTGTTGCAGATACCAGTGTCCAAAGTCCAGCTTGAACCCAGTTTGTGCCACTTATTTGTCAAGCTAGCAGAGATTCTTTTCACTGCCAAGCTAAAGTGACTTCTGTCAACAAAGGTAAACACACAAAAGGATATTTCTACTGTCAGTTCAAGATTTTTCTCAAACTCCTTTTTCATAGCTTCAACCTTCCTCTTGTGTTAGCTTTCTGTTCCCATCTCTTATGTTAACGGGTCGGTTTTGACCCACGTCTTCAATCAGCTGTAAAATAAACTAAAAACTATTTTCTATCATCCAAGTTGTTTCCCATCTCTTGGTTTCCTTGTTAGGCTTCCTTATCCATGGAAATATTGATTTGAATATTTTGTTGTGGGCCTCTGGACCTTTTTTTCATCAGTAAACCCTCGATTTCAATTAAAAAAATGGTAAAATGAACCTCAAGAAAATCATAGAAATAAACAAAAGGTTGTTGTGTTTTCTGACCATTACTGAGGGGTGTTAGAACACATCTCTGACATGGATTGGTTTGATTTATTATTCATTTTAATACTATTTATTTATTTATTTATTTTTTACCTGTCCTGTTCAGTAGCTGAGGCAAGCAGCATCAGTGTTCCTGGTGCATTGTTGTACTGAAGCAGTTTTATTCTGCATAGGAGGAATCTGATAAACTCCTCCTATCGCCATTTATGTTTAATTTTATTAGGAATGGTATTGGTTCATTGATGAAGCTACCGGACTGAGGCTCAGGAGTGGACAGGAAGAGAGAACAGGGACAGGACAGTGAAGACAAGGAGGAGGGGGGAGACAAAAAAAACAACAGCAATAGCAGAAAACAACAACAACAACAACAAAAACACAAAAACAAACAAAGATAAAAACAAACAAAAAAGCAAATAAACAAACAAAGAAAAAGTAACAACAACAAAAGAAAAAGGAAAAAAAAAACAATGGTTGCAGAATTTCTGGTGCAGGCTTACCATTTGGTTTAATATAATTTTAAGATAAATGTCTGAGTGTGTGTTTATGGGTCACTTTTGCGCTCCATGCGTGTATGTGTGTATACGCGTGTGTATACGCGTGTGTATGTGTCTGTGTGTGTGCTACGGTTTGTCTTGGATGCTGTGCGTAGCTGGCTGTAGCTGATGTGGGGGGCCAGGTCATCGCACCCCCAGTCCAGGATGGCAGGTAGGTCAGGACCAGGTCACCAGAGCACCCAGAAATCCCCAGGACACGGGGAGCCCCAGGCCACCCCCCCCCCCCCCCCCTAGGAAACAGCCACAGGCCCAACCCATGCCAGGACCCATAGGAAAGCATAGGAGCAGCAACCCCCACCCAGAAGCAACCCACAGAGAGACGGGGCAGAGATGACCCCGGTCCTGCCGGGCACTCCCCCCCCCACAGCATGAGCAGAGCCCAGGGGCACAGGGCCCCTCCGGCCCAAGACCCGACCAGAGCCCCCCAAGGGGTCCGCCAGCGGCGAGGCCGACACTCACCCACACCCCACACCCAGGCGGGGCAGCCACAGCCCACCACAACGACCAGGCCCACCGCCCCCGAACAGAGTTACCCCCCCCCCCCCCCCCAACCCTCGATCCCCATCCCCTCTACTCATCCCCTGTTCTCCCCCTCCCCCCAGAGCAGGACGGCTTCAGGCTATAGGGCACCACTAGCCAGCCAGCCGGGACCCCCCACTCCCCGGAGAGGCCCAGCCGGTGAGTCGAAGGCACGCACGCCCAGGACCGCCACCCCCGGACAAAACAATCATACTCTCATCTTCCTCATTTTAATATTATTAACTTTTGTAACATCCATGGTGTTATGGGTCAGTTTTGACCCTCATATATTTACTTCAACAAAAAGGGAAAGAAGTCTTTTTTTCAGCAACAGAACTTTAATACAAACACAAAATGATAAGCAGAACAAGCCAGAGCCCAAAATATGGATTTGCAAGGTCAAACAAACAACAACCAGTCAAGCAAATTAAACCAACAGAAACCAACTACTGGTTCACAACAAGGAAAAAACAAAAACAGAGGAAAAGTCTCTGTGTGCAAGAACATGCATGTGTATGTGTGTGTGTTTAGATGCGTGTGTGTCAAAAACTGACACTTTTTTTTGACAACATGAGCCAACAGTGGTGGTGTCTGTCAAAGAGGTGGAGCTCTGTCCTTCACCTGCAAGATTTCAGCAGGCAGCTCAGGTCCAGTTTTCTTCACTGTGCCACCATGATAAGTTTCCTCCTGAGAAGTTCTGCAATGTGAGAGAACGTGACAGACCATTTTATACCAAAGACAGGCTGTGTGTGTGTGTGTGTGTGTGTGTGTGTGTGTAACCATGTTAAATTCTTTTAAATAAATATGTTTCAACCTGCTATTATTTGTATGCTGTATGATTTCTGAAACCCAAGACTAACTAAGGTGTACATACTGCAACCTAAAGTATGGTAATGAGGAGAATGATGAAAAATCCACAAGGTGATCAGAAAATAATAAATGTATTCAGGAAAACAAAATCATCTCTGAACATGTGTGATTGAAATATGTCAGTGGGACTGGCAGAATCTGGCTTTACCACAAAGTGTCTCATCAAGAGATCTGTCACATGCGTCTGCTGTGGAGGGTCAATCTGTCCGTCCACATTCAGATCATTGATGCAACGACTCTGCTATGATCAAACTACTCAGGATGAAACAGACCAATGTTGACATCAAGTAGCAACTCAGCAGCTGATCAACAGAGTCCTAAGAACCAGTAGAGCCTGTTCATCGTCCCTGGGTGGGCTCAAACCACCAGCCTCTCGGTTAACAGCCGAGCGCGCTGACCGATTGAGACAGCCCCCACAATCTTAACCCCCCCAGACCAAACATCATCTTCCAGCCTCCAACCAGAGGTCCATCAGTTATCATGGGAGCCACGTGTGGAGTCTGGATTCTTTTCTAGAATGAGACGACAATGACAGTCCTGCCAAGTGACATCACTGACATGAATGGATGACTTCAGTCACATGACTGAAGTGCTGTGGTTCTTCTGATGAAGGGCGGCATGATGTTTGCTGTCTCAGGCTCCACCAAATGTCCTCTTCAGGACGCCACAATGTGTCCTCTTCAGTGCTCCATCTTCCCTGCATCGCAGACACAAGGGTTTCTCCTGGTGCCGACCCGATCATCCTTCTACCGAATGGTACGGCGATGGATCCTAAGAGGACGCTGGGATCCTTCTTCTCATCAGTGCCACAGTTTTTCATGGAGGGAACAACAGGAGCTTTTTAGTCATGTTTTGCTTGGTGTTTCCTGCACAGAGCATCAGGATCTGTGACGCCATCTTGTGATAGTGGGTCATCATCTTGTTGTGTGATAGTGGATTCATTTATCTGCTATTTCAACACATTCAAGTTCATTATCCCTACATGTCAAAATACATTTGGTGTGGAGTTTTACTTTCTGGCCTCAATCATAATGTGTGCATTTATTCTTCATGAACATTTCTCAGCTTTGTAAGTTTATGATATTTTGTCTTCCTCTGTTTTCTATTCCATTGTTGTTGATGATTCTATTGCAGGTTTGAGTTCCCTGTTGACTGAAGCAGAAACAGGAACAAAAAGCTGGAGGTGGTCAGAGCTCCAAGTTGGGACGCTGATATTAAAGTAGGAGATGAACACATCCAGGTTAGCCATCACTCTCAGAACCTGCTACTTTACCTCTTCAGAATGTAGCAGCATAGCATAGCTTCATCTCACCAGTTAGTGGCCCACTTTGATGTCTGGGATATGAGGTTAAAGGTTCTTTACAGCTCTGAATGAAGGGTTTATAAAGTGTTAACAATGCCATAAATAACACAAGCATTCAGTAATCCTTGATAAAGGGAGACTCACCATCAAGTTGGACAAGTTGAAGAACAAAAGGACTTCTACACTATCACATTTATCCTCACTGGTCCATACTTGGGGACCTCTGTACTCAATGGAGAGTTGAGGAAATGGGCTTGTTGTGGCCCTGCGGTCCCCAGACCTCCTGTACAGTCACCAAGTGCTGGCAGACACAATCGTAATGGAACCAATTATTTTAAAATGACAGTAACAAGTAAGAAATAAGGCATTACAGCTTTGAAGGAACTTGTCCAGCACTGGTTTGTGAGTGGGTGTTGTCCTGTATTGGCAGGAAAAACTCCTTGAAATGTTTTTTTCTTCAAAAGAAATGTGTCCTTCTCATGTTGAGCTGTGGACATCAGCTGACTGCTTTTCTTGCCACTGCCTTGCTGGCAGGAAAAGCCTGAGCAGAAATGAAGAGTGAGTTCAAGGCAGTAGATTTCACTCCATAGTTTAGGCCTTCATCCAGCAAGGAACCATAAATGATGATGTCAGCACTCCTCCAGCACTGCGATGCAGCTTAGAGAGGTCGGAGAACCACATGACTTCTCTCACTGGTTATTGATGTTTATCTGTGTCTATATATAATTTATGTCATGTATATATTTGTATATTAATATGTTATTCATGTTACATAAAACATGTTAAACACGGAACGGCGTGGACACAACAAATGAACTGGTTCAGAGACACGAGGCAAAAAAAGCTGGATGAACTCTTCTTCATTCCAAAAATGACTTCACCCTTGAACACTGACGTCAGGTCATTTTATAGGGTCCTCCATTTTTTCATTTATGTGACGTTGCATATTGGGAAATAATTATAAAAAAATATATATATTTTGATGAAAACTATATTTGATCAGGAAAACTACATTGGGTCAAATATAACCATCGTTCGTGACAGTGTTACCAATTTTAACTTTAGTGCTCTGGTGCTGATTGCCTCATTAAGATCTTCATGAAGAAATAAACTGAGATTTGTAAAAATGTTTTTTTTTTTTTTACAGAGTTGGCAGTTTGAGCATTGAATCTTTCTTTGTGTTGAGAACAAACCCTCAAAGCCTTCATGTTTCAGTTTGCTTCACAGCTAACAGACAAACACCTCTTAGCCTGGTTCTGGTAGTCCAGGTTTAAACACCAACACAAGGATTTTATGCTGATTTCTTCACATGCAGCTGAAATCTAGACTTCGAGTGTTCATGTGAGGTTACAGCTTCACGCCTATTTAGTTTTCAACAAATATTACGTCACTTTTATGCATTGAGCTTACTAACGAACTTTAGTCTCAGTAGCTGAATCTGTTAGGGGGAAGGCACTGTGGACCGGCAGGAGCCTCCTACAAAATGCAATGGAGAGAAGAAGAAATCCTGAGGAGTCGCTATGAGATTGAAGTGTTAAAGACGTGGCTCCTTTGGTGGTGATAGGATTTGAGCTATTGACTCTATTTTTAGTTTATTTCAATGTTATTGCAAACATCAGCTGCTCACTTATCAGCTAGCAAGTAAACAACAGTATTGTTCAGTGTGCTAGCTGAAGTAGACCGAGCGGTCAGTTGAGTCTTTATTTCCATGTGTGCTCATGGTAGCAGGGGTTTAGATTTCTAAATGTAACCCTTTTACCACCGGCTCCAATATTAAAACCCACCTTAGGCTTACAGGGAACACTAACTCATTTCAAATATCTTGTATGGTAAAAGTCCCATCTGGAATAATTAATATCAATCTATATCAAAATAGGGCAATGTATGATTCTCACTCTTAAATATTCAAATGGAGGCTATGGGGAGAACACTTGACCTTTAAACTCTGCTGTAAAGCTTCAGTAACAACACACAAATTCAATGAAACCAACACAAGATTTCAGTTTAGAAAATGTATTAAAAGCTTGCAGAAAAACACATTCAACAAACAAGACTATAGAAAATAAAAAGAAGAACCCCGGGGTATATTGTTTGTCTTTTTTTCGACTGTCTAATTTTATTTCGAGTGCACTCATGTTTACTTTCGTTGGCCCGCTTTAGTTGGAGCTCATGATGGAAACCTTTACCAGATCCCCCCGTGTGTCGGTGAAGTCAACAATACCGGACCGCAGCCGATGAATCCCTCGCTCGTTGTGGCAGCAACCGTCCCGCTCGCAGCAGCCCGCAGCAACAGACCTCCGTGACTCGGCAGCAGCGGCACATCCTCCGTTAACGACTCTCTCCCGAGGCGACTATCCGAAGCTCCTGTCCCGTCCGTGCAGCGTCGTCTCCCTTCAGCGTGGACAGCGTTAGCCTAGCTCCCGCTAGCTTCTGTAACTGGACTTGCCTGGTGCTCAAAACACAATCGGTGGCGGAGAATCCGACTCACGCACTCCGATCACGTCGGTCAATTACAGTTCACAGTCCGTTACCGATAAAAACTCCTCTCCGACGACACACAGTCTCGAAACTCCGATAACGTTACGCCATTACACGATGCTCCTTCCTCGCGCTCGTTTCTCCCGGAAGTGTAAACACTAATGGTCATGAACTCACGCACGTAACCTAACGTAATAGAATTACTTTAACATTTTTGAAAGACATTCACACCCCGTGAAATGATTTTTTTTGAAAGTTACTAATTTTAAACAAATTTTATTTACATTTTAATATCTTCTTCATAACAAATACTTATTTATGTAAATTTTAGCTTAACCATGAACTGGCATTTTATTCTTAATTTATTCCTGTGAAAATCATGAAATAAATACCACTGATTTATCAGAGTATTACATCAACCTAGGATTAAATTAAAGCTGCAGTCAGCGTTGTTTGGGCCTGAGCCTCCTCCCGCCCACCGGGGCTGAGTAGCAGGGGTCGTCCTGAATCCAATGATGAATTTTATGAAAGCGGTGGGACTTGTACACTGCAAGCAACTGCTGTAAATTTACTACAAGATTTCAATAGTATCACCGTTTATAGAAATACAGTACTTCGCCGTTAATTCTAACAGGAATCTGTTAAATTACACCCCATGACTGTTTAACAGAACTATGCTGTAATGCTAAAATACAGTACTTCACTGTAAATAAAACAGTATCATGCAGTATCTTTGCCTTATGGACGCAAGGAGAATCTCCTGAGCTGCACATGTGAGGCCAGAGCCTTGGTTTTTGTCATCCATCTCAATCTCAGTCATTTGGTGAGTAGCGATTGCATTTATTGTAGACACTGGCGCAAAGTCTGTAGGCCAGTGGAGGCTAAGTGAAGTTTCCAGTTTGTGTGGCGACACACACGAGTGGGGGGTGCACTTATTAAAATATAATAGTGACCAAAGCCGGACAACGCCACCTTGGGAATTTCGCCCAAGGAAATAGTTAACGTACCGACCAAAAGGCACTCACAGGTTCATTTACTAATTGGCAGGAGATGTGGTTCCATGACAAAAATATTTTATTGTAAACAGGCCAGCAGATTAAAAAGAGAACAAGAATGAATCTAAACAAGTCTGGAGCTTACCAGTGGGGGTGAGGGATCCCAAGGCAGAAGACACCCTGATCAATTGGGACATCAAATTTAAAAAAAAAAAAAAACACACATGATTAAAGCAAAACAGGGGTGCACAGCACACAAGAGGAAAAGAGACGCCAGGACCGTGAGCTTCCAGTACCTGAAACGAAATGACAAGAATTATAATTTAACACCAAAACTAAAAAAAACACACAACCAGAACCAAACTCAAACCACAATTTAAAAATTAATTCGAGAAACAAGATTTAATTATTAAACACAAATTAGCCAGGAAAAATAATACAACCCAAAATAACCAGAAACGAGTTCATTTCTCCATTGCTAGACCAGGGAGCTAACGGATAGCCGTCCAGCAGCTTGCTACACCCTGAAGCCCAAGCGGAGGAATGGGAAACAATGCAGATCCAAACCTTCAGAGCACCATGAAGTACAGTTCAGTGGCGCCACACGGTGGACATCAGGATCTGGCAGACCCTGGTTAAACAAGGTGAATTACTGAAACAACCTCCAGTTCGACACACAGCGGATTCCAATTTGTTAACGCAGAAGTAGAGCACTCCAGTGAACACAGTAAACAAACAAACAAGCAAAACATGTGTAGATGGCCAGTAGGTCGCAGAACAGGCTAGTAGCAGAGCAGGCTAATAGAGCAGGAGCCTGTAACAAAGCAGGACAGTCTGTAGCAAAACAGCAGCCAGAGCAAAGCAGGGTAGTCTGTAGCAAAACAGCAGCCAGAGCAAAGCAGGGTAGTCTGTAGCAAAACAGCAGCCAGAGCAAAGCAGGGTAGTCTGTGGCAAAACAGCAGCCAGAGCAAAGCAGGAGCATCTAGCAAAGCAGGATAGTCTGGCAAGACAGCGCCCGGTAGCAAAGCAGCAGCTAGTTGTTCCTCAGTGTCACGGCTCACCAGCTGTGCCAATCAGGTGTAGATCGCACGCATGCAGAGCAAAGGGTTTCACAGCTAGTATGCTGTGGCAAACAGCCTCTGCACGTCAGATGGGGGGGGGGGGGGGGGTGTTTCCCCACTAGCGGCGATTAAGGGACCGTGTCCCAAAAGCCGGACGCCTACAATTAAACATGTGAATATGAAAAACGTGCATGATCAGCATGCAACACGAGCTACAGGGAGCTACTGCTACATACCAGCAAAGACGGTGGCGAGAAGGCAGACGTGAGGCGATCAGAGGCGGAAGCGAGGTGACCAGGAAGTGGGAGGACCGCGGACCCCAAGAGCAAGAGATTGACCAGGTAGATGCTGCCCCTATTTATAGAGCAGCGCCTCACACTGGTTGGCTAATGATGGTACAAGCCAAGTCAGGCATCACCAACCAGTCTCACTGCTAGGATGGGACCTCTCATCCTGCCACATTTGCATTGATAATTACACTCGGTGCACATCATGCTAGCCAGATTTAGCAGCTAGCCAAAATGTTGAAAATGCTTGCAAATTAATCCAAAAAACACAGAGAGTTGACTTTACTTTTTACATCTCGAGCCTCCACAAATTAATGTGTGCGACATCTGTATTTTGCCTGTGAATTCATGAAGCTTTCTGATAGTCTGAACCATTTTACAGTACACACAATATACGTGTCACACAACAGTTAAGTCGGTTCATATTAAGATGAGTGCACACTGACTGTGTTTACATGCAATTACGTTCCTCCATCTTGTGCTAGGC
Organism: Aulostomus chinensis; assembly: GCF_037954235.1. Classification (NCBI taxonomy): domain Eukaryota; kingdom Metazoa; phylum Chordata; class Actinopteri; order Syngnathiformes; family Aulostomidae; genus Aulostomus; species Aulostomus chinensis. Next base: position 25,136,938 of record NC_141323.1, on the reverse strand, counting down.
TACTGCTCTGGCATGAGTCTGTCTGATGGCATGATTACAGTGTACTTAAGGCCATAGATCAGGAGCTGTGGTTGTATTTGTTTAAAAAAGAGTGGTTTTAGCATCGTTCAAGTGCCTGCTCATTTGTGTTGATTTTTCTTTGTCTCTGATATTGCCTACAGATGCAGGAGCCTATTTTCCAGCTGCCCTGATCCTAGTAAGTACTTGCCTGTCCATCACATTTCACAGTTAATCAGTTATTTTTTCAGACCTCAAACATTGAAATAGACAACTATGTTATCTGGTCAAAGAAGCTGTTTTTTTCTTCTTCTTCTTCTTCTCTTCTCTTTTCTCCCTGTTTTCTTGAATCTCCAACACTACATCTACATGTATATATTTGATGGCTTATAATGTCTCATTCATCTGAGTGAGTTCCAACACTCCTTTTTTAGGCGCTTCATTGGAATAAATCCTGAGAGTGTCTGCATGTTTTCCCTGTGCTGGTTCTCTCCAGGTACTCCAGCTTCCTTCCACAGTCCAAAGACATGCAAATGGAAATGCAACTCTAAATTGACCGTAGGTATGGCTGTGAGTGTGAATGGTTGTCTGTCAATATTTGTTGGCTGCGGTGGACTGCGATGGACTGCTTACCTGTCCAAGGTAATGTCCCTTCTGGGATAGGCTCCAGCCCCACCCTGTGACCCTTAACAGGATAAGCGGAAAAATGGATGGATGGATGGATGGATGGATGGATGGATGGATGGATGGATGGATGGGTGATCACTCACAGGACTGTGAGTCTCTCACTCTGACCACTTCATGCTATGGGACTTACACTAATGTAACCTGATTAGCTCAGTCAGTCGAGCATGAGACTCTTAGTCTCAGGGTTGTTGGTTCAAGCCCCATGTTGGGTGTTGATCTTAAACACCACTGCTTGTCCTCTCAGTTTTGAAAGCTTTGTTTGTAAATTGTCAGAAAAATCAGTGAATAAACAATACAAACTTAGGCTTTGTCAGAAATTCCATGCTTCCAAACTAACCAATATGAAAAAAACAAAAGGTGAGACTTTTTCGTGCATTCGAAAAATTTGTATGCGCTTCATTGTATCGGCTTTCTATACTTCCATGCATCCCAGCTAATTTCTGTTAAGGGTTGCAGGGGGAGGCTGGAGCCTTTCCCAGTGGCTTTCAGGTGAGAGGCAGGTTTCACCCTGGACAGGTTGCCAGTCCATTGCAGACAGAATACCCACGCAGGCACGGAGAGAACATGCACACACCACACAGAAAGAACCTGTGCTCGAGCCAGGACTTGAACTTGCTTTGAGGCGACACTGTTAACAACGGTACCACCGTGCCACCCATTGACTGTAACACATTGTAAACAATATACACTCTTGTTATCATACAACACCTAGCCCTGTACAAAAATCAAATAAATTACATCGCATAAAAACCATAAAAAGATGTGTTAAAAAGTTCAAAAATAAATAGAGTTCATGATCTTTAAAATTGGTTATAATGTGAGCAGGTTAAAAGCATAAATATAATATGTAACATTTAAAAAGTAAAACTATTTACAGTTAAAAAATAAATTCATATAAAGGTCTTTAAGTTCTCTGAGTCTGTAAAAGATCAGTGATCTGAGAATAAGGAGAGGGGAAGAAGCCGTGTTTATATGTAACCTCAATTGTTACCTGTCAATCATTTCATTCCTGTCTTATCTTTGGGTTTATTAAGACCGCAAAAGCCAATGAGAGGAAAGATACTGTGTAAGGGGTGGGACTAGTGGCGCAGGTTTGTGAGGTGAGTAGTTAGCGCGCATGGGGAGAGAAACAGAGGCAATGATTAGAGAGCTGAGAGGGGAGGCATCATTTGTGTAGAGAGCATTTAAGTTTATTTTGGAGGTCGACGACTGGTGGTCCTGATGTAAACTTCTGTGTGACCTTCGAGAGGTGAATATTTATGCCTGTATTTGCGCTTTATCTAAATGTTATAGTGAAAAGAGACTGGGTGTGTACATGGTTAGCGACGTGCTAGCTAGAGATAGCATTCCGTGCTAATGTGCCAGCAGATCGTAGCTTTAGCGTTGTAATATTTTTGGAGCGAAAGTAAAGGTAATGCGAATTCGACACGAGATAATGTTTGATAATTGTGGCTAAATTAAGATAATATGCTTGAAGGAGACGGACATTGGAGAGAGAGAGACGGGTTTCCATCCGATGGCTCTGCTGTTCTGCTGTGCCTTGTCCTGCTGTGTTTTCTTCTTCGTGACTTTCGCTGTCCCGCCATTGCGTGTGAGTGTTTGGATTGTGACTTCCACCGCCATTGCCATTACCATTCAGACTCTCATCCTCCATTCCCGTTCTCCCCCTTCTAATAAAACCCTGGATTTGTGAGGACTAACATACACATGCACTTGCTTTTATTGTGTGCTCAGCTGCGAGTGAAGCGGCCATTACAGTTGTGAAGCCCCGACCGCACACGAGCTTCAATAAACAGGCCTGAAACAGGTAAAAATTTAATTTAAGGTGTTTCATATGAATGTGTGTGTGCCCACAGGTAAAATATTGAGTTTTAGTTGTTGTAAATTAAAGAATACCGTTTTAGAAGGTAACTTAAGGATTCTGAAAGGGATTAAATATGATGTATATTTAAAAAAAACAAAAGGGTTATCTTTTGTAGAGGAAACTTTTTTTCCTTACAATTGAGGTGTAAAGGATGACTTGAGGGTATTTTATGTGAAACTATCTAACTAAAAAAGATTTTTATTTTCAGTGAAACGAAAGTTCAGAACCAAGAAAGACACTGTTTGTTTTGTTTTGAAAATCCTCTTACTCATTGTTAATAATTTTGTTCATTGTATTTTTATAATACTAGAATATATTCAATTTTTATTTCATCCATCTCTGTGAACAAGTACCTGTGAAGGATTAATTTGCAATTCTTTTAACTTCAGCTTGAGGAAAGGGCAGCTTTGAGTCTTTGGGGACCAGCATGAGCGACCTTCCCTCACGCACTTCTTCTTGAAGCGCCTTTCCGCAGCTTTGAAATTGAATGTCATGCAGCGTGTAATTTGAAGTCGACAGATGGCAGATGCAGTACTTTTCTCTAGATGACATCAACATTCTTTTCTTTATATTGACAGGACACCTTTTTGGCGTGTGAAAAGTCCCTGAGGCTGTTGCGCATCACGTTTTTTCTGAGGTTGTAAAGTGAGTGAAATGGATATAGAGCCCATGTGTGTCAGAGTCAAGGGCTTACGGCCATACCACTCTGAACACGCTGGATCTCGGAAGCTAAGCAGGGTCGGGCCTGGTTAGTACTTGGATGGAAGACCGCCTGGGAATACCAGGTGCTGTAAGCTTTTTTGTTTCTTTGTGAGGAAAGGGCAGCTTTGAGTGTTTGGGGACCAGCATGAGCGAGCTTCCCTCACACACCTTTTCTTGAAGCGCCTTTCTGCAGCTTTGAAATTGAATGTCATGCAGCGTGTAATTTGAAGAAGACAGATGGCAGATGCAGTACTTTTCTCTAGATGACATCAACATTCTTTTCGTTGTATTGACAGGACAACTATTTGGTGTGTAAAAAGACCGTGAGGCTGTTGCACATCACATTTTTTTGAGGTTGTAAAGTGAGTGAAATGGAAAGAGCCCATGTGTGTGAGAGTCAAGGGCTTACGGCCATACCACTCTGGACACGCCCGATCTCGTCTGATCTCGGAAGCTAAGCAGGGTCGGGCTTGGTTACTACTTGGATGGGAGACTGCCTGGGAATACCAGGTGCTGTAAGCTTTTTTGTTTCTTTGTGAGGAAAGGGCAGCTTTGAGTCTTTGGGGACCAGCATGAGCGAGCTTCCCTCACACACCTTTTCTTGAAGCGCCTTTCTGCAGCTTTGAAATTGAATGTCATGCAGCGTGTAATTTGAAGTAGACAGATGGCAGATGCAGTACTTTTCTCTAAATGACATCAACATTCTTTTCTTTTATTGACAGGACACCTATTTGGTGTGTGAAAAGACCCTGAGGCTTTTGCGCTTCACATTTTTCTGAGGTTGTAAAGTGAGTGAAATGGATATAGAGCCCATGTGTGTAGGAGTCAAGGGCTTACGGCCATACCACTCTGAACACGCCCGCTCTCGTCTGATCTCGGAAGCTAAGCAGGGTTGGGCCTGGTTAGTACTTTGATGGGAGACCGCCTGGGAATACCAGGTTCTGTAAGCTTTTTTGTTTCTTTGTGAGGAAAGGGCAGCTTTGAGTCTTTGGGGACCAGCATGAGCGAGCTTCCCTCACACACCTTTTCTTGAAGCGCCCTCCGCAGCTTTGGAATGGAATGTCATGCAGTGGTTAATTTGAAGTAGACAGATGGCAGATGCAGTACTTTTCTCCAGATGACATCAACATTCTTTTCTTTTATTGACTGGACACCTTTTTGGCGTGTGAAAAGACCCTGAGGCTTTTGCGCTTCACTTTTTTTCTGAGGTTGTAAAGTGAGTGAAATGTATATAGAGCCCATGTGTGTAAGAGTCAAGGGCTTACGGCCATACCACTCTGAACACGCCCGATCTCGTTTGATCTCGGAAGCTAAGCAGGGTCGGGCCTGGTTATTACTTTGGATGGGAGACAGCCTGGGAATACCAGGTGCTGTAAGCTTTTTTGTTTCTTTGTGAGGAAAGGGCAGCTTTGAGTCTTTGGGGAACAGCATGAGCGAGCTTCCTTCACACACCTTTTCTTGAAGCGCCTTTCTGCAGCTTTGAAATGGAATGCCATGCAGCATGTAATTTGAAGTAGACAGATGGCAGATGCAGTACTTTTCTCTAGATGACATCAACATTCTTTTCTTTTATTGACAGGACACCTATTTGGCGTGTGAAAAGACCGTGAGGCTGTTGCACGTCACTTTTTTTCTAAGGTTGTAAAGTGAGTGAAATGGATATAGAGCCCATGTGTGTAAGAGTCAAGGGCTTACGGACATACCACTCTGAACACGCCCGATCTCGTCTGATCTCGGAAGCTAAGCAGGGTCGGGCCTGGTTAGTACTTGGATGGAAGACCGCCTGGGAATACCAGGTGCTGTAAGCTTTTTTGTTTCTTTGTGAGGAAAGGGCAGCTTTGAGTGTTTGGGGACCAGCATGAGCGAGCTTCCCTCACACACCTTTTCTTGAAGCGCCTTTCTGCAGCTTTGAAATTGAATGTCATGCAGCGTGTAATTTGAAGAAGACAGATGGCAGATGCAGTACTTTTCTCTAGATGACATCAACATTCTTTTCGTTGTATTGACAGGACAACTATTTGGTGTGTAAAAAGACCGTGAGGCTGTTGCACATCACATCTTTTTGAGGTTGTAAAGTGAGTGAAATGGATATAGAGCCCATGTGTGTGAGAGTCAAGGGCTTACGGCCATACCACTCTGGACACGCCCGATCTCGTCTGATCTCGGAAGCTAAGCAGGGTCGGGCCTGGTTACTACTTGGATGGGAGACTGCCTGGGAATACCAGGTGCTGTAAGCTTTTTTGTTTCTTTGTGAGGAAAGGGCAGCTTTGAGTCTTTGGGGACCAGCATGAGCGAGCTTCCCTCACACACCTTTTCTTGAAGCGCCTTTCTGCAGCTTTGAAATTGAATGTCATGCAGCGTGTAATTTGAAGTAGACAGATGGCAGATGCAGTACTTTTCTCTAAATGACATCAGCATTCTTTTCTTTTATTGACAGGACACCTATTTGGCGTGTGAAAAGACCCTGAGGCTTTTGCGCTTCACATTTTTCTGAGGTTGTAAAGTGAGTGAAATGGATATAGAGCCCATGTGTGTAAGAGTCAAGGGCTTACGGCCATACCACTCTGAACACGCCCGATCTCGTCTGATCTCGGAAGCTAAGCAGGGTTGGGCCTGGTTAGTACTTTGATGGGAGACCGCCTGGGAATACCAGGTGCTGTAAGCTTTTTTGTTTCTTTGTGAGGAAAGGGCAGCTTTGAGTCTTTGGGGACCAGCATGAGCGAGCTTCCCTCACACACCTTTTCTTGAAGCGCCTTTCTGCAGCTTTTAAATTGAATGTCATGCAGCGTGTAATTTGAAGTAGACAGATGGCAGATGCAGTACTTTTCTCTAGATGACATCAACATTCTTTTCTTTGTATTGACAGGACACCTATTTGGCGTTTGAAAACACCGTGAGGCTGTTGCACGTCACTTTTTTTCTGAGGTTGTAAAGTGAGTGAAATGAATATAGAGCCCATGTGTCTGAGAGTCAAGGGCTTACGGACATACCACTCTGAACACGCCCGATCTCGTCTGATCTCGGAAGCTTAGCAGGTTCGGGCCTGGTTAGTACTTGGATGGAAGACCGCCTGGGAATACCAGGTGCTGTAAGCTTTTTTGTTTCATTGTGAGGAAAGGGCCGCTTTGAGTCTTTGGGGACCAGCATGATCGAGCTTCTTTCACACACCTTTTCTTGAAGCGCCCTCTGCAGCTTTGGAATGGAATTTCATGCAGTGGTTAATTTGAAGAAGACAGATGGCAGATGCAGTACTTTTCTCTCGATGACATCAACATTCTTTTCTTTTATTGACAGGACACCGATTTGGCGTGTGAAAAGATCCTGAGGCTGTTGCGCATCACTTTTTTTCTGAGGTTGTAAAGTGTGTGAAATGGATATAGAGCCCACGTGTGTCAGAGTCAAGGGCTTACAGGCATCCCACTCTGAACACGCCCGATCTCGTCTGATCTCGGAAGCTTAGCAGGGTCGGGCCTGGTTAGTACTTGGATGGAAGACCGCCTGGGAATACCAGGTGCTGTAAGCTTTTTTGTTTCTTTGCGAGGAAAGGGCAGCTTTGAGTCTTTGGGGACCAGCATGAGCGAGCTTCCCTCACACACCTTTTCTTGAAGCGCCCTCCGCAGCTTTGGAATGGAATGTCATGCAGTGGTTAATTTGAAGTAGACAGATGGCAGATGCAGTACCTTTCTCTAGATGACATCAACATTCTTTTCTTTTATTGACAGGACACCTATTTGGCGTGTGAAAAAACCCTGAGGCTTTTGCGCTTCACTTTTTTTCTGAGGTTGTAAAGTGAGTGAAATGGATATAGAGCCCATGTGTGTGAGAGTCAAGGGCTTACGGCCATAACACTCTGAACACGCCCGATCTCGTCTGATCTCGGAAGCTTAGCAGGGTCGGGCCTGGTTAGTACTTGGATGGGAGACCGCCTGGGAGTACCAGGTGCTGTAAGCTTATTTGTTTCTTTGTGAAGAAAGGGCAGCTTTGAGTCTTTGGGGACCAGCATGAGCGAGCTTCCCTCACACACCTTTTCTTGAAGCGCCTTTCTGCAGCTTTGAAATGGAATCTCATGCAGCGTGTAACTTGAAGGAGACAGATGGAGGATGCAGTACTTTTCTCTCGATGACATCAACATTCTTTTCTTTTATTGACAGGACACCTATTTGGCGTGTGAAAAGACCCTGAAGCTTTTGCGCTTCACTTTTTTTCTGAGGTTGTAAAGTGAGTGAAATGGATATAGAGCCCATGTGTGTAAGAGTCAAGGGCTTACGGACATACCACTCTGAACACGCCCGATCTCGTCTGATCTCGGAAGTTAAGCAGGGTCGTGCCTGGTTAGTACTTGGATGGGAGACCGCCTGGGAATACCAGGTGCTGTAAGCTTTTTTGTGTCTTTGTGAGGAAAGGGCAGCTTTTAGTCTTTGGGGACCAGCATGAGCGAGCTTCCCTCACACACCTTTTCTTGAAGCGCCCTCCGCAGCTTTGGAATGGAATGTCATGCAGTGGTTAATTTGAAGTAGACAGATGGCAGATGCAGTACTTTTCTCTCTATGACATCAACATTCTTTTCTTTTATTGACAGTACACCGATTTGGCGTGTGAAAAAACCCTGAGGCTGTTGGGCATCACTTTTTTTCTGAGGTTGTAAAGTGTGTGAAATGGAAACAGAGCCCATGTGTGTCAGAGTCAAGGTTTTAGGGCCATACCACTCTGATCACGCCCGATCTCGTCTGATCTCGGAAGCTTAGCAGGGTCGGACCTGGTTAGTACTTGGATGGGAGACCGCCTGGGAATACCAGGTGCTGTAAGCTTTTTTGTTTCTTTGTGAGGAAAGGGCAGCTTTGAGTCTTTGGGGACAAGTATGAGCGAGCTTCCCTCACACACCTTTTCTTGAAGCGCCCTCCGCAGCTTTGGAATGGAATGTCATGCAGTGGTTAATTTGAAGTAGACAGATGGCAGATGCAGTACTTTTCTCTTGATGACATCAACATTCTTTTCTTTTATTGACAGGACACCTATTTGGCGTGTGAAAAGACCCTGAGGCTTTTGCGCTTCACTTTTTTTCTGAGGTTGTAAAGTGAGTGAAATGGATATAGAGCCCATGTGTGTAAGATTCAAGGGCTTACGGCCATACCACTCTGAACACGCCCGATCTCGTCTGATCTCGGAAGCTAAGCGGGGTAGGGCCTGGTTAGTACTTGGATGGGAGACCGCCTGGGAATACCAGGTGCTGTAAGCTTTTTTGTTTCTTTGTGAGGAAAGGGCAGCTTTGAGTCTTTGGGGACCAGCATGAGCGAGCTTCCCTCACACACCTTTTCTTGAAGCGTTTTTCCGCAGCTTTGAAATTGAATGTCATGCAGCGTGTAATTTGAAGTAGACAGATGACAGATGCAGTACTTTTCTCTTGATGACATCAACATTCTTTTCTTTTATTGACAGGACACCTATTTGGCGTGTGAAAAGACCCTGAGGCTTTTGCGCTTCACTTTTTTTCTGAGGTTGTAAAGTGAGTGAAATGGATATAGAGCCCATGTGTGTAAGATTCAAGGGCTTACGGCCATACCACTCTGAACACGCCCGATCTCGTCTGATCTCGGAAGCTTAGCAGCGTCGGGCCTGGTTAGTATTTGGATGGGAGACCCCCTGGGAATACCAGGTGCTGTAAGCTTATTTATTTCTTTGTGAGGAAAGGGCAGCTTTGAGTCTTTGGGGACCAGCATGAGCGAGCTTCCCTCACACACCTTTTCTTGAAGCGCCTTTCTGCAGCTTTGAAATGGAATCTCATGCAGTGTGTAACTTGAAGTAGACAGATGGAGGATGCAGTACTTTTCTCTCGATGACATCAACATTCTTTTCTTTGTATTGACAGGACACCTATTTGACATGTGAAAAGACCCTGAGGCTGTTGCGCATCACTTTTTTTCTGAGGTTGTAAAGTGAGTGAAATGGATATAGAGCCCATGTGTGTAAGAGTCCAGGGCTTACGGCCATACCACTCTGAACACGTCTGATCTCGGAAGCTTAGCAGGGCCGGGCCTGGTTATTACTTGGATGGGAGACCGCCTGGGAATACCAGGTGCTCTAAGCTTTTTTGTTTCTTTGTGAGGAAAGGGCAGCTTTGAGTCTTTGGGGACAAGCATGAGCGAGCTTCCCTCACACACCTTTTCTTGAAGCGCCCTCCGCAGCTTTGGAATGGAACTTCATGCAGTGGTTAATTTGAAGTAGACAGATGGCAGATGCAGTACTTTTCTCTTGATGACATCAACATTCTTTTCTTTTATTGACAGGACACCTATTTGGCGTGTGAAAAGACCCTGAGGCTTTTGCGCTTCACTTTTTTTCTGAGGTTGTAAAGTGAGTGAAATGGATATAGAGCCCATGTGTGTAAGAGTCAAGGGCTTACGGCCATACCACTCTGAACACGCCTGATCTCGGAAGCTAAGCAGGGTCGGGCCTGGTTATTACTTGAATGGGAGACCGCCTTGGAATACCAGGTGCAGTAAGCTTTTTTTTTTCATTGTGAGGAAAGGGCAGCTTTGAGTCTTTGGGGACCAGCATGAGCGAGCTTCCCTCACACACCTTTTCTTGAAGCGGCTTTCTGCAGCTTTGAAATTGAATGTCATGCAGCGTGTAATTTGAAGTAGACAGATGGCAGATGCAGTACTTTTCTCTAGATGATATCAACATTCTTTTCTTTGTATTGACAGGACACCTATTTGACGTGTGAAAAGACCCTGAGGCTTTTGCGCATCACTTTTTTTCTGAGGTTGTAAAGTGAGTGAAATGGATATAGAGCCCATGTGTGTCAGAGTCAAGGGCTTACGGCCATACCACTCTGAACACGCCCGATCTTGTCTGATCTTGGAAGCTAAGCAGGATCGGACCTGGTTAGTACTTGGATGGGAGACTGCCTGGGAATACCAGGTGCTGTAAGCTTTTTTGTTTCTTTGTGAGGAAAGGGCAGCTTTGAGTCTTTGGGGACCAGCATGAGCGAGCTTCCCTCACACACCTTTTCTTGAAGCGCCCTCCGCAGCTTTGGAATGGAATGTCATGCAGTGGTTAATTTGAAGTAGACAGATGGCAGATGCAGTACTTTTCTCTAGGTGACATCAACATTCTTTTCTTTTATTGACAGGACACCTATTTGGCGTGTGAAAAAACCCTGAGGCTTTTGCGCTTCACTTTTTTTCTGAGGTTGTAAAGTGAGTGAAATGGATATAGAGCCCATGTGTGTGAGAGTCAAGGGCTTACGGCCATACCAATCTGAACACGCCCGATCTCGTCTGATCTCGGAAGCTAAGCAGGGTCGGCCTGGTTAGTACTTGGATGGAAGACTGCCTGGGAATACCAGGTGCTGTAAGCTTTTTTGTTTCTTTGTGAGGAAAGGGCAGCTTTGAGTCTTTGGGGACCAGCATGAGCGAGCTTCCCTCACACACCTTTTCTTGAAGCGCCTTTCTGCAGCTTTGAAATGGAATCTCATGCAGCGTGTAACTTGAAGTAGACAGATGGAGGATGCAGTACTTTTCTCTCGATGACATCAACATTCTTTTCTTTGTATTGACAGGACACCTATTTGACGTGTGAAAAGACCCTGAGGCTGTTGCTCATCACTTTTTTTCTGAGGTTGTAAAGTGAGTGAAATGGATATAGAGCCCATGTGTGTGAGAGTCAAGGGCTTACGGCCATACCACTCTTAACACGCCCGATCTCGTCTGATCTCGGAAGCTTAGCAGGGTCGGGCCTGGTTAGTACTTGAATGGGAGACCGCCTGGGAATACCAGGTGCTGTAAGCTTTTTTGTTTCTTTGTGAGGAAAGGGCAGCTTTGAGTCTTTGGGGACCAGCATGAGCGAGCTTCCCTCACACACCTTTTCTTGAAGCGCCCTCCGCAGCTTTGGAATGGAATGTCATGCAGTGGTTAATTTGAAGTAGACAGATGGCAGATGCAGTACTTTTCTCTTGATGACATCAACATTCTTTTCTTTTATTGA
>NC_141323.1:24828202-25120702 GCF_037954235.1 Aulostomus chinensis | reverse complement strand
CTTTTCTTGAAGCGCCCTCCGCAGCTTTGGAATGGAATGTCATGCAGTGGTTAATTTGAAGTAGACAGATGGCAGATGCAGTACTTTTCTCTAGGTGACATCAACATTCTTTTCTTTTATTGACAGGACACCTATTTGGCGTGTGAAAAAACCCTGAGGCTTTTGCGCTTCACTTTTTTTCTGAGGTTGTAAAGTGAGTGAAATGGATATAGAGCCCATGTGTGTAAGAGTCAAGGGCTTACGGCCATACCAATCTGAACACGCCCGATCTCGTCTGATCTCGGAAGCTAAGCAGGGTCAGCCTGGTTAGTACTTGGATGGAAGACTGCCTGGGAATACCAGGTGCTGTAAGCTTTTTTGTTTCTTTGTGAGGAAAGGGCAGCTTTGAGTCTTTGGGGACCAGCATGAGCGAGCTTCCCTCACACACCTTTTCTTGAAGCGCCTTTCTGCAGCTTTGAAATGGAATCTCATGCAGCGTGTAACTTGAAGTAGACAGATGGAGGATGCAGTACTTTTCTCTCGATGACATCAACATTCTTTTCTTTGTATTGACAGGACACCTATTTGACGTGTGAAAAGACCCTGAGGCTGTTGCTCATCACTTTTTTTCTGAGGTTGTAAAGTGAGTGAAATGGATATAGAGCCCATGTGTGTGAGAGTCAAGGGCTTACGGCCATACCACTCTTAACACGCCCGATCTCGTCTGATCTCGGAAGCTTAGCAGGGTCGGGCCTGGTTAGTACTTGAATGGGAGACCGCCTGGGAATACCAGGTGCTGTAAGCTTTTTTGTTTCTTTGTGAGGAAAGGGCAGCTTTGAGTCTTTGGGGACCAGCATGAGCGAGCTTCCCTCACACACCTTTTCTTGAAGCGCCCTCCGCAGCTTTGGAATGGAATGTCATGCAGTGGTTAATTTGAAGTAGACAGATGGCAGATGCAGTACTTTTCTCTAGATGATATCAACATTCTTTTCTTTGTATTGACAGGACACCTATTTGACGTGTGAAAAGACCCTGAGGCTTTTGCGCTTCACTTTTTTTCTGAGGTTGTAAAGTGAGTGAAATGGATATAGAGCCCATGTGTGTAAGAGTCAAGGGCTTACGGCCATACCACTCTGAACACGCCTGATCTCGGAAGCTAAGCAGGGTCGGGCCTGGTTATTACTTGAATGGGAGACCGCCTTGGAATACCAGGTGCAGTAAGCTTTTTTTTTTCATTGTGAGGAAAGGGCAGCTTTGAGTCTTTGGGGACCAGCATGAGCGAGCTTCCCTCACACACCTTTTCTTGAAGCGCCTTTCTGCAGCTTTGAAATTGAATGTCATGCAGCGTGTAATTTGAAGTAGACAGATGGCAGATGCAGTACTTTTCTCTAGATGATATCAACATTCTTTTCTTTGTATTGACAGGACACCCATTTGACGTGTGAAAAGACCCTGAGGCTGTTGCGCATCACTTTTTTTCTGAGGTTGTAAAGTGAGTGAAATGGATATAGAGCCCATGTGTGTGAGAGTCAAGGGCTTACGGCCATACTACTCTGAACACGCCCGATCTCGTCTGTTCTCGGAAGCTTAGCAGGGTCGGGGCTGGTTAGTACTTGGATGGGAGACCGCCTGGGAATACCAGGTGCTGTAAGCTTTTTTGTGTCTTTGTGAGGAAAGGGCAGCTTTGAGTCTTTGGGGACCAGCATGAGCGAGCTTCCCTCACACACCTTTTCTTGAAGAGCCCTCCGCAGCTTTGGAATGGAATGTCATGCAGTGGTTAATTTGAAGTAGACAGATGGCAGATGCAGTACTTTTCTCTCGATGACATCAACATTCTTTTCTTTGTATTGACAGGACACCTATTTGACGTGTGAAAAGACCCTGAGGTTGTTGCGCATCACTTTTTTTCTGAGGTTGTAAAGTGAGTGAAATGGATATAGAGCCCATGTGTGTAAGAGTCAAGGGCTTACGGCCATACCACTCTGAACACGCATGCGCCAATCAGACGGTACGCTGACAGCACGACACACGGAGGTCGCGGACTCCGCTTTTCCCATTTCTTTCGTTTTTTTCAGCCTTTTTCATTGTTCTTCCTTATTTTCCGTGCATTTTTGGTTCGTTTTTAGAGTGAACATTTTTTCCCCCCGACAGTTTTTATACTGATCGGGGGAGGTCAATTTGAGTTTTTTTTTTTCCTAATGGAAAACTTTCGGACGGACCAAATGGATTTGAACTCTGCAAACGGACTTCAGATTACGAGCATGGAAAACGGACTTGACATAAACGCACAAACAGGTGAAGAAAATGAAAAATGGTTGCTTGTTAAAAGAAACAATCAGAAACGAAACATGAAGAAGTCGGAAGGAAAACTGCCGGAGGGAAATGCGAGAGCGGCTTCCGCAGCGACAGCGGGGGAAAGACGGCGAGCAGCGGCTGATTCAGAGGAGATGAGCGCTGGAGCCGGTCCACAGGCAACGAGAGCTGGTGACCTGAAGAACAGAGCTGAAGACGTGGTTCCGAGAAGACCTGGGCAGCGAGGAGCTACTGGAGAGGCGGCGGAGAGTGAGAGAGAATTGGCGGCGGAAAGAGATGCGGCGTCTGGTGGGGAAAGGCAGCTGCAGCAGCGACATGGAGCGGCGAAATCTGCGGGTGGCGACCACAAGTATGACAGAGAACTGACGGTCAGTGTCGAGGTAACTGGGCAGGATGAAGTCCCAGTTCTCGAATTAATGAGATGCATAAGAGCACTGTGTGGAGGTTTAATAGCCTGTAGGGCGACAGGGCCGCAGAAATTTGAAATTACCATGTCACACATCAAAGGGAAAGAGAGAATCCTAGATGGTTTCAAAATTGGGGACAACACGGTGCATGTCAAAGATCTGTGTAATGATGAACTCATGGTTTCTTTTTTAAGCTTACCAGCTTACATCAGAGATGAGGAAATTTTACAGAAGCTAGAAGGGTGGGGAGTCTCAGCTGCATCAACTATAAGGAGGAGGATGTGGCCGGGTACGCAAATTGCTGATGGGACGCGGTTTCTCAAAGTAAAGTTTACAGATAAAGTCCAATCTCTGCCTTATTCAGCACGGTTTGACACAGCAATGGGACCGGAATATTTCAGGGTCATACATGATAGGCAGGCTAGGGTGTGTAGGATGTGCCTCCAGCCGGGGCACATCCTAAGGGACTGTCCTGAGTTCTCCTGCCATAAGTGTGGTGTCCAGGGGCATTATGCAAGGGAGTGCAACAGGAAACCTAATAAGATACAGAAATGTGAGGTGTGTTGGAACAAAATTGATGAATGTAATTGTAATTATAGTGATGAGGATATTGTGGTGGAATCTGGATCTGAGGAGCTGTACAGTGAGATGGAAGGTTTAAGTGAGGGAGGAACGGAGGATGAGGAGGAAGATGACGAGGTGGGTAGTGGCGCCGCCAAGCAGGCTGCTGGTGAGGGTTACGCCCCTCAGAGAACCCAGAGCCCTCCTAAAGTGGTGCAGAGCCCAGGCACAAGGCTTGGTTCAAGTCTGAATGACATGAGCACTGACTCAGGCCCACAGCAGAGAGGAAAGGATGGAGGAGGAAACGGGTCCGAAAAGGAGCCGGAGCCTTCTCAACTCCTGGAATCAATGGAGGTGGGGGATACCCCAAGAGAATTGCAGCCGGCGGCAGCCACATCCACCAGGGTACCTACCTTAAATGTGCCCTCCACCTTCCCTCCTCAGAGTAGATCAAACAGTGACTCGGAAATGGACTTTGCCACAATAAAAAATATTCGGAAAAAGCACACCTCAATAAAAGATGCTGCGATGAAGAAAAAACAGAAGAAAGAAGGAGGGAGAGGTAAAAAATCTTGAGGGAAAATTGGCTGTTTAAAGGTTTTTTTTGGTCTGACCATGTTTCTGCTGCACTCCCTTAATGTCAATGGACTCCGCACTTATGGCAGGATGACCGCCATTTTACTTAAAAGCAAGTGTGACATTCTCTGCTTACAGGAGACAAGGTGGGAAGGGGATAGTGTGGCGGCAGCAAGCAAAATGTGGGGAGGAGATGTCTTTTTTAGCAACGGCACAAGTAAATCTTGTGGCGTAGCTATTTTAGTAAAAAAGACTATAAGTACCAATAGCAAGTTAATATATCATGACAAGAAAGGTAGAATACTTATTATAGATGTTTGCATAAACAATAGAACATACAGAATTGTTAACATATATGCCAGTAACTGTGAAAAGGAAAGGAAAATGTTTCTAAATAGTATAAGCAGATGGATAGATCATAGAACCATAATAATAGGAGATTTCAATATCGCATTAACTAAGGATGATATATCAATTAACAATGTATACAAGAATGACACAAGCAGAACTGAGCTATATAATTTAATGAATATTCACAATTTGACAGATGTATGGAGAATTCACAACCCATTCAAGAAAGAGTACTCCAGAAGACAGGTTGTGCAGGGAAAAATGAAACAAGCCAGAATAGATTTATGTCTAGCGGCCCCTGAAGCAACAAAACAGATCAATAAAATACAATATAATTATAACGCATGGAGTGATCACGCAACAATTGAGTGTTACTTGGGTGCTGCAGGAGGTTTCAGGGGGGGAGGTACCTGGTGCCTCAACTCCAGCCTCCTGGCAGATTCAACTTACGTTAAAAAAATCACAAAACTGCTTGATTATGCAAAAATTGAAATGAAAATAGAAAATAATTTTATAGAAAAGTGGGAAATTCTAAAGCAAAGAATTAAAAGAAGTAGTATAAATTATAGTAAAGAGAAAAAGTGGAGAGAGGAGCTGGAAGAAAATCGACTAAGAAAATTAATCAATCATGAAATAGCATTATTTGATAAAGAACCTAACAGAAACACAGAAAACTATGAATTATATAAAGCAAAACTAGTAAACATAGAAAAAATAAAATGCAGAGGTGCAATGATAAGAAGCAGAGTTAAAAATTTAGTAGAAGGAGAAAAATGCACCGCATATTTTTTGGGGCTCGAAAAGCAAAAACAAAACAAAACTATAATAGAAAAAATCAACGATATAACTGGAAAAGAATATGACGATCAAGAAAATATACTAAGAGTAACTACAGAGTTTTATAAAGAATTATTTGATAATGGATATAGCAATAGCGAAGAGGTAGACAAGTTGTTATCAAATATCCAAACTAGTATTTCAGTGGAGGATAAGGAATGGTCTGATGCACAAATTACTATTAATGAGATAAAGACGGCAATAGATAGCTTAAATAAAAACAAAAGTCCAGGGGTAGATGGTTTAACAGCAGAATTTTATATTTGTTTCAAAGAGCAGATAGCTCCCCTGTTGCTGTCATTGTACCACTCAATGGAACGGGAACAGAGAACATCCAATACATTCACTGCAGGAATAATTTCACTTATCTACAAAAATAAAGGTTCAAAACAGGATATAACAAACTATAGACCAATAAGTTTACTCAATACAGATTACAAGATACTGACCAAAACACTGGCAAACAGGCTTAAACTTACAATAGGGACCATTATTGGTAATACACAGGCATACGGCATACCAGATAGAGACATCATAGATACGATCCTTACAATAAAGGATACCGTCAGGACAATGGCAGCACAGGGGGGGTATCTGCTCGGAATTGATTTGGAGAAAGCATTCGACAGAGTAGAACATCTTTTCTTATATAAAACTTTAAAAAGATTTGGATACGGTGAAGGCTTTATTAAATGGATTAAATTATTATACGATAACGCATACAGTCAAATAAAGATAAATGGACAACTAACAGAAAAGATCAAATTAAAAAGATCGGTAAGGCAAGGATGCCCGCTTTCAGCTCTTTTATACAGTATTGTTGCTGAGCCACTAGCTTTAAGTATAATGAATGATAAGAATATTATAGGTATAAAAACATATAGAGACAAAGTCGTTAAAATAGCACAATTTGCGGATGATATCAATATAATGTTTAAAAATGAAGAAAATTTAAATTATATTATAAAACATCTAGAAAGATATGAAAAAGCATCAGGAGCTAAGGTTAACAGAAATAAGTCAGAAATGATGGAATTCGGTAAAAATAGTTTAAAAAATAATTGGGGTTTTAGCACTAAAGAATACAGGAAAATACTGGGTGTATACATTGGTAAAAATGAAGGGGAAGCCAGGGACTTAGGGTGGAGAGAACTTGTAAAAAAGGTAGAAAATACACTTAATTTATGGAGAAGTAGGGGTTTAAGCCTGAGAGGAAAGGTAATTGTCATCAATGCCTTAATACTGTCAAAAATTAATCATGTTTTGGGGGCCTGTGAGCTACCGCAGTGGGCACTAAATTCGCTCAATGAAGCGATCTCCTCCTTCCTTTGGAGGGGAAAGGGAAATTCGATCGCTCATCGGGTGATAATTGCTAATAAAAGGGAGGGGGGATTAGGACTAATTGACATCAGTGCAAAAAAAGATGCACTCAGGGCCAAATTAGTTAGAAATTTTCTCGATTCGAACAGGCAGTACCCCTGGGAGGACACAATGGCGGGCTACCTGGCTGAGTACGGGGAGGGGGAGAAACTCCCTCTTTATCACCTCCTTCCTGGGAAAAGCCATGGCTCGCTACCGATGTTCTACCAGGAGGTGCTAGAGGCATGGGGCAAATTCCTGCCCCACCTCAGGCCTAAGTGCAGTCAGAAAAGTCATGTGCTGCAGTTACCTTTTCTCGAAAGCACCTTTTTCACACACAATGGTAGGACACTTAAATGCAGGGCACTTCAGCAACATAATATAACAAGGGTCGGTCAAGTGGTGGGGGAAAGGGGTCTGTTCAGTCTCAGGAAAGTCACAACCCAACTCAAAAAAACAGGGACACCGTGCAGAAAGGATTACCTAAATGGACTAGGTAACAAAATCAACAGAAACATAACCTCACTGTGGAGAAACTTAATCATCACGGACAAATCGAGAGCAGACCCCGAACTCCCACCGCTTGAGCTTGTCACACAGTACACAGGGAAAGAGCTGTCACAGGTGAAAACAAAGGACTGGTACACCATAGGGATTAACTCAATTAAACGCACTCCAAAAGCAGAAAAACACTGGGCACAATTATTCAAGGGAATACCGATAGGAAAAATCTGGCAAAACCTTAACATACCTTACATGGACAGCAATACTTTCAAGCTAGAATTCAATATCAGACACAGGAGAATTTTCACAGGAATCAAATTACACCAGATTAATAAGGAAAACTACAGTAGGACATGCCAAATCTGCAATAAAGAACCGGAAGACCAGGAGCATCTATTCATCAACTGCAAGGAATCGGATAAATTCAGGAATTTCATCAGGATGCTACTGCAAGAGCACTGCAATTTCAGTTTGACAGATGAAACACTATGGACATGGACTCTTCTCTTTGGTACAACACTGAAACAAAAGGATCAGAACAGGACTCTCATAAATACCATACTCACTTTTGCAAAAAAATCAATATGGACAACTAGAAACTACGCTCTCTATGAAAAGAAGAAAATAAACATATTTGGGGTTTTTTACACAACACTCTTGACGCACCTACAAATCTTACATGACATGGACAAGGATATTTTTGAAAACACTTTCTGCAGGAAAAACACATTTTTCAACATAGCAAATGGCAAAATTGAAATAAACAAGATTGACAATGGTATGTTTTCTCTTCAAATTCCCAGCTAAGTAGTCTCTTTTTTTTATAAAGCAAAGTATTTTTCAAATTTAATAAAGGGGTGAGCAAATTGGGTGGTTTATGTTTTTGGTGTGTTTAACATTTCATTTTGATAAAATTTCATTTAAAAAAAAAAAAAAAAAAAAAAAATTGTGTGTGTGACACTTCACGACAGGAATTTGTTCTTTTTAGTCCCATGAGTTTTTTTTTTTGTCTCTCTTTAATTTTTATTTATTTTTTTTGGAATGACCTGCATTGCTCCAGTGGCTGTAGGCACATAGTGTTGGTTTATTTGTCTAAATTTAACTTAATTAAAAAAAAAAAAAAAAAAAAAAAAACTCTGATGGTGTTTTCATCAAGTTCAAGGTGTATCAAGGGTGGGGGTTTTTTTTTGGTAAGATTTCTTTCCTGAAGGAATTTATTTTTTATATAATTGTTAAATTTTGTCATGTAAATAAGAATGTACAGTTGGTAAAAATGTATGATGTATTTTTGATAATAAAAGACAAAAAAAAAAAAAAAAAAAAACACGCCCGATCTCGTCTGATCTCGGAAGCTAAGCAGGGTCGGACCTGGTTAGTACTTGGATGGAAGACCGCCTGGGAATACCAGGTGCTGTAAGCTTATTTTTTTCTTTGTGAGGAAAGGGCAGCTTTGAGTCTTTGGGGACCAGCATGAGCGAGCTTCCCTCACACACCCTTTCTTGAAGCGCCTTTCTGCAGCTTTGAAATGGAATCTCATGCAGCGTGTAACTTGAAGTAGACAGATGGAGGATGCAGTACTTTTCTCTCGATGACATCAACATTCTTTTCTTTGTATTGACAGGACACCTATTTGACGTGTGAAAAGACCCTGAGGCTGTTGCTCATCACTTTTTTTCTGAGGTTGTAAAGTGAGTGAAATGGATATAGAGCCCATGTGTGTGACAGTCAAGGGCTTATGGCCATACCACTCTGAACACGCCCGATCTCGTCTGATCTCGGAAGCTTAGCAGGGTCGGGCCTGGTTAGTACTTGGATGGGAGACCGCCTGGGAATACCAGGTGCTGTAAGCTTTTTTGTGTCTTTGTGAGGAAAGGGCAGCTTTGAGTCTTTGGGGACCAGCATGAGCGAGCTTCCCTCACACACCTTTTCTTGAAGCGCCCTCCGCATCTTTGGAATGGAATGTCATGCAGTTTGTAATTTGAAGTCGACAGATGGCAGATGCAGTACTTTTCTCTGGATGACATCAACATTCTTTTCTTTATATTGACAGGACACCTATTTGGCATGTGAAAAGACCCTGAGGCTGTTGCGCATCACTTTTTTTCTGAGGTTTTAAAGTGAGTGAAATGGATTTAGAGCCCATGTGTGTCGTAGTCAAGGGCTTACGGCCATACCACTCTGAACACGCCCGATCTCGTCTGATCTCGGAAGCTAAGCAGGGTTGGGCCTGGTTAGTACTTGGATGGAAGACCGCCTGGGAATACCAGGTGCTGTAAGCTTTTTTGTTTCTTTGTGAGTAAAGGGCAGCTTTCAGTCTTTGGGGACCAGCATGAGCGAGCTTCCCTCACACATCTTTTCTTGAAGCGCCTTCCGCAGCTTTGGAATGGAATGTCATGCAGTGGTTAATTTGAAGTAGACAGATGGCAGATGCAGTACTTTTCTCTAGATGACATCAACATTCTTTTCTTTTAATGACAGGACACCTATTTGGCGTGTGAAAAGACCCTGAGGCTTTTGCGCTTCACTTTTTTTCTGAGGTTGTAAAGTGAGTGAAATGGATATAGAGCCCATGTGTGTCAGAGTCAAGGACTTACGGCCATACCACTCTGAACACGCCTGATCTGATCTGATCTCGGAAGCAAAGCAGGGTAGGGCCTGGTTAGTACTTGGATGGGAGACCGCCTGGGAATACCAGGTGCTGTAAGCTTTTTTGTTTCTTTGTGAGCAAAGGGCAGCTTTGAGTCTTTGGGGACCAGCATGAGCGAGCTTCCCTCACACACCTTTTCTTGAAGCGCCCTCCGCAGCTTTGGAATGGAATGTCGTGCAGTGGTTAATTTGAAGTAGACAGATGGCAGATGCAGTACTTTTCTCTCGATGACATCAACATTCTTTTCTTTTATTGACAGGACACCTATTTGGCGTGTGAAAAGACCCTGAGGCTTTTGCGCTTCACTTTTTTTCTGAGGTTGTAAAGTGAGTGAAATGGATATAGAGCCCATGTGTGTAAGAGTCAAGGGCTTACGGCCATACCACTCTGAACACGCCCGATTTCGTCTGATCTCGGAAGCTAAGCAGGGTCGGGCCTGGTTAGTACTTGGATGGGAGACGGCCTGGGAATACCAGGTGCTGTAAACTTTTTTGTTTCTTTGTGAGGAAAGGGCAGCTTTGAGTCTTTGGGGACCAGCATGAGCGAGCTTCCCTCACACACCTTTTCTTGAAGCGCCCTCCGCAGGTTTGAAATTGAATGTCATGCAGTGGTTAATTTGAAGGAGACAGATGGCAGATGCAGTACTTTTCTCTTGATGACATCAACATTCTTTTCTTTTATTGACAGGACACCTATTTGGCGTGTGAAAAGACCCTGAGGCTTTTGCGCATCACTTTTTTTCTGAGGTTGTAAAGTGAGTGAAATGGATATAGAGCCCATGTTTGTAAGAGTCCAGTGCTTACGGCCATACCACTCTGAACACGCCCGATCTCGTCTGATCTCGGAAGCTAAGCAGGGTCGGGCCTGGTTAGTACTTGGATGGGAGACCTCCTGGGAGTACCAGGTGCTGTAAGCTTTTTTGTTTCATTGTGAGGAAAGGGCAGCTTTGAGTCTTTGGGGACCAGCATGAGCGAGCTTCCCTAACACACCTTTTCTTGAAGCGCCCTCCGCATCTTTGGAATGGAATGTCATGCAGTTTGTAATTTGAAGTCGACAGATGGCAGATGCAGTACTTTTCTCTGGATGACATCAACATTCTTTTCTTTATATTGACAGGACACCTATTTGGCGTGTGAAAAGACCCTGAGGCTTTTGCGCATCACTTTTTTTCTGAGGTTTTAAAGTGAGTGAAATGGATTTAGAGCCCATGTGTGTCAGAGTCAAGGGCTTATGGCCATACCACTCTGAACACGCCTGATCTCGTCTGATCTCGGAAGCTAAGCAGGGTTGGGCCTGGTTAGTACTTGGATGGAAGACCACCTGGGAATACCAGGTGCTGTAAGCTTTTTTTTTCATTGTGAGGAAAGGGCGGCTTTGAGTCTTTGGGGACCAGCATGAGCGAGCTTCCCTCACACAACTTTTCTTGAAGCGCCTTTCTGCTGCTTTGAAATTGAATGTCATGCAGTGGTTAATTTGAAGTAGACAGATGGCAGATGCAGTACTTTTCTCTCGATGACATCAACATTCTTTTCTTTAATTGACAGGACACCTATTTGGCGTGTGAAAAGACCCTGAGGCTTTTGCGCTTCACTTTTTTTCTGAGGTTGTAAAGTGAGTGAAATGGATATAGAGCCCATGTGTGTAAGAGTCAAGGGCTTACGGCCATACCACTCTGAACACGCCCGATTTCGTCTGATCTCGGAAGCTAAGCAGGGTCGGGCCTGGTTAGTACTTGGATGGGAGACGGCCTGGGAATACCAGGTGCTGTAAACTTTTTTGTTTCTTTGTGAGGAAAGGGCCGCTTTGAGTCTTTGGGGACCAGCATGAGCGAGCTTCCCTCACACACCTTTTCTTGAAGCGCCCTCCGCAGGTTTGAAATTGAATGTCATGCAGTGGTTAATTTGAAGTAGACAGATGGCAGATGCAGTACTTTTCTCTTGATGACATCAACATTCTTTTCTTTTATTGACAGGACACCTATTTGGCGTGTGAAAAGACCCTGAGGCTTTTGCGCTTCACTTTTTTTCTGAGGTTGTAAAGTGAGTGAAATGGATATAGAGCCCATGTGTGTAAGAGTCCTGGGCTTACGGCCATACCACTCTGAACACGCCCGATCTCGTCTGATCTCGGAAGCTTAGCAGGGTCGGGCCTGGTTAGTACTTGGATGGGAGACCTCCTGGGAATACCAGGTGCTGTAAGCTTTTTTGTTTCATTGTGAGGAAAGGGCAGCTTTGAGTCTTTGGGGACCAGCATGAGCGAGCTTCCCAAACACACCTTTTCTTGAAGCGCCCTCCGCATCTTTGGAATGGAATGTCATGCAGTTTGTAATTTGAATTCGACAGATGGCAGATGCAGTACTTTTCTCTGGATGACATCAACATTCTTTTCTTTATATTGACAGGACACCTATTTGGCGTGTGAAAAGACCCTGAGGCTTTTGCGCATCACTTTTTTTCTGAGGTTTTAAAGTGAGTGAAATGGATTTAGAGCCCATGTGTGTCAGAGTCAAGGGCTTACGGCCATACCACTCTGAACACGCATGCGCCAATCAGACGGTACGCTGACAGCACGACACACGGAGGTCGCGGACTCCGCTTTTCCCATTTCTTTCGTTTTTTTCAGCCTTTTTCATTGTTCTTCCTTATTTTCCGTGCATTTTTGGTTCGTTTTTAGAGTGAACATTTTTTCCCCCCGACAGTTTTTATACTGATCGGGGGAGGTCAATTTGAGTTTTTTTTCCTAATGGAAAACTTTCGGACGGACCAAATGGATTTGAACTCTGCAAACGGATTTCAGATTACGAGCATGGAAAACGGACTTGACATAAACGCACAAACAGGTGAAGAAAATGAAAAATGGTTGCTTGTTAAAAGAAACAATCAGAAACGAAACATGAAGAAATCGGAAGGAAAACTGCCGGAGGGAAATGCGAGAGCGGCTTCCGCAGCGACAGCGGGGGAAAGACGGCGAGCAGCGGCTGATTCAGAGGAGATGTGTGGAAGGAGCGCTGGAGCCGGTCCACAGGCAACGAGAGCTGGTGGCCTGAAGAACAGAGCTGAAGACGTGGGTCCGAGAAGACCTGGGCAGTGAGGAGCTACTGGAGAGGCGACGGAGAGTGAGAGAGAATTGGCGGCGGAAAGAGATGCGGCGTCTGGTGGGGAAAGGCAGCTGCAGCAGCGACATGGAGCGGCGAAATCTGCGGGTGGCGACCACAAGTATGACAGAGAACTGACGGTCAGTGTCGAGGTAACTGGGCAGGATGAAGTCCCAGTTCTCGAATTAATGAGATGCATAAGAGCACTGTGTGGAGGTTTAATAGCCTGTAGGGCGACAGGGCCGCAGAAATATGAAATTACCATGTCACACATCAAAGGGAAAGAGAGAATCCTAGATGGTTTCAAAATTGGGGACAACACAGTGCATGTCAAAGATCTGTGTAATGATGAACTCATGGTTTCTTTTTTAAGCTTACCAGCTTACATCAGAGATGAGGAAATTTTACAAAAGCTAGAAGGGTGGGGAGTGTCAGCTGCATCAACTATAAGGAGGAGGATGTGGCCGGGTACGCAAATTGCTGATGGGACGCGGTTTCTCAAAGTAAAATTTACAGACAAGGTCCAATCTCTGCCTTATTCAGCACGGTTTGACACAGCAATAGGACCGGAATATTTCAGGGTCATACATGATAGGCAGGCTAGGGTGTGTAGGATGTGCCTCCAGCCGGGGCACATCCTAAGGGACTGTCCTGAGTTCTCCTGCCATAAGTGTGGTGTCCAGGGGCATTATGCAAGGGAGTGCAACAGGAAACCTAATAAGATACAGAAATGTGAGGTGTGTTGGAACAAAATTGATGAATGTAATTGTAATTATAGTGATGAGGATATTGTGGTGGAATCTGGATCTGAGGAGCTGTACAGTGAGATGGAAGGTTTAAGTGAGGGAGGAACGGAGGATGAGGAGGAAGATGACGAGGTGGGTAGTGGCGCCGCCAAGCAGGCTGCCGGTGAGGGTTACGCCCCTCAGAGAACCCAGAGCCCTCCTAAAGTGGTGCAGAGCCCAGGCACAAGGCTTGGTTCAAGTCTGAATGACATGAGCACTGACTCAGGCCCACAGCAGAGAGGAAAGGATGGAGGAGGAAACGGGTCCGAAAAGGAGCCGGAGCCTTCTCAACTCCTGGAATCAATGGAGGTGGGGGATACCCCAAGAGAATTGCAGCCGGCGGCAGCCACATCCACCAGGGTACCTGCCTTAAATGTGCCCTCCACCTTCCCTCCTCAGAGTAGATCAAACAGTGACTCGGAAATGGACTT
Source organism: Aulostomus chinensis (assembly GCF_037954235.1). Taxonomy (NCBI): domain Eukaryota; kingdom Metazoa; phylum Chordata; class Actinopteri; order Syngnathiformes; family Aulostomidae; genus Aulostomus; species Aulostomus chinensis. The sequence goes on along the minus strand of NC_141323.1, from coordinate 25,106,858 downwards.
TGCCACAATAAAAAATATTCGGAAAAAGCACACCTCAATAAAAGATGCTGCGATGAAGAAAAAACAGAAGAAAGAAGGAGGGAGAGGTAAAAAATCTTGAGGGAAAATTGGCTGTTTAAAGGTTTTTTTGGTCTGACCATGTTTCTGCTGCACTCCCTTAATGTCAATGGACTCCGCACTTATGGCAGGATGACCGCCATTTTACTTAAAAGCAAGTGTGACATTCTCTGCTTACAGGAGACAAGGTGGGAAGGGGATAGCGTGGCGGCAGCAAGCAAAATGTGGGAAGGAGATGTCTTTTTTAGCAACGGCACAAGTAAATCTTGTGGCGTAGCTATTTTAGTAAAAAAGACTATAAGTACCAATAGCAAGTTAATATATCATGACAAGAAAGGTAGAATACTTATTATAGATGTTTGCATAAACAATAGAACATACAGAATTGTTAACATATATGCCAGTAACTGTGAAAAGGAAAGGAAAATGTTTCTAAATAGTATAAGCAGATGGATAGATCATAGAACCATAATAATAGGAGATTTCAATATCGCATTAACTAAGGATGATATATCAATTAACAATGTATACAAGAATGACACAAGCAGAACTGAGCTATATAACTTAATGAATATTCACAATTTGACAGATGTATGGAGAATTCACAACCCATTCAAGAAAGAGTACTCCAGAAGACAGGTTGTGCAGGGAAAAATGAAACAAGCCAGAATAGATTTATGTCTAGCGGCCCCTGAAGCAACAAAACAGATCAATAAAATACAATATAATTATAACGCATGGAGTGATCACGCAACAATTGAGTGTTACTTGGGTGCTGCAGGAGGTTTCAGGGGGGGAGGTACCTGGTGCCTCAACTCCAGCCTCCTGGCAGATTCAACTTACGTTAAAAAAATCACAAAACTGCTTGATTATGCAAAAATTGAAATGAAAATAGAAAATAATTTTATAGAAAAGTGGGAAATTCTAAAGCAAAGAATTAAAAGAAGTAGTATAAATTATAGTAAAGAGAAAAAGTGGAGAGAGGAGCTGGAAGAAAATCGACTAAGAAAATTAATCAATCATGAAATAGCATTATTTGATAAAGAACCTAACAGAAACACAGAAAACTATGAATTATATAAAGCAAAACTAGGAAACATAGAAAAAATAAAATGCAGAGGTGCAATGATAAGAAGCAGAGTTAAAAATTTAGTAGAAGGAGAAAAATGCACCGCATATTTTTTGGGGCTCGAAAAGCAAAAACAAAACAAAACTATAATAGAAAAAAATCAACGATATAACTGGAAAAGAATATGACGATCAAGAAAATATACTAAGAGTAACTACAGAGTTTTATAAAGAATTATTTGATAATGGATATAGCAATAGCGAAGAGGTAGACAAGTTGTTATCAAATATCCAAACTAGTATTTCAGTGGAGGATAAGGAATGGTCTGATGCACAAATTACTATTAATGAGATAAAGACGGCAATAGATAGCTTAAATAAAAACAAAAGTCCAGGGGTAGATGGTTTAACAGCAGAATTTTATATTTGTTTCAAAGAGCAGATAGCTCCCCTGTTGCTGTCATTGTACCACTCAATGGAACGGGAACAGAGAACATCCAATACATTCACTGCAGGAATAATTTCACTTATCTACAAAAATAAAGGTTCAAAACAGGATATAACAAACTATAGACCAATAAGTTTACTCAATACAGATTACAAGATACTGACCAAAACACTGGCAAACAGGCTTAAACTTACAATAGGAACCATTATTGGTAATACACAGGCGTACGGCATACCAGATAGAGACATCATAGATACGATCCTTACAATAAAGGATACCGTCAGGACAATGGCAGCACAGGGGGGGTATCTGCTCGGAATTGATTTGGAGAAAGCATTCGACAGAGTAGAACATCTTTTCTTATATAAAACTTTAAAAAGATTTGGATACGGTGAAGGCTTTATTAGATGGATTAAATTATTATACGATAACGCATACAGTCAAATAAAGATAAATGGACAACTAACAGAAAAGATCAAATTAAAAAGATCGGTAAGGCAAGGATGCCCGCTTTCGGCTCTTTTATACAGTATTGTTGCTGAGCCACTAGCTTTAAGTATAATGAATGATAAGAATATTATAGGTATAAAAACATATAGAGACAAAGTCGTTAAAATAGCACAATTTGCGGATGATATCAATATAATGTTTAAAAATGAAGAAAATTTAAATTATATTATAAAACATCTAGAAAGATATGAAAAAGCATCAGGAGCTAAGGTTAACAGAAATAAGTCAGAAATGATGGAATTCGGTAAAAATAGTTTAAAAAATAATTGGGGTTTTAGCACTAAAGAATACAGGAAAATACTGGGTGTATACATTGGTAAAAATGAAGGGGAAGCCAGGGACTTAGGGTGGCGAGAACTTGTAAAAAAGGTAGAAAATACACTTAATTTATGGAGAAGTAGGGGTTTAAGCCTGAGAGGAAAGGTAATTGTCATCAATGCCTTAATACTGTCAAAAATTAATCATGTTTTGGGGGCCTGTGAGCTACCGCAGTGGGCACTAAATTCGCTCAATGAAGCGATCTCCTCCTTCCTTTGGAGGGGAAAGGGAAATTCGATCGCTCATCGGGTGATAATTGCGAATAAAAGGGAGGGGGGATTAGGACTAATTGACATCAGTGCAAAAAAAGATGCACTCAGGGCCAAATTAGTTAGAAATTTTCTCGATTCGAACAGGCAGTACCCCTGGGAGGACACAATGGCGGGCTACCTGGCTGAGTACGGGGAGGGGGAGAAACTCCCTCTTTATCACCTCCTTCCTGGGAAAAGCCATGGCTCGCTACCGATGTTCTACCAGGAGGTGCTAGAGGCATGGGGCAAATTCCTGCCCCACCTCAGGCCTAAGTGCAGTCAGAAAAGTCATGTGCTGCAGTTACCTTTTCTCGAAAGCACCTTTTTCACACACAATGGTAGGACACTTAAATGCAGGGCACTTCAGCAACATAATATAACAAGGGTCGGTCAAGTGGTGGGGGAAAGGGGTCTGTTCAGTCTCAGGAAAGTCACAACCCAACTCAAAAAAACAGGGACACCGTGCAGAAAGGATTACCTAAATGGACTAGGTAACAAAATCAACAGAAACATAACCTCACTGTGGAGAAACTTAATCATCACGGACAAATCGAGAGCAGACCCCGAACTCCCACCGCTTGAGCTTGTCACACAGTACACAGGGAAAGAGCTGTCACAGGTGAAAACAAAGGACTGGTACACCATAGGGATTAACTCAATTAAACGCACTCCAAAAGCAGAAAAACACTGGGCACAATTATTCAAGGGAATACCGATAGGAAAAATCTGGCAAAACCTTAACATACCTTACATGGACAGCAATACTTTCAAGCTAGAATTCAATATCAGACACAGGAGAATTTTCACAGGAATCAAATTACACCAGATTAATAAGGAAAACTACAGTAGGACATGCCAAATCTGCAATAAAGAACCGGAAGACCAGGAGCATCTATTCATCAACTGCAAGGAATCGGATAAATTCAGGAATTTCATAAGGATGCTACTGCAAGAGCACTGCAACTTCAGTTTGACAGATGAAACACTATGGACATGGACTCTTCTCTTTGGTACAACACTGAAACAAAAGGATCAGAACAGGACTCTCATAAATACCATACTCACTTTTGCAAAAAAATCAATTTGGACAACTAGAAACTACGCTCTCTATGAAAAGAAGAAAATAAACATATTTGGGGTTTTTTACACAACACTCTTGACGCACCTACAAATCTTACATGACATGGACAAGGATATTTTTGAAAACACTTTCTGCAGGAAAAACACATTTTTCAACATAGCAAATGGCAAAATTGAAATAAACAAGATTGACAATGGTATGTTTTCTCTTCAAATTCCCAGCTAAGTAGTCTCTTTTTTTTATAAAGCAAAGTATTTTTCAAATTTAATAAAGGGGTGAGCAAATTGGGTGGTTTATGTTTTTGGTGTGTTTAACATTTCATTTTGATAAAATTTCATTTAAAAAAAAAAAAAAATTTGTGTGTGTGACACTTCACGACAGGAATTTGTTCTTTTTAGTCCCATGAGTTTTTTTTGTCTCTCTTTAATTTTTATTTATTTATTTATTTATTTTTTTTTTTTTTTTGGAATGACCTGCATTGCTCCAGTGGCTGTAGGCACATAGTGTTGGTTTATTTGTCTAAATTTAACTTAATTTAAAAAAAAAAAAAAAAAAAAAAAAAAAAACTCTGATGGTGTTTTCATCAAGTTCGAGGTGTATCAAGGGTGGGGTTTTTTTTTTGGTAAGATTTCTTTCCTGAAGGAATTTATTTTTTATATAATTGTTAAATTTTGTCATGTAAATAAGAATGTACAGTTGGTAAAAATGTATGATGTATTTTTGATAATAAAAGACAAAAAAAAAAAAAAACACGCCCGATCTCGTCTGATCTCGGAAGCTTAGCAGGGTCGGGCCTGGTTAGTACTTGGATGGGAGACCGCCTGGGAATACCAGGTGCTGTAAGCTTTTTTGTTTCTTTGTGAGGAAAGGGCAGCTTTGAGTCTTTGGGGACCAGCATGAGCGAGCTTCCCTCACACACCTTTTCTTGAAGCGTTTTTCCGCAGGTTTGAAATTGAATGTCATGCAGCGTGTAATTTGAAGTAGACAGATGACAGATGCAGTACTTTTCTCTCGATGACATTAACATTCTTTTCGTTGTATTGACAGGACACCTATTTGGCGTGTGAAAAGACCCTGAGGCTGTTGCGCATCACTTTTTTTCTGAGGTTGTAAAGTGTGTGAAATGGAAACAGAGCCCATGTGTGTCAGAGTCAAGGGTTTAGGGCCATACCACTCTGATCACGCCTGATCTCGTCAGATTTCGGAAGCTAAGCAGGGTCGGGCCTGGTTATTACTTGAATGGGAGACCGCCTTGGAATACCAGGTGCAGTAAGCTTTTTTTTTTCATTGTGAGGAAAGGGCAGCTTTGAGTCTTTGGGGACCAGCATGAGCGAGCTTCCCTCACACACCTTTTCTTGAAGCGCCTTTCTGCAGCTTTGAAATTGAATGTCATGCAGCGTGTAATTTGAAGTAGACAGATGGCAGATGCAGTACTTTTCTCTAGATGATATCAACATTCTTTTCTTTTATTGACAGGACACCTATTTGGCGTGTGAAAAGACCCTGAGGCTGTTGCGCTTCACTTTTTTTCTGAGGTTGTAAAGTGAGTGAAATGGATATAGAGCCCATGTGTGTAAGAGTCAAGGGCTTATGGCCATACCACTCTGAACACGCCCGAGCTCGTCTGATCTCGGAAGCTAAGCAGGGTCAGGCCTGCTTAGTACTTGGATGGGAGACCGCCTGGGAATACCAGGTGCTGTAAGCTTTTTTGTTTCTTTGTGAGCAAAGGGCAGCTTTGAGTCTTTGGGGACCAGCATGAGCGAGCTTCCCTCACACACCTTTTCTTGAAGCGCCCTCCGCAGCTTTGGAATGGAATGTCATGCAGTGGTTAATTTGAAGTAGACAGATGGCAGATGCAGTACTTTTCTCTAGATGACATCAACATTCTTTTCTTTTATTGACAGGACACCTATTTGGCGTGTGAAAAAACCCTGAGGCTTTTGCGCTTCACTTTTTTTCTGAGGTTGTAAAGTGAGTGAAATGGATATAGAGCCTATGTGTGTAAGATGGCCCATCACCATGATCAGCAGAAGAAATGGAAAGTTCAAAGTGGGTGGGCTGATCCATCCTGAGGCCCGGTGCTGTCGCAGCTGAGCAGAAATGGAAGTTTCCTTTGGAGGGAATGGAGAAGAAATCACGCTCCAGTGGTTCCCATGGTTCAAGGGCTTACGGCCATACCACTCTGAACACGCATGCGCCAATCAGACGGTACGCTGACAGCACGACACACGGAGGTCGCGGACTCCGCTTTTCCCATTTCTTTCTTTTTTTCAGCCTTTTTCATTGTTCTTCCTTATTTTCCGTGCATTTTTGGTTCCTTTTTAGAGTGAACATTTTTTCCCCCCGACAGTTTTTATACTGATCGGGGGAGGTCAATTTGAGTTTTTTTTTTCCTAATGAAAAACTTTCGGACGGACCAAATGGATTTGAACTCTGCAAACGGATTTCAGATTACGAGCATGGAAAACGGACTTGACATAAACGCACAAACAGGTGAAGAAAATGAAAAATGGTTGCTTGTTAAAAGAAACAATCAGAAACGAAACATGAAGAAGTCTGAAGGAAAACTGCCGGAGGGAAATGCGAGAGCGGCTTCCGCAGCGACAGCGGAGGAAAGACGGCGAGCAGCGGCTGATTCAGAGGAGATGTGTGGAAGGAGCGCTGGAGCCGGTCCAAAGGCAAAGAGAGCTGGTGGCCTGAAGAACAGAGCTGAAGACGTGGTTCCGAGAAGACCTGGGCAGCGAGGAGCTACTGGAGAGGCGAGAGAGAATTGGCGGCGGAAAGAGATGCGGCGTCTGGTGGGGAAAGGCAGCTGCAGCAGCGACATGGAGCGGCGAAATCTGCGGGTGGCGACCACAAGTATGACAGAGAATTGACGGTCAGTGTCGAGGTAACTGGGCAGGATGAAGTCCCAGTTCTCGAATTAATGAGATGCATAAGAGCACTGTGTGGAGGTTTAATAGCCTGTAGGGCGACAGGGCCGCAGAAATATGAAATTACCATGTCACACATCAAAGGGAAAGAGAGAATCCTCGATGGTTTCAAAATTGGGGACAACACAGTGCATGTCAAAGATCTGTGTAATGATGAACTCATGGTTTCTTTTTTAAGCTTACCAGCTTACATCAGAGATGAGGAAATTTTACAAAAGCTAGAAGGGTGGGGAGTCTCAGCTGCATCAACTATAAGGAGGAGGATGTGGCCGGGTACGCAAATTGCTGATGGGACGCGGTTTCTCAAAGTAAAATTTACAGATAAAGTCCAATCTCTGCCTTATTCAGCACGGTTTGACACAGCAATAGGACCGGAATATTTCAGGGTCATACATGATAGGCAGGCTAGGGTGTGTAGGATGTGCCTCTAGCCGGGGCACATCCTAAGGGACTGTACTGAGTTCTCCTGCCATAAGTGTGGTGTCCAGGGGCATTATGCAAGAGAGTGCAACAGGAAACCTAATAAGATACAGAAATGTGAGGTGTGTTGGAACAAAATTGATGAATGTAATTGTAATTTAGTGATGAGGATATTGTGGTGGAATCTGGATCTGAGGAGCTGTACAGTGAGATGGAAGGTTTAAGTGAGGGAGGAACGGAGGATGAGGAGGAAGATGACGAGGTGGGTAGTGGCGCCGCCAAGCAGGCTGCCGGTGAGGGTTACGCCCCTCAGAGAACCCAGAGCCCTCCTAAAGTGGTGCAGAGCCCAGGCACAAGGCTTGGTTCAAGTCTGAATGACATGAGCACTGACTCGGGCCCACAGCAGAGAGGAAAGGATGGAGGAGGAAACGGGTCCGAAAAGGAGCCGGAGCCTTCTCAAATCCTGGAATCAATGGAGATAGGGGACACCCCAGGAGAATTGCAGCCGGCGGCAGCCACATCCACCAGGGTACCTGCCTTAAATGTGCCCTCCACCTTCCCTCCTCAGAGTAGATCAAACAGTGACTCGGAAATGGACTTTGCCACAATAAAAAATATTCGGAAAAAGCACACCTCAATAAAAGATGCTGCGATGAAGAAAAAACAGAAGAAAGAAGGAGGGAAAATTGGCTGTTTAAAGGTTTTTTTGGTCTGACCATGTTTCTGCTGCACTCCCTTAATGTCAATGGACTCCGCACTTATGGCAGGATGACCGCCATTTTACTTAAAAGCAAGTGTGACATTCTCTGCTTACAGGAGACAAGGTGGGAAGGGGATAGCGTGGCGGCAGCAAGCAAAATGTGGGAAGGAGATGTCTTTTTTAGCAACGGCACAAGTAAATCTTGTGGCGTAGCTATTTTAGTAAAAAAGACTATAAGTACCAATAGCAAGTTAATATATCATGACAAGAAAGGTAGAATACTTATTATAGATGTTTGCATAAACAATAGAACATACAGAATTGTTAACATATATGCCAGTAACTGTGAAAAGGAAAGGAAAATGTTTCTAAATAGTATAAGCAGATGGATAGATCATAGAACCATAATAATAGGAGATTTCAATATCGCATTAACTAAGGATGATATATCAATTAATAATGTATACAAGAATGACACAAGCAGAACTGAGCTATATAATTTAATGAATATTCACAATTTGACAGATGTATGGAGAATTCACAACCCATTCAAGAAAGAGTACTCCAGAAGACAGGTTGTGCAGGGAAAAATGAAACAAGCCAGAATAGATTTATGTCTAACGGCCCCTGAAGCAACAAAACAGATCAATAAAATACAATATAATTATAACGCATGGAGTAATCACGCAACAATTGAGTGTTACTTGGGTGCTGCAGGAGGTTTCAGGGGGGGAGGTACCTGGTGCCTCAACTCCAGCCTCCTGGCAGATTCAACTTACGTTAAAAAAATCACAAAACTGCTTGATTATGCAAAAATAGAAATGAAAATAGAAAATAATTTTATAGAAAAGTGGGAAATTCTAAAGCAAAGAATTAAAAGAAGTAGTATAAATTATAGTAAAGAGAAAAAGTGGAGAGAGGAGCTGGAAGAAAATCGACTAAGAAAATTAATCAATCATGAAATAGCATTATTTGATAAAGAACCTAACAGAAACACAGAAAACTATGAATTATATAAAGCAAAACTAGGAAACATAGAAAAAATAAAATGCAGAGGTGCAATGATAAGAAGCAGAGTTAAAAATTTAGTAGAAGGAGAAAAATGCACCGCATATTTTTTGGGGCTCGAAAAGCAAAAACAAAACAAAACTATAATAGAAAAAAATCAACGATATAACTGGAAAAGAATATGACGATCAAGAAAATATACTAAGAGTAACTACAGAGTTTTATAAAGAATTATTTGATAATGGATATAGCAATAGCGAAGAGGTAGACAAGTTGTTATCAAATATCCAAACTAGTATTTCAGTGGAGGATAAGGAATGGTCTGATGCACAAATTACTATTAATGAGATAAAGACGGCAATAGATAGCTTAAATAAAAACAAAAGTCCAGGGGTAGATGGTTTAACAGCAGAATTTTATATTTGTTTCAAAGAGCAGATAGCTCCCCTGTTGCTGTCATTGTACCACTCAATGGAACGGGAACAGAGAACATCCAATACATTCACTGCAGGAATAATTTCACTTATCTACAAAAATAAAGGTTCAAAACAGGATATAACAAACTATAGACCAATAAGTTTACTCAATACAGATTACAAGATACTGACCAAAACACTGGCAAACAGGCTTAAACTTACAATAGGAACCATTATTGGTAATACACAGGCATACGGCATACCAGATAGAGACATCATAGATACGATCCTTACAATAAAGGATACCGTCAGGACAATGGCAGCACAGGGGGGGTATCTGCTCGGAATTGATTTGGAGAAAGCGTTCGACAGAGTAGAACATCTTTTCTTATATAAAACTTTAAAAAGATTTGGATACGGTGAAGGCTTTATTAGATGGATTAAATTATTATACGATAACGCATACAGTCAAATAAAGATAAATGGACAACTAACAGAAAAGATCAAATTAAAAAGATCGGTAAGGCAAGGATGCCCGCTTTCGGCTCTTTTATACAGTATTGTTGCTGAGCCACTAGCTTTAAGTATAATGAATGATAAGAATATTATAGGTATAAAAACATATAGAGACAAAGTCGTTAAAATAGCACAATTTGCGGATGATATCAATATAATGTTTAAAAATGAAGAAAATTTAAATTATATTATAAAACATCTAGAAAGATATGAAAAAGCATCAGGAGCTAAGGTTAACAGAAATAAGTCAGAAATGATGGAATTCGGTAAAAATAGTTTAAAAAATAATTGGGGTTTTAGCACTAAAGAATACAGGAAAATACTGGGTGTATACATTGGTAAAAATGAAGGGGAAGCCAGGGACTTAGGGTGGCGAGAACTTGTAAAAAAGGTAGAAAATACACTTAATTTATGGAGAAGTAGGGGTTTAAGCCTGAGAGGAAAGGTAATTGTCATCAATGCCTTAATACTGTCAAAAATTAATCATGTTTTGGGGGCCTGTGAGCTACCGCAGTGGGCACTAAATTCGCTCAATGAAGCGATCTCCTCCTTCCTTTGGAGGGGAAAGGGAAATTCGATCGCTCATCGGGTGATAATTGCGAATAAAAGGGAGGGGGGATTAGGACTAATTGACATCAGTGCAAAAAAAGATGCACTCAGGGCCAAATTAGTTAGAAATTTTCTCGATTGGAACAGGCAGTACCCCTGGGGGGACACAATGGCGGGCTACCTGGCTGAGTACGGGGAGGGGGAGAAACTCCCTCTTTATCACCTCCTTCCTGGGAAAAGCCATGGCTCGCTACCGATGTTCTACCAGGAGGTGCTAGAGGCATGGGGCAAATTCCTGCCCCACCTCAGGCCTAAGTGCAGTCAGAAAAGTCATGTGCTGCAGTTACCTTTTCTCGAAAGCACCTTTTTCACACACAATGGTAGGACACTTAAATGCAGGGCACTTCAGCAACATAATATAACAAGGGTCGGTCAAGTGGTGGGGGAAAGGGGTCTGTTCAGTCTCAGGAAAGTCACAACCCAACTCAAAAAAACAGGGACACCGTGCAGAAAGGATTACCTAAATGGACTAGGTAACAAAATCAACAGAAACATAACCTCACTGTGGAGAAACTTAATCATCACGGACAAATCGAGAGCAGACCCCGAACTCCCACCGCTTGAGCTTGTCACACAGTACACAGGGAAAGAGCTGTCACAGGTGAAAACAAAGGACTGGTACACCATAGGGATTAACTCAATTAAACGCACTCCAAAAGCAGAAAAACACTGGGCACAATTATTCAAGGGAATACCGATAGGGAAAATCTGGCAAAACCTTAACATACCTTACATGGACAGCAATACTTTCAAGCTAGAATTCAATATCAGACACAGGAGAATTTTCACAGGAATCAAATTACACCAGATTAATAAGGAAAACTACAGTAGGACATGCCAAATCTGCAATAAAGAACCGGAAGACCAGGAGCATCTATTCATCAACTGCAAGGAATCGGATAAATTCAGGAATTTCATAAGGATGCTACTGCAAGAGCACTGCAATTTCAGTTTGACAGATGAAACACTATGGACATGGACTCTTCTCTTTGGTACAACACTGAAACAAAAGGATCAGAACAGGACTCTCATAAATACCATACTCACTTTTGCAAAAAAATCAATATGGACAACTAGAAACTACGCTCTCTATGAAAAGAAGAAAATAAACATATTTGGGTTTTTTTACACAACACTCTTGACGCACCTACAAATCTTACATGACATGGACAAGGATATTTTTGAAAACACTTTCTGCAGGAAAAACACATTTTTCAACATAGCAAATGGCAAAATTGAAATAAACAAGATTGACAATGGTATGTTTTCTCTTCAAATTCCCAGCTAAGTAGTCTCTTTTTTTAGAAAGCAAAGTATTTTTCAAATTTAATAAAGGGGTGAGCAAATTGGGTGGTTTATGTTTTTGGTGTGTTTAACATTTCATTTTGATAAAATTTCATTTGAAAAAAAAATTTGTGTGTGTGACACTTCACGACAGGAATTTGTTCTTTTTAGTCCCATGAGTTTTTTTTTCTCTCTTTAATTTTTTTTTTTTTTTTTGGAATGACCTGCATTGCTCCAGTGGCTGTAGGCACATAGTGTTGGTTTATTTGTCTAAATTTAACTTAATTTAAAAAAAAAAAAAAAAAAAAACCTCTGATGGTGTTTTCATCAAGTTCGAGGTGTATCAAGGGTGGGGTTTTTTTTTGGTAAGATTTCTTTCCTGAAGGAATTTATTTTTTATATAATTGTTATCTCGATCTCGTCTGATCGCGGAAGCTAAGCAGGGTCGGGCCTGGTTAGTACTTGGATGGAAGACCGCGTGGGAATACCAGGTGCTGTAAGCTTTTTTGTTTCTTTGTGAGGAAAGGGCAGCTTTGAGTCTTTGGGGACCAGCATGAGCGAGCTTCCCTCACACACCTTTTCTTGAAGCGCCTTTCTGCAGCTTTGAAATTGAATGTCATGCAGCGTGTAATTTGAAGTAGACAGATGGCAGATGCAGTACTTTTCTCTAGATGACATCAACATTCTTTTCTTTGTATTGACAGGACACCTATTTGACGTTTCAAAAGACCCTGAGGCTGTTGCACGTCACTTTTTTTCTGAGGTTGTAAAGTGAGTGAAATGGATATAGAGCCCATGTGTGTCAAAGTCTAAGGCTTACGGCCATACCACTCTGAACACGCCCGATATTGTCTGATCTCGGAAGCTAAGCAGGGTCGGGCCTGGTTAGTACTTGGATCGGAGACCGCCTGGGAATACCAGGTGCTGTAAGCTTTTTTGTTTCATTGTGAGGAATGGGCAGCTTTGAGTGTTTGGGGACCAGCATGAGCGAGCTTCCCTCACACACCTTTTCTTGAAGCGCCCTCCACAGCTTTCGAATGGAATGTCATGCAGTGTGTAATTTGAAGTAGACACATGGCAGATGCAGTACTTTTCTCGAGATGACATCAACATTCTTTTCTTTGTATTGACAGGACAACTATTTGGTGTGTAAAAAGACCGTGAGGCTGTTGCACATCACATTTTTTTTGAGGTTGTAAAGTGAGTGAAATGGATATAGAGCCCATGTGTGTCAGAGTCAAGGGCTTACGGCCATACCACTCTGAACACGCCCGATCTCGTCTGATCTCGGAAGCTTAGCAGGGTCGGGCCTGGTTAGTACTTGGATGGAAGACCGCCTTGGAATACCAGGTGCTGTAAGCTTTTTTGTTTCATTGTGAGGAAAGGGCAGCTTTGAGTCTTTGGGGACCAGCATGAGCGAGCTTCCCTCACACACCTTTTCTTGAAGCGCCCTCTGCAGCTTTGGAATGGAATTTCATGCAGTGGTTAATTTGAAGAAGACAGATGGCAGATGCAGTACTTTTCTCTAGATGACATCAACATTCTTTTCTTTTATTGACAGGACACCGATTTGGCGTGTGAAAAGACCCTGAGGCTGTTGCGCATCACTTTTTTCTGAGGTTGTAAAGTGTGTGAAATGGATATAGAGCCCATGTGTGTCAGAGTCAAGGGCTTACGGCCATACCACTCTGAACACGCCCGATCTCGTCTGATCTCGGAAGCGTAGCAGGGTCGGGCCTGGTTAGTACTTGGATCGGAGACCGCCTGGGAATACCAGGTGCTGTAAACTTTTTTGTTTCATTGTTAGGAAAGGGCCGCTTTGAGTCTTTGGGGACCAGCATGAGCGAGCTTCCCTCACACACCTTTTCTTGAAGCGCCCTCCGCAGCTTTGGAATGGAATGTCATGCAGTGGTTAATTTGAAGTAGACAGATGGCAGATGCAGTACTTTTCTCTCGATGACATCAACATTCTTTTCTTTTATTGACAGGACAACTATTTGGCGTGTGAAAAGACCCTGAGGCTTTTGCGCATCACTTTTTTTCTGAGGTTGTAAAGTGTGTGAAATGGATATAGAGCCCATGTGTGTCAGAGTCAAGGGCTTACGGCCATACCACTCTGAACACGCCCGATCTCGTCTGGTCTCGGAAGCTAAGCAGGGTCGGGCCTGGTTAGTACTTGGATGGGAGACCGCCTGGGAATACCAGGTGCTGTAAGCTTTTTTGTTTCTTTGTGAGGAAAGGGCAGCTTTGAGTCTTTGGGGACCAGCATGAGCGAGCTTCCTTCACACACCTTTTCTTGAAGCGCCTTTCTGCAGCTTTGAAATGGAATGTCATGCAGTGTGTAATTTGAAGTAGACAGATGGCAGATGCAGTGTACTGGGCTTCTCTCTACTCCTCTCTCTCCTCCTATGTGTGTCATACATTAATTATACTCATAGGTATTACTAACTTGTCTCCTTTTCTGGAGCCTTTTAGGCTCCTCTCATTCCAGATCTGGGTGCTGCTGGAGGAGGCTGCAGAGCTGAAGAGGCTCAAGCTGCCACCCGTAGCTCCACCTGCTCACATCACCGTCTTTCCATCAGTCTCTCTCTCTCTTTATCTCTGTCCCTCTCTTTCCTTCTACATATCCGTCTTCCTCCATTATCTGTATTGTTCCTTTTCTCTTTCCCCCCAATCGGTCAAAGCAGAAGGCCGTCCCCATTGAGCCTGGATCTTCTCGATGTTCCTGCCTGTTAAAAGGAAGGTTTTTGTCGCCGCTTTTGCAGGATGTGCTTGCTGATGGAGAATTGTTGGGTGTAGATTCATTGAAGCAGTTTGGTACTGGACCTGCTCTACCTGTAAAGTGTCATGAGATAAGTTTTGTTGTGATTTGGTGCAATATAAATAAAATTAACTTGACCAGTGTCATTTGTGGTCTTTCGTTAATTGCATGCCACATGAAATTATTATTAGTCACTTTTATCTCACATTTGACCTGCAGCTGCAGTCTCACAGTGGCAAGACGAGAACACTTCTACTTCTGATGATAACAGTTTGTTCAACTATGAACTTCATCCAGTACCATGTTGTCAAACACTGGAACATCCACAGCACCTGAACAGGGACTTGAACCCTGGACCCTCAGATTAAAAGTCTGATGCTCTACCGTCTGAGCTACTCAGGCTCTTCCTTCAGCATTTAGACAGGAAAAGAAACACCTGTGAAGGTCAAACTGCTGCTTTCTTGACTTGTTCAATCCTCCATGTTCAAGTCCACCATGCTTTTGATTGGTTCTGATTCTCTGTGGCAAAATCCAACAAGAGGCTCCAAAAATGTCTTGAATGTCATAAGAATGCACAGGACAAGATGTTCGTTTCCTTCATGTCTGCAGTTCCTCCACTGGAAAGTAAAGTCAATGCTGTTCCTCTGCTGAAACCTGGGATCGGACCAGGGACCTTTAGATCTTCAGTCTAACGCTCTCCCAACTGAGCTATTTCAGCTCTGAGGGAGGGCCCTGCTTCTCTCATTTTATAATCTCTTCCACTCTCACTAGAACTTAGAGAGGATTTGAGCTTCTGAAGTCATGACACATTGAACAGTTCTACAGGACCATTTTTGATGAATGTCTGAATCAAACAAGCCTCTTTTGTTTGTCTTCTTCCCAGTTGCCTCAACATTGTGTGAGCCAATAATTCCACATCTGTACCAGACACACCTCTGGTTGGTGGGTTTTCTGGATCTTTCTGTTCTAACAGTGTCTTTTATCTTAAATATGCCACTTTCACATGAAAACATCAATAACAGGACAATATCAAAACTATTATTGCTGCTGTTGCTGTTGTTGGTTGTGTGTCTGTCTTCCATCCCCCTGTCCCCCTGTCTTTCTCTCTGCTTGTCTTTCACCCTCATCTTGTTCCCATCTTTTTGTCATTCTCTCCCTCATTTCTCTCTGTCTTTTGTCTTTTCTTCTCTATATTTGTCTTCTGCTGCTCCAGGATCAGCTCCTATCACACAGTGGTCCAGAACCATTATGAAGCCCGATCATGAATGTGAGCAAAGCTCTTGGAACAGGCCTGCTGCCACCACAACTAAGATCCTGCAGGTCACTAGAAACTCCAGTGTCCAGCTGACAAGTGGACTTTCCTCTGATCTGTGGTGGTGCTGAGTTTAGCAAACATCTCCAACAAGAAGATGAAGGAGGCCATCAACTCCTCCAAGCTCAACATCTATACTGGCTTTACTGGGAGATCAGGAGGTCAAAGCAGATCTTCACCCTCCACCTCAGATGGTTTCTACTCACAGAGATGAGGGACCAGTTCAAACCAGCTACCTGGAGCTCCCTTAAGCCATTGTCCCCATCAGCTAACATCTGGATCTGGACCTGCACCGGTGCTGATTTGTGTCTTGAGTCCCCAGACTTTGTTGAACCAGAGAAGCTTCAACTGGTGACGGTCGTACAACCAAGTGTGAAGGTGAGCCTGCATTGTCTGATCTGGAGCTAACAGGGGAATTAGCAAGTGCTCTGACTGTTCTAGAGTTGCTGCTTAGTTGAATTTGAATTTATTTGTTGAAATGTTCCAGTTTCTATGAGGTCAGGGAAGATTGGTGTGGATCTAAAGGTCCCTGGTTGGATCCCAGGACATTGTTTTGGCTCATTTGAACATTTTCAAACCCTCGTTGCTCAGATTTTACATGAATTTGATCATGACTTTTGGACAAATGCCTTGTTTATTAATTAAATAATCACTTCAGTTATGAATTTAGTGAGTCACCCAGACTTGGTCAATAATAAAAGTTAGTCTGGTTATTATTCAGTTTCCAGTCAGTAGGGACACACACACACACACACACACACACACACACACAGCCTGTCTTTGGTATAAAATGGTCTGTCACGTTCACGTTGGAAGATTTCTCTGACTCAATTGTGAATAAAGAGATTCTTCATCTGACACCTGAGTCTTGATCCACTGATTCCTCTGATCCACCTCTTTCTGCTCCAACAAGGCTGACATGGATCAGGTGGGTCCATGTCATCCAATCAGTAGGTTTCTCTTCTCAATTAATTTTCTTCATCCCAGTTTAGATTGATTCTTCTCAGCCTCATGAAGTAGCATCTGATCAGGTGTTTGACTGCTTGTTGGTTGTAATTCCATAGATTTTAATCTCAGATGTTATAGAATTAATAAGAACATCTTAAAGACCTTTGTCCAACACTTGAAACTCACCTGTCTGTGGAGGCCCAACTGGCCTTTGGTAGTGAGGTGGTGGATGCATGTGAATGAAATGAGGCTCGTGTTGCTGTGAGGAGCCACTAGAGGGAGACACCTGTCGTTCCTCCCAGCTGACAATGAGGCTTCACAGCTGCATTTGAAGCTGTCCTTTACGAGTCACAACTGTCTTGAGCTCAGGAGCCAAACTCACCGAAAAAATATGCAAGTGGCTTTGGACAAAAGCGTCTGCTCAATGAAATTGTAGGATTGTAGAATTCTATAAATGTAGAATATAATTGTAGAAATGCTCTCTCTCACCACCCCCCAAAGTCTGTGCCAGGGTCTCTGGCCAGTGGTCAATGGCTCCTATCACCTGCCCAGGATGGATCCAGCTTGCTTGTCTTTGTAATTCTGCACTTATTAGAGACCTGGAAACAAAGGAATGCGGAAAAAGAGAAAATAGGACCTCACACAAATGGGCTTGTAACATAATTTTAAAGAATTGTGTAAATGTGAATCTTTTACAAATGTGTGTGTGAATGTGGTTGTTGTGGCCGAGTGGTGAAGGCGATGGACTAGAAATCCATTGGGGTCTCCCTGCTCAGGTTGGAGTCCTGCCAACAACGTTAAAGTGTTGATGTTCTGGAGGAGACAACATCTGATCTTTTTAGATCCACGAGTCAAAGGTTTTCTTTAAAGGGCTGTTGAAGCTGAGGATGAGGGAGAGACAGAATTTCAAACCATCTTCGTGAGGACATTTTGAAAAATGATGACATTTTGCCACAGTTATTATTGACTTGGAACACTGCAAAAATATCCCTTCTCCAAAAACCCTCCTGTTCAACTTTGTACCCAAGTTGTCTCCTCATCAGGCACCACAGTGTCCAGGATGTTCAGTCAAAAAATCATTAGTGATTTTAAAAATGTCCATCAAACACAAAATAAGGCTTCAAATAGGTAAAATCACCATCTGTAGAATGGACCAATATGCTGATGTGATCCTTTGATTAGTTTAGGATCAGTCAGAGATCAAAGACTGAAGCAGGAGATCAATGCTCAGAACCCAGAGATCAAAGACAGAATTCAGACATCAGAGACAGAATTCAGACATCAAACACATACCTGATGGAGGCTCCACCCCCCCCCCGACAGTTTCCATGTAAGTCGTAAGTTTTATTTTTAAAGCGCCAAATCACAACAAATGTTATCTTCTTTTTATTCTTTTTATTAAAGATTGAAGCTCCATACAAGACAGAGTTTGTAGACAAGAACATCACAGCCTGGGAAGCTTTCACTTCTTTTGACAGACAGCTTTGATTTCAGGTTCGACCTCTGTAAAATTGAAAGTAAAGTAAATGAAGCACCTGTGAAGGTAAAACTGATGATGTCATGACTTGTTCAGTCCTCCAACGTTAAAGTCCAACAAGCTTTTGATTGGCTCTGATTCTCTGTGGCAAAATCCAACAAGAGGAAAAAGAAAATCTTGGGGTTGTCTCACTTTTTTTCATAGAAACTCTGCATAGGACAGTGATAGGATGCTTGTTTCCTTGGATGAAAAAGTCTGGTACTCTCATCTTCTTAAACATTTACTTGTTCAATCAGGACAAGAGAATCTGAGCTTGGATGTCATTTTGTAGTAAAAGGTGAATTAAACTTGTAAACATCAGCTGGTGTTCACTCTGATGATGGTCTGTATTCTGCCTTCTGTAGCACGATGCTGCTGGGAAGAAGCCTGATTATGTCAGAGTTGTGTTCAGTGGCTCCTGCTGGGTCCATTTCTGACAAATAGGCTCCAAAGAGTTCAGCTGTTTAAAAGCTCAGGGTTGCTGTCAGCAGACGAGGTGGCCGAGTGGTTAAGGCGATGGACTGCTAATCCATTGTGCTCTGCATGCATGGGTTCGAATCCCATCCTCGTCGTGAGCGACTCTGGTTTCTACTCCAACATTATGGAATTACTGTGAGGCTTTTAACTGACACAGATACCAGTTGAGTCAACTTCCCTTTCACAACCTGACCAAAACAACTCTGACACCCAGAGCTCACATGTGTCAATCACCTCTGTAGAAGGTCCCGCCCCCACAGAGCTATAAATCCTCCCATCAGTGAAGAAAACTGAAGACACCTCTTGGATGAGAGCTGAAGCATCTTCAAGAAACCTGAAACAGTCCACTTGGTACATTTAAATAATTCTACAATTTCTTTCAGCTTTTGTCCAAAGCCACGTGCATGTATCACATGTATATAATATATATGTGATACTCTTTCATCTACTCATGAACCAAAAATGCAGTCTAATACCAGTAAATTTGTGCAGAAAAATGTCATTTGTGCTCCTTCTTTTATTTATTTCTTTATTTAGTATTTTTTAATGTATTTTCTTTCAATTCACATTTTGTCCATTAACTTCATAATCACTCTTCACAGTCGCCATCTCATCACATGACTAAAGTTTGGGTTCTGTATTGGTGGTAAAATATCCTTCCATGCCCCTCACTAGTTTGCACACAGAAAAGCATATTTTACTGGTTTCAAATCTCTTAGTGTGTTCTCTCTCTTAAACCAGCTGTGGCAGCTTTCATTGTGTGATTGATTTTAAAATATAAAGATAGAACAGAACCATTGGAATAAGATGTCAGGACATTTGAAGGAATGTAAATCTCCTCTTGAAATGTTGCAGTGTGCAGCTGAGGCTCTCTGGCAGTAGCACAAGGAGCCACAATGGCAGAACCTGGACCCTCCTGGAGGAGAACCACAGGTGAGGGCCTTCTTTGCTCCAGATTGATGGAAATCAAGTGTCTGAGGCTGTTAGCAGCCATGAAGTTGATCTGGTTGGGCACTGGTATTTTTTCTTGCTGCAGCTCAGGAGTGATTCAGGAGAAGAGTTTCAGAACAGCCAAGGTTGGGGACTGGAATTTTCAAATTTCCCCTGGAACCAGACAACCTTGGGAGGTAAAACCTCCAATCATAGCCACTCAGATGCAGCAGCAGAAAGAAGCTGTCATCTACCCTGACAGTCAGAGCATCAAGTCAAGGCTCCAAAGAGTTCAACTGTTTAAAAGGTGAGGGTTGCCATCAGCAGACGAGGTGGCCGAGTGGTTAAGGCGATGGACTGCTAATCCATTGTGCTCTGCAAGCATGGGTTTGAATCCCATCCTTGTCCCAAGTGACTCTGGTTTCTACTTCTAGGTTATGGAATTACTGTGAGGCTTTTTTTTTTTTTGGAACTTATTTTTTATTTAACATACATACAGCACAGATAGAACATGACAGAGATGCGCAGACAAATATTCCAGACAAGTGTTCAGATACTTATTCCAAGATACACATGAAAAAAAATAAATAAATATTTTTTTTTTTAAAAATGTTGATGTTTATAATTCCAATACTGTTTTCACTGGTGCCCATCTTTCAGCAAACTGTCCTGTTTTCAGCTGTAACCTTGCTGTGATTTTTTCCATGATGTATACATTTTTTACTCTATTCCTCCATTGTGATATGTTTGGAGGTTCTGGCTTTAGCAAGCAGGCTGTTATTGTCTTTTTAGCGATCAGAATCAAAATCCTCCACAAAGCAATCAGGTTTCTGTCTGTCAGATTCTCAGGTGGTATGCCAAGGATAAACATTGCTGCGTCCAAAGCAAAATTAATGTCCAAAATTTGCCCAATCTCGTTCCGAACATTCTCCCAGAAGTTCAACAGCTGTGGGCAATCCCAGAATATGTGCGTAAAATCTCCTATTAACTGACATCCTCTCCAACACAGTTCAGATGTGTTGCTATATTTTGAAGTCTTAGATGGAGTGTTGAAATATCTCATCTTCACCTTCCAGTCAAACTCCCTCCACATTGGGCTGCTTGTTAATTTGTGTCCTGCTCTGAATGTTTCCTCCCAATTTTCATCTGGTATAATAGTATTTGTTTCTAATTCCCATTTTTCCTTAACATCCAAATTGTTGTCCTTACATTCATGTTGTAGTACTCTATAGATTTTTGATATTAACCCCTTTTTAGTCTCCCCCTCCAAATACGACAACAGCAATTCCTCCAGCTTAGCTGGTGTTCTACAAATATTTTCCCACTCTCTGTGCTTCTGAAGGTAGTGTCTTAATTGTAGAAATTTGTAGAAGTCATGGTTCGGTAAGTTAAACTCTTTTTTAAGTTGCTCAAACGACTTCATATACTGTCCATTGAAAACTTGTGCAATATAAATTAACCCCTTACTTCTCCATTTGTTGTACCCTGCATCCATAACAGATGGTAAAAAGTCTGGATTTCCTGCTATTTTGGTGATTCTACTTATTGACTTAGATATTTTCAGTTTTTTTCGCACTATTGACCATACTTTTATTGTTACCCTAATCCAGTCATTACGCAGCCCCTCTTTTTTCTGCATCTTCTCTTTCAAAAACGGGAGTACCTCCAAAGGTGTTTTCTGACAGGAATTTTGTTCCATTCCCACCCACATTGTGTCTGTCTCCTTCGTGATCCACGTAATAATCGCTCTAAGTTGTGCTGCCCAATAATAATTTTTTAGACCAGGTAAATTTAACCCTCCCTTCTCTTTTGGGCAAAGAAGGATTTTGTATTTGATTCTAGCTTTTTTATTTTGCTAAACAAATTTAGATATGATTTTGTCTAACATCTTAAAAGTTGAACTAGAGACCATAATTGGCAGTGACTCGAACAGAAACAACAATCTGGGTACAATGTTCATTCTCACTGTTTCGATTCTTCCCACCATCGACAGGGGCAATATCTCCCATCTGGCCAAATCCTTCTTTATTTCTGTATATAATCAATAATGATGCCAAGATATCTAAACCCTGTGGTGGTCCATTTGAAATTGAACTTTCCCTCTAATTCAGTTGGATATTTGCCTGAAAGCATCATTGCTACTGACTTAGATTCATTAGTTAAATAACCTGATAATTCTCCATATTCATTCAGATTGTTCAATAAAGCTGGTATAGTTAAGGAGGGTTCACTTAGATATGTTCATATATCGTCAGCAAATAAAGATATTTTATGCTCCACTCCCCCTTCATCTCTTATTCCCTTAATATCCTTATTTTGTCTTATTGATTCGGCTAATGGTTCAATACTTAATGCCAACAGCAATGGACTCAGACAATCCCCTTGTCTGACCCCTCTTTTGAGGGGAAAGAAATCTGAACAGCATCCGTTAACTCTAATCCGTGATTTGGGGTTTTTATAAACCAATTTTACCCAATCTATAAATGTTGAATGAAACCCAAAAACTTCTAATGTCCGATATAGGAAGCTCCATTTTACCTGGTCAAATGCCTTTTGTGCATCTAAACTGAGCATCAAAGCGGGCTGTCTGTTGTTTTTAGTACATGATATAAGATTTAATGTTCTCCTAATATTGTTAGCTCCTTGTCTACCAGGGATGAACCCTGTCTGATCTGGTTTGATTAATTTTGTTATATATATCTGTATCCTATGTGCTAAAATATGAGTCAATATCTTCAGATCACTACATAACAAGCTGACAGGCCTGTATCCTTCACATGTGGTTGGGTCCTTTCCTTCTTTATGTATGACTGAGATAATGGCTTCTGACCAAGATGTTGCTGGGTCACCTGATGTCAGGGCATAATTAAATCCTTTGAAAAGGGCTGGTGTAATCTCCTTCGCAAAACACTTATCAAATTCTGCCGAGAGCCCATCCGTGCCAGGGGATTTATTATTTTTAAGTACCTTAATTGTATTAGCTATTTCCTGTACTGAGATTGGCCTAACCATTTCAGATGCCTCCTCTGTTAATAATGACGGTAAGTGCAATCTTTTGAGGAATGCCAGTGTTTTATTTTCTAGTGATTGCGAGTCAGGGTCATCATATAGATTTTTATAATATTCTGCAAAGGCTTCTGCTATCTCCGTTGGCTTTATCATATATTTTTTAGAGTTAGGATGTCTTATTTTATTTATCGTCCTATTTGCCTGGGCTTTTCTAAGTTGAAATGCTAATAATCTGCTGGCTCTATTCCCCATCTCATAATATCTCTGATTCGTAAACCTTAAAGCCCCCTCTGCTTTGTAAGTTAATAGTTCATCGAGCCGTTGTTTGATTTTTTTCAGTTCGATAAGTGTTGAGTTACTTGATGTTCTTTTGTGTTCCAATTCCAACTCTCTAATTTTATTCTCTAACATATTTTGTTGCTTTAATCGGGCCTTTCTCATTCTGGAAGATATCTCTATTATTTTCCCTCTAATAACTGCCTTCCCCCCGTCCCATAAAATTGAAGGTGAAACTTCCCCTTTGTCATTAGTTTGAAAGTATTCCTTTAAATTTTGTTTTAGTTCCTTTACCACACTCTCATCTGATAACAGAGATACATTAAGTCTCCAGTATTTGAAAAAAGATTCATTACCCATATCTACCGTTGGCGTAATAGGAGCATGATCACTTATAGTGATGGTGTCTCTGCCACAGTCCAGCACTTTATGCATATGTTGTTGTGAAACGCAGAAAAAATCTATCCTTGAATAACTCCCGTGTGGGTTTGAGTAAAAAGTCAAATCCTTCCCTCTAGGGTTATTTCTTCTCCATGGATCAGTAAGACCTCGCTCTCTTATGACATTATTTAGTACCTTCGATTTTTTTGCACTTGGTCCCTGTTCTGGAGGCAATCTATCCAGCTTACCATTCTGCACTGTGTTAAAATCACCACCAATCACTATCATCCCTTTCCCATTGTTGGCAATTACGTTGGCTATATTTTTAAAGAATGCCGCATTTTCCTCATTTGGGGCATAAACATTTAGTATGGATATTGTCATATCGCTTATGGAACCAACCATCATTATATATCTTCCCAGATGATCTTTTATCACTTTCTCTGTATGAAATTGCAGGGATTTATTTATTAATATGGCTACTCCCCTTCTTTTTCCAAAAGAAGCATGAAGTACTAAAACCCACCAACCAGAGGTGTGTCTGGTACAGATGTGGAATTATTGGCTCTCACAATGTTGAGGCAACTGGGAAGAAGACAAACAAAAAAGGCTTGTTTGATTCACACATTCATCAAAAATGGTCCTGTCGAACTGTTCAATGTGTCATGACTTCAGAAGCTCAAATCCTCTCTAAGTTCTAGTGAGAGTGGAAGAGATTATAAAATGAGAGAAGCAGGGTCCTCCTTCAGAGCTGAAACAGCTCAGTTGGGAGAGCGTTAGACTGAAGATCTAAAGGTCCCTGGTCCCATCCCAGGTTTCAGCAGAGGAACAGCATTGACTTTACTTTCCAGTGGAGGAACTGCAGACATGAAGGAAACTAACATCTTGTCCTGTGCATTCTTATGACATTCAAGACGTTTTTGGAGCCTCTTGTTGGATTTTGCCACAGAGAATCAGAGCCAATCAAAAGCATGGTGGACTTTAACATGGAGGATTGAACAAGTCAAGAAAGCAGCAGTTTGACCTTCACAGGTGTTTCTTTTCCTGTCTAAATGCTGTAGAAAGAGCCTGAGTAGCTCAGACGGTAGAGCATCAGACTTTTAATCTGAGGGTCCAGGGTTCAAGTCCCTGTTCAGGTGCTGTGGATGTTCCAGTGTTTGACAACATGGTACTGGATTAAGTTTAGTGTTGAACAAACTGTCATCATCAAAAGTAAAAGTGTTCTTGTCTTGCCACTGTGAGACTGTCA
Organism: Aulostomus chinensis; assembly: GCF_037954235.1. Taxonomy (NCBI): domain Eukaryota; kingdom Metazoa; phylum Chordata; class Actinopteri; order Syngnathiformes; family Aulostomidae; genus Aulostomus; species Aulostomus chinensis. The sequence goes on along the minus strand of NC_141323.1, from coordinate 25,082,380 downwards.
CTAGAAAAGTGACCAAAAATAATTTCATGTGCCATGCAATTAACAAAAGACCACAAATAACACTGGTCAAGGTAATTTTATTTATTTTGCGCCAAATCACAACAAACGTTATGTCATGACACTTTACAGGTAGAGCAGGTCCAGTACCAAACTCCTTCAATGAATCTACACCCAACAATTCTCCATCAGCAAGCACATCCTGCAACAGCGGTGACAAAAACCTTCCTTTTAACAGGCAGGAACATCGAGCAGATCCAGGCTCAATGGGGACGGCCTTCTGCTTTGACCGGTTGGGGGGAAAGAGAGCAGGAGAGCGGGGCTAATTCTTGCTTTTGGAGCTTCCTTCAACAACTACCAAGCCTCCTGGGTACTGTAGGAAACATGGTCAAGTTCTTCTTACTTTTCAGTAACGTCCTGCTCACATTGGTCTGTCTTCATTTTGACTCCTCCCACTGCCACAATGACAAGCCTTTATACACTTGGTGACTGGGGCCCTGGTTGCTGCAGGCCTCAACACCAGCCTGTGGTTGTGAGCAGGGCAGAACAGAACTGACAGTATCACACATGCAGGACCTGGGTCAGATCCTGGTGCCAGCTGGGGCACAGCTTTAACCTGGACCCCCTAGAAGATCTTCTCCAGGAAGTCGCCTTTTTGGTTCCATCAAGGCCTGTGAGGATGGTGAAGAGTGATCCACCATCAGGCAGCACAGTCAGCAGCAGCCATTTTGTTCCACTAGACTCAAATATGATAGTGAAAGACTGGTGAGTTCTTGCTAACTAACACTTCCTGTTTTTATTGCTATTCTTCCATGAATGTGCTCTTGTTGGCTTGTCCCCAACCACAGTTTCAAAGCCATGATGACATCTTTCATTAACAGTCAGACTTATTTTTTCTCTATTTGGACAAATAAGGTTTCAACTAACACGGCTGGCCAACGTCCTGGAGTTAATTCAGCCTGTAGAACCAGGTGCTGGTTCCTTCTTTTACCAGGCAGGAACAGGCAGCAGATCCAAGATCAGTAGGTGCAGATGTCTGCTTTGACTGGTAGGAGGAAAGAGAGCAGGAGAGCTGGTCAGAGACAAAGACAGATAATGAAGAAGGACTGCTGTATTCTGCTAGCACATGCTAGTCACAGTCAGAGATAATGAGTCTCAGCAGGTAAAGATTCATCATTTATTTCAGAAGATAATTGGACGTTCACTGGAAGACTATGAATGTTTGTGGGTCAGAGGTGAAAAGAGTACAAGTGCACCTGTTGTGTGTGATGGGGCACCAACATGCAAGAAGTTGTCAAACATTTCCAGCAAAACAGCATGAAACTTCAAGTAAAGAATTAAAATTATTGAATTCAGTGTTTAACTACCAGGCCTCTGGAATAAAACAACAGGAACAACTGACTACCTCACCATTGACTTCACACTGATAACCAGGAGGTAACGTGGTTGTCAGAGCAGCGATGCTCAGGTCTGTGGACTCAGAGGAGGATTCTTCTTCTGGTCCTAGGTTTGAAGACATCAGCAGCCTTGTTTGAGTCAACTGGGATGTTCCTCTCAATAGACAGCAGCATTAAATCAGAGAGCCTGTCTGCTCCATGTCTCCTCCTGGATCAGCTTCAGTTTGGAGAGTCACCGTTACACTGAAGCAGAGGTCACTGGCAGTGTTACATAAATTGGGAGGATGTGCCCATGTTGTTGGCTTGAAGGTAGCTCAGCATTACTGCACATTGTTGTTTTGGAGAGTTCAAGATGAAGAGAACTCTTCCAGTTCAGGACATTTTCTTCCCACAAGTGAATATAGCAGCCAACACCTCCCCCACAGAGAGGCTGTAAGAGACCTGCCACACCTCTCCAGTAACCTGGGATATGATTGCAGTGGTGGGATTTGTACTCACACCTCCTCAGACACTGGAGCCTTAATCCAGCCCCTTAAACCACTCGGCCACACTACCTCAATTTGCTAGTTAGTGAGTTGGTCTGTGAAAGGCATGTTGAAGAGGAAGTAACATAATGATATAAAACTTACTCTGAAGGGGGACCCCTTTCCTCCCGCGGTCACAGGAAGTGACGACAGCGCCGCTAGAAGCACCCAGGAAAGAAATGGTAAAAGGACTCAATTTGTACAGCTCCTTTCTACCTCAGCACGCCACGCTAGCAAACCCCCTTTTGTTTGGTTTGGTTGTTGTTCAGTGACTGTGGATGAATACACAGGAGATGTTGAGCATGAATTTGTGTTCCCTGTTCACTTGAATATATGCAGGAGTATGAGGTGGAAATAATACTGTTTATTTTTTATTTTCAATTTTTTTTTTAACCTGTCCTGTTCAGTAGCTGAGGCAAGCAGCATCAGTGTTCCTGGTGCCTTGTTGTACTGAAGCAGTTTTATTCTGCATAGGAGGAATCTGATAAACTCCTCCTATCGCCATTTATGTTTAATTTTATTAGGAATGGTATTGGTTCATTGATAAAGCTACCGGACTGAGGCTCAGGAGTGGACAGGAAGAGAGAACAGGGACAGGACAGCGAAGACAAGGGGGAGGGGGGAGACAAAAACAACAACAGCAATAGCAGAAAACAACAATAAAAAACACAAAACAAACAAACAAACAAAAACTAACAAAAAACAAACAAAAAACAAATAAACAAACAAAGAAAAAGTAACAACAACAAAAGAAAAAGAAAGAAAAAACATTGGTTGCAGAATTTCCGGTGCAGGCTTACCATTTGGTTTAATATAATTTTAAGATAAATTTCTGAGTGTGTGTTTATGGGTCAGTTGTGCGCTCCATGCATGTATGTGTGTATACGCGTGTGTATACGCGTGTGTATGTGTATGTGTGTGTGCTACGGTTTGTCTTGGATGCTGTGCGTAGCTGGCTGTAGCTGATGTGAGGGGCCAGGACATTCGCACCCCCAGTCCAGGATAGCAGGTAGGTCAGGACCAGGTCACCAGAGCACCCAGAAACCCCCAGAACATGGGGAGCCCCCGGCCACCCCTTCCCCAGGAAACAGCCACAGGCCCAACCCATGCCAGGACCCATAGGAAAGCATAGGAGCAGCAACCCCCACTCAGAAGCAACCCACAGAGAGACGGGGCAGAGATGACCCTGTTCCCGCCGGGCACCCCCCCCACACACATACACAGCATGAGCAGAGCCCAGGGGCACAGGGCCCCTCTGGCCCGAGACCCGACCAGAGCCCCCCAAGAGGTCCGCCAGCGGCGAGGCCGACACCCACCCACACCCCACACCCAGGCGGGGCAGCCACAGCCCACCACAACGACCAGGCCCACCGCCTCCGAACAGAGGACCACCCCCCCCCAAAGAGCCCCGGCCAGGCCCCCAGGCCTGCAATGGTGCAGTTAGCAAAGGAGGCAGCACTGGACCCACTCCCTGCCCCAGCTGCCCCCCCATCCCAACATGGTGCAGGGTGCGTGTTGTGCATGGGAATGTAGATGTGATGATGTGGATGACTAGAATGTAGTTAAAATTGGCGGAGGCACCCAGGGCATGGGAGCCCCGCCGGTTGCAGACGGCAGAGTTTCCCAGTACATCCTCATGCACTCCCCCAAGCCCTAAATGTCTACGATGTGATTAAAATTGGGGGGTCCAGCCCCTCAAGGCCTAGTGATACATAAGATGTGATGTGATGGGACAGAGAGGCAATGAGAGGAGCTGAGGAATGGGCCAGACCTGCAGGGGGCCAACTTCCAGACTGGCCCCGCTGACCACCCCGTCACCACTGCAACCAGCCGAAAGGGAGTCTAGCCTCCCTGGTCCAGGGGTCAGATTGGAGCACCAAGGGGCACTGTCCGGAGATCTGGGCAGAGGGCCCACCACCGTGCAGTGCAAGGGCAGGGAGGGCCCAGGCCCCCAGTGCACAGCAGAACCCCCAGCCAGCAGCCCGTGGTCAGTGCCCCCAGTTCGATCAGCATCAAGGAGGTCAGCCCCCATCCCTCAGACGTCCCCCAGCATCCTCCCTTTGTCCGGAGTGGCGGCAGTCCAGGACACCGCGCCAGGGCCCAGCCCGCCCGAGGATGGGCCGAGGTTAGCAAACCCCTCCCAAATGTTGGTGCGACCCCCCCCCCCCCCCCCCCCCCCCCGGGGGAGCGGCAGGGCCCCAGGCCAGCAAGTCCCAGGCGCCAAGCAATCCACCTCTACCTCACTCTCCAGCCCCTTACCTCCCTCCCTCCCGACCCCCCTCCCCCTCCCCCCCCGACCCCCCTCCCAGTCAAACCCCACCTAACCTTCCTTCCCCACCCTCCTCCCATCGTTTGGGGGCAAATATGCCCCAGCCGCCAGGGCAGGCCCCAGCACGCCCCGCCAGTGCCCGGTGACCTGGCGACCACAGCCCCCCCACAGCAGGACCCCACCGCAGGACCCCACCGGGGGACCGGCGCGAATCCCCGGCACCAGAGCCCAGGGCCCCCCCCCCCCCCTGCAGGGTCCCAATGTCACTGGTGACAATTCTTTTACCAGCTATGACCTTGGACAAGGACTTCTCAGGAGGAAACTTTTCATGGTGGCACAGTGAAGAAAACTAGACCTGAGCTGCCTGCTGAAATCTTGCAGGTGAAGGACCGAGCCCCACCTCTTTTAGACACCACCACTGTTGGCTCATGTTGTCCAAAAAAAAGTGTGTCAGGTTTTGACACACACGCATCTAAACACACACACATACACATGCATGTTCTTACACACAGAGACTTTTCCTCTGTTTTTGTTTTTTACTGGTTTTGAACCAGTAGTTGGTTTCTGTTGGTTTGATTTGCTTGACTGGTTGTTGTTTGTTTGACCTTGCAAATCCATATTTTGGGTTCTGGCCTGTTCTGCTTTTCATTTTGTGTTTGTATTAAAATTCTGTTGCTGAAAAAGACACTTTTTTTCCTTTTTGTTGATGTAAATATATGTGGGTCTAAACTGACCCATAACACCATGGATGTTACAATAGTTAATAATGTTAAAATGAAACAATAAATAAAACCAATCCATGTCAGAGATGTGTTCTAACACCCCTCAGTAATGGTCAGCAAACACAACAACATTTGTATATTTCTATTATTTTCTTGAGGTTCATTTGATCATTTTTTAACTGAAAAAACTTGGGAAAAAACTTGGATGATAGAAAATTGTTTTTAGTTTATTTGACAGCTGATTGAAGATGTGGGTCAAAACTGACCCGTTAACTTAAGAGATGGGAACAGAAAGCTAACACAAGAGGAAGGTTGAAGCTATGAAAAAGGAGTTTGATAAAAATCTTGAACTGACAGTAGAAATATCCTTTTGTATGTTTACCTTTGTTGACAGAAGTCACTTTAGCTTGGCAGTGAAAAGAATCTCAGCTAGCTTGACAAATAAGTGGCACAAACTGGGTTCAAGCTGGACTTTGGACACTGGTATCTGCAACAACTCCCATCAACTCCTAATCTAGCATCTCTGCTGTGCTCAAACTATTTTACAGAACATTTGACAGACCTGTGGAGCAGTGAGGACAGACATGAGTTGATCCACATGATCCACTGAAGTGCCATTTTCCCCTGCCACTGAGGTCACCAACATGAGCTGGAGTTGGGAATCTTGAACTGAACCTGGTATCACAGCGACACCTACTGCTGCTAAATGGAACAGCAACATTGAACCCAAGTACAGGATTGGAGGGAGACTGATGGTCGCTGTTTGGGTTTTTGAAGAAAAAGGAGGGCGTTGGTTCAAGCTGGATTCTCAGAGACTATTTCCCCAACCTCTACATTGGAATCTACACTGTCATCCAGTCATGTCAGTGATGTCACTTGGCCACACATTCTAGAAAAGAATGCAGACTCCACATTTACCCCTATCTATTATTGTGTCCCACCCTCCTGGTCCTTACTCTGAATTCTGAAGTGGAACATCCACAGCACCTGAACAGGGACTTGAACCCTGGACCCTCAGATTAAAAGTCTGATGCTCTACCGTCTGAGCTACTCAGGCTCTTTCTACAGTATTTAGACAGGAAAAGAAACACCTGTGAAGGTCAAACTGATGCTTTCTTGACTTGTTCAATCCTCCATGTTAAAATCCACCATGCTTTTGATTGGCTCTGATTCTCTGTGGCAAAATCCAACAAGAGGCTCCAAAAATGTCTTGAATGTCATAAGAATACACAGGACAAGATGTTAGTTTCCTTCATGTCTGCAGTTCCTCCACTGGAAAGTAAAGTCAATGCTGTTCCTCTGCTGAAACCTGGGATCGGACCAGGGACCTTTAGATCTTCAGTCTAACGCTCTCCCAACTGAGCTATTTCAGCTCTGAGTGAGGGCCCTGCTTCTCTCATTTTATAATCTCTTCCACTCTCACTAGAACTTAGAGAGGATTTGAGCTTCTGAAGTCATGACACATTGAACAGTTCTACAGGACCAAACTGAACGAACTGAAGAAGCTTCTTGGAACTCTAAACTTCTTAACTCGCTTTCTCCAAAAACTGTGCCTGGACGAAGGCCGTTTCCAGCTGTCCTTCAAGCTGACGAGGGCCAAGTTTGATGACCTGTTTGGAGGATATCAAGGATGGACACCAACTACAGGCCCCAGGTTCGTTGACATGACTTCACTGACACCAGGGGAATGTCAACACTGACAGGCTCTCTGGACTCATAGTCATGAGAATTTGTCACATAAGTTGAACATCTTCACATACGTGAATTCATTGAAGGAGTGTGGTTCTAGACCTGCTTTACCTGTCAAGTGTCTTGAGATAACTTTTTTTGTGATTTGGCACAATATAAATAACATTGACTCGACAATAAATCGACTCTTCCCCCCCAACCGTTTAAAGCAAACAGCCGTTCCCACTGATCCTGGATCTGTGCAACGTTCCTGCTTTTTAAAAGGAAAATTGTCATCATTGCTTTTGCAGGATGTGCTTGCTGATGGAGAATTGTTGGCTATGAACTCATTGAACTCACTCCAAGTCATTATTTTTGAGCAAACTCATGACTCCTGATGTTTAGCCACGTTACCGGTCTTCCCCATGACGGGTCGGTGGCAGCACTCGTCTACGTTCTCCCGCAGACTTTCTGCGGTTCCATCTTCCAGATTTTATTGATGAGGATTGTTGGTGGATGAGAGAATTGAAAATTTCTTACTGCAGTTTGAGGTTTGTACGATTGAAACTGTGTAGATTGGCGTTAAGAAGTTAGCTGGTTTGGATAAATTCAGGTATGAGCCACCACACTGAATCAGGCACAGGTATGACGTTCACCCTGACATAGAACATCAACAGCTTAACATTGTTGGCAGGACTCCAACCTGAGCAGGGAAACCCCAATGGATTTCTAGTCCATCGCCTTCACCACTCAGCCACAACAACCACATTGACACACATTTGTAGAGGATGGATATTCACAAAATTATCTTAGTTTCTGTCACAAGCCCATTTGTGTGAGGTCCTATTTTCTCTTTTTCAGCATTCCTTTGTTTCCAGGTCTCTAATAAGTGCAGAATTACAAAGACAAGCAAGCTTGATCCATCCTGGGCAGGTGATAGGAGCCATTGACAACTGGCCAGAGACCCTGGCACAGACGTTGGGGTGGTGATAGAGAGCATTTATACAATTATATTCTATATTTATAGAATTCTACAATCCTACAATTTCATTGAGCAGACGCTTTTGTCCAAAGCCATGTACGTTTCTCACATGTATAGAATATATATGTTACTCTTTTATCTACGTATTAACCACAAAATGCAGTCAAATGCCAGGAAATTCTGAGTATTTATTCATTATTTATTGTTATTTATTATTTTTGAATCCATTTTCATTGTCACTCTTCTGTTCATTTTCAGTTTGATTCATAAAAATGAACAAACTTTGACGTGTTTTCTTCTCTTGTGTGTCAACAATTTTGGATTTGGAATCTCCTGACAAACAGACCACATGACCAAGATGAAGTGTTTTTGGTGAGTTTGGCTCCTGAGCTCAAGACAGTTGTGACTAATAAAGGACAGCTTCAAATGCAGCTGTGAAGCCTCATTGTCAGCTGGGAGGAACGACAGGTGTCTCCCTCTAGTGGCTCCTCACAGCAACACGAGCCTCATTTCATTCACATGCATCCACCACCTCACTACCAAAGGCCAGTTGGGCCTCGACAGACAGGTGAGTTTCAAGTGTTGGACAAAGGTCTTTAAGATGTTCTTATTAATTCTATAAAACCTGAGATTAAAATCTATGGAATTACAACCAACAAGCAGTCAAACACCTGATCAGATGCTCCTTCATGAGGCTGAGAAGAATCAATCAAAACTGGGATGTAGAAAATTAATTGAGAAGAGAAACCTACTGATTGGATGACATGGACCCACCTGATCCATGTCAGCCTTGTTGGAGCAGAAAGAGGTGGATCAGAGGAATCAGTGGATCAAGACTCAGGTGTCAGATGAAGAATCTCTTTATTCACAATGGAGTCAGAGAAATCTTCCAACGTGAGAGAACCTGACAGACCATTTTATACCAAAGACAGGCTGTGTGTGTGTGTGTGTGTGTGTGTGTGTGTGTGTGTGTGTGTGTGTGTGTGTGTGTGTGTGTGTGTGTGTGCGTGTGTGTGTGTCCCTACTGACTGTCTGGGTGACTCACTAAATTCATAACTGAAGTGAGGGGGGGGGGGGGGGGAGACGGGACAATGGCTTAAGGGAGCTCCAGGTAACTGGTTTGAACTGGTCCCTCATCTCTGTGAGTAGAAACCATCTGAGGTGGAGGGTGAAGATCTGCTTTGACCTCCTGATCTCCCAGTAAAGCCAGCATAGATGTTGAGCTTGGAGGAGTTGATGGCCTCCTTCATCTTCTTGTTGAAGATGTTTGCTAAACTCAGCACCACCACAGATCAGAGGAAAGTCCACTTGTCAGCTGGACACTGGAGTTTCTAGTGACCTGCAGGATCTTAGTTGTGGTGGCAGCAGGCCTGTTCCAAGAGCTGGGCTCACATTCATGATCAGGCTTCATAATGGTTCTGGACCACTGAGTGACAGAAGCTGATCCTGGGGCAGCAGAAGACAAATATAGAGAAGAAAAGACAAAAGACAGAGAGAAAGGAGGGAGAGAATGACAAAAAGATGGTAACAAGATGAGGGTGAAAGACAAGCAGAGAGAAAGACAGGGGGATGGAAGACAGACAGACAACCAACAACAGCAACAGCAACAGCAGCAATAATAGTATCGATATTGTCCTGTTATTGATGTTTTCATGTGAAAGTGGCATATTTAAGATAAAAGACACTCTTAGAACAGAAAGATCCAGAAAACCCACCAACAAGAGGTGTGTCTGGTACAGATGTGGAATTATTGGCTCTCACAATGTTGAGGATACTGGGAAGAAGACAAACAAAAAAGGCTTGTGTGATTCAGACATTCATCAAAAATGGTCCTGTAGAACTGTTCAATGTGTCATGACTTCAGAAGCTCAAATCCTCTCTAAGTTCTAGTGAGAGTGGAAGAGATTATAAAATGAGAGAAGCAGGGCCCTCCCTCAGAGCTGCAACAGCTCAGTTGGGAGAGCGTTAGACTGAAGATCTAAAGGTCCCTGGTCCGATCCCAGGTTTCAGCAGAGGAACAGCATTGACTTTACTTTACAGTGGAGGAACTGCAGACATGAAGGAAACTACCATCTTGTCCTGTGCATTCTTATGACATTGAAGACATTTTTGGAGCCTCTTGTTGGATTTTGCCACAGAGAATCAGAGCCAATCAAAAGCATGTTGGACTTTAACATGGAGGATTGAACAAGTCAAGAAAGCATCAGTTTGACCTTCACAGGTGTTTCTTTTCCTGTCTAAATGTTGTAGAAAGAGCCTGAGTAGCTCAGACGGTAGAGCATCAGACTTTTAATCTGAGGGTCCAGGGTTCAAGTCCCTGTTCAGGCGCTGTGGATGTTCCAGTGTTTGACAACATAGTACTGGATGAAGTTTAGTGTTGAATGAACTGTCATCATTAAAAGTAGAAGTGTTCCTGTCTTGCCACTGTGAGACTGTTGCTAGAAAAGTGACCAATAAGAATTTCATGTGGCATGAAATTAACAAAAGACCACAAATAACACTGGTCAAGTAAATTTTATTTATATTGTGCCAAATCACAACAAAAGTTATCTCATGACTCTTTACAGGTAGAGCAGGTCCAGTACCAAACTCCTTCAATGAATCTACACCAACAATTCTCCATCAGCAAGCACATCCTGCAACAGTGGTGGCAAAAACCTTCCTTTAAACAGGCAGGAACATCAAGCATCAAGGTGATACCTTCCAGGGTACCGATCTCATGAGATAAACTTGTAAAGTGTCATGAGATAACTTCTGTTGTGATTTGGCACTTTATAAATAAAATTGACTTGACTTGACTTGGAAGTTAGAATTAAATTTAAAGTAGAAAAGTCTTCCCTCTTCAATCCTGTCACTAAGTGTTGTAAACTGTTTCAAACAAATTCTACTGTTCAACAGTTCAAGAGTTTCTAATGAAGCTGAATGTGCTCTCTTATACTTTCCTCAATTGTGTTTCTTTCATGTCCACCTGAGATCAAAGACAGAATTCTAGGTACTGTCAAAGCCCTGATGACATCATCAGGAATTCTGACTTTGATCTGGAGACTCTTGCTTTAACCTGAATTTGATCTGACTAATGTTTTAGTTTAGGTTGCATGATACTGACCACCTCATTTCTCCTGATGGACTGGTGACCTGTCCAGGGTGAACCCTGCCTCTTGCCCAATGTCACCTGGGACCCCCCCCCCCCCTCGTGACCCTTAAAGGATAAGAATAGAAAGAGGATGGAGGGATGGACTTAACACTGAAATCAGGTGATCTGATCCACATTCTAATTGTTCCTTTCCCTCTTTAGGAGTCAATGAGAATAGTAGTGTATATAATAATGTATATACAACCTTGGAGTATCTTTCCAAAGCTTTTCGTATTTAATCTTGTTTCTACTTGTAGTTTTATTGTCTGGATCTTTTCTTTTTATATCCTGCTGTCTGCTCTTTGCTTTTGGAGCTTCCTTCAACAACTACCAAGCCTCCTGGGTACTGTAGGAAACATGGTCAAGTTCTTCTTACTTTTGCAGTAACGTCCTGCTCACATTGGTCTGTCTTCATTTTGACTCCTCCCACTGCCACAATGACCAGCCTTTATACACTTGGTGACTGGGGCCCTGGTTGCTGCAGGCCTCAACACCAGCCTGTGGTTGTGAGCAGGGCAGAACAGAACTGACAGTATCTCACATGCAGGACCTGGGTCAGATCCTGGTGCCAGCTGGGGCACTGCTTTAACCTGGACCCCCTGGAAGATCTTCTCCAGGAACTCGCCTTTTTCAGTCGAAACAGCATGAAACTTCAAGTAAAGAATTAAAATTATTTCATTAACAATGAGGTCTCTGTAATAAAACAAAAGGGACAACTGACTACATCACCATTTCTACCTCTTTTTAACAGACTCACATTTCAAAACAATCAGGTTTATTTTGTTCCCTTCTTTCAGCAGAGAATGGTTTTGTTCCATCAACCTCTGGGTTCTGGGCCCAGCACGCTTCCTCTGCTCCACTCTGCTCTACCATTCATTGAACAGGCCTTAATTGAGGAGAGCAGGATTGTGACAAGAACAGGAATGTGAGTGTTGAAGGTTTCATAATTTGCTCTGAAGCAGGCCTCAGCAGGTAAAGATTCATCTCTTATTTCAGAGGAGGATTTGAAGAATTCATTGTTGCTGAACTGTTTATGCTTCAATTTCTGGACGTTCACTGGTGGAATGTTTGTGGGTCAGAGGTGAAAAGAGTACAAGTGCACCTGTTGTGTGTGATGGGGCACCAACATGCAAGAAGTTGTGTCTCCTCAGAGACTGGAGTCTTCATCCAGCACCTTAAACCGCTCGGCCACACTACCTCACTGTGCTATTCAGGGAGTTGGTCTGCTAAAGGCATGTTGAAGAGGAAGTAACATAATGATATAAAACTTATTCTGAAGGGGGACCCCTTTCCTCCCACGGTCACAGGAAGTGACGACAGCGCTGCCAGAAGCAGCCAGGAAAGAAATGGTAAAAGGACTCAATTTGTACAGCTCCTTTCTACCTCAGCAGGCCACGCTAGCAAACCCCCTTTTGTTTGGTTTGGTTGTTGTTCAGTGACTGTGGATGAACACACAGGAGAAGTCGTGCATGAATTGGTGTTCCCTGTTCACTTGAATATATGCAGGAGTATGAGGTGGAAATAATACTGTTTATTTTTGTTCTTATTTCAGAACTGTTGACACAACAGTGTCAGATTAAAGCACTTCACCTTCCAGATGCTGGTCTCCTTCTGGTGTCCTGACTGACACCCATCTTGTGTTCTGGATCCACCTGAACGAAGCAGCTCCAGATCCCTGAACTCCCTTACAGGGATAGAAAATGGATGGCTGGATGGAAGTCCCCCAACTGTGGCTGTTCTGAAACTCTTCTCCTCAATCACTCCTGAGTTGACACTCTGAGATGGGAAACTCTGAGTATCTGGTTCCAGAACAGCTGATCTGAGTTGCTTCCATCAACTGTGAGTACGTTCACCTTGAGTTGCACACGTGCACAACCACGACAAAATGCCAACATCAGTGGAGCCCCGACACCACAAGTCACCATGACAACCACGAACAAAATAACAAGTTATTTCACACCAATGAATTGAAACAAGACCTTCATATATTTATGGATCCATCACAAATATGAGCCTTCCCAGTCTGTCAGGTGGTAGAATTCAGTCAGCACCAATAACAGGAGAGTCAGAGTTTAGAAATGGAGGGGCAGTTTTACATTTTTATTCTTGGATGCATTTATATTTTAGAATCAGAAAGGCAGTTACAATGACATCATCAAGAAAAAACCTGGTGCTGACAAAGGTGAGGTGAACAATTTTAACAATCAATCCCAAATTTAGGCCTGAAGTTAGAAAATAATATTAGCTAGCTAGCTAACGTTAGCTAGTTAACGTTAGCAAGCTGTCAATATTTAGCACCATCAAATAGTTCAAACAAGGTCAACAGCTGTTAGAATGATGGTCACATGATTTCACCTTCCTCCTGTGTGACCTGTTTGGAGGTTTTAAATGCATCAAAGAAGCACATCAATTTGTTTATTGCTTTTTGACTTTGTCAGGAACCTCCAGTTCAACAAAATAAAGCAAAAACATTTTTGTCACTAAATTATAAAAGAGTAAGTATCGGTTTTGACCCAGTGATCAAAATAAGACGACAAAGCAACAATTAGAGCCAAACCTGAAGTCAGAAGTGCACTGTCAGCAACCCACTGACAGCAGCTCCTCTCCCAGTCATGGGAGCTTCAGGGGATTCTCATTTGGCCTCGTTTTCCCATCGACCTGCACAACAACAAAACAAACAAAGACGGCCATGTCCAGTGTGGTCCTGGATATGACGACTGGACTGCAGGGTCCCAGTATCACTGTGACAATTCTTTTACCAGCTATGACCTTGGACAAGAACTTCTCAGGAGGAAACTTATCATGGTGGCACAGTGAAGAAAACTGGACCTGAGCTGCCTGCTGAAATCTTGCAGGTGAAGGACAGAGCTCCACCTCTTTGACAGACACCACCACTGTTGGCTCATGTTGTCAAAAAATGAAGTGTGTCAGTTTTTGACACACACACATCTAAACACACACACACATACACATGCATGTTCTTTCACACAGAGACTTTTCCTCTGTTTTTGTTTTTTACTGGTTTTGAACCAGTAGTTGGTTTCTGTTGGTTTGATTTGCTTGACCGGTTGTTGTTTGTTTGAACTTGCAAATCCATATTTTGGGTTCTGGCTTGTTCTGCTTTTCATTTTGTGTTTGTATTAAAGTTCATTTGCTGAAAAAGAGATTCATTATTATGATCATGATCCTTATTGACAAGAGCAATGTGCTTCAATCTCAGTTTAAATGACAGTTTCATGTTTGCTTTGTATGGAGTTTTATAGAACATCACATATCCCTTTGCAACATCTCAGGAAAATAAAACATTGCTTCAGACTAAAACTTAAGACAAAAGACTAAATTTTAACTAAAACTGTTCTAAACTAAAAGGCTAAGATGGGAATTTAACTGAATCCAGTCTTCGATGACTGACGATAACTAAAACGAAAGTAAAAATTCTTGTCAAAAAGAATCTCTGCTAGCTTGACAAATAACTGCACAAACTGGGTTCAAGCTGGACCTTGGACACTGGTATCTGCAACAACTCCCATCAACTCCTAATCTAGCATCTCTGCTGTGGTCAAACTATTTTACAGAACATTTGACAGACCTGTGGAGCAGTGAGGACAGACATGAGTTGATCCACATGATCCACTGAAGCGCCATTTCACCCTGCCACTGAGGTCACCAACATGAGCTGGAGTTGGGACTCTTGAACTGAACCTGGTATCACAGCGACACCTACTGCTGCAAAATGGAACAGCAACATTGAACCCAAGTACAGGATTGGAGGGAGACTGATGGTCGCTGTTTGGGTTTTTGAAAAACAAGGAGGGCGTTGGTTCAAGCTGGATTCTCAGAGACTGTTTCCCCAACCTCTACATTGGCATCTACATTATCATCCAGTCATGTGACTGAAGTCATCCAGTCAGGTGACTGAAGTCATCCTGTCAGGTGACTGAAGTCATCCAGTCATGTGACTGAAGTCATCCAGTCAGGTGACTGAAGTCATCCATTCATGTCAGTGATGTCACTTGGCAGGACTGTCATTGCCGTCACATTCTAGAGAAGAACCCAGACTCCACATGTGGCTCCCATGATAACTGATGGACCTCTGGTTGGAGGCTGGACGATGATGTTTGGACTTGAAGGAAAACTCCTTGTCCAAATTCCATTGTGTTCAAATTTAAAGTCCCACAATAAGAAGTAGCTGAATCTGACAGGTGAAGGTTTGGAACTCCAAGATGGTTGATGTTTTCTTGACTTGATGCTCTGACTGTCAGGGTAGATGACAGCTTCTTTCTGCTGCTGCATCTGAGTGGCTATGATTGGAGGTTTTACCTCCCAAGGTTGTCTGGTTCCAGGGGAAATTTGAAAATTCCAGTCCCCAACCTTGGCTGTTCTGAAACTCTTCTCCTGAATCACTCCTGAGCTGCAGAAAGAAAAAATACCAGTGCCCAACCAGATCAACTTCATGGCTGCTAACAGCCTCAGACACTTGATTTCCATCAATCTGGAGCCAAGAAGGCCCTCACCTGTGGTTCTCCTCCAGGAGGGTCCAGGTTCTGCCATTGTGGCTCCTTGTGCCACTGCCAGAGAGTCTCAGCTGCACACTGCAACATTTCAACAGGAGATTTACATTCCTTCAAATGTCCCGACATCTTATTCCAATGGTTCTGTTCTATCTTTATATTTTAAAATCAATCACACAATGAAAGCTGCCACAGCTGGTTTAAGTGAGAGAACACGCTAAGAGATTTGAAACCAGTAAAATACTTTTCTGTGTGCAAACTAGTGAGGGGCATGGAAGGATATTTTACCACCAATACAGAACCCAAACTTTAGTCATGTGATGAGATGGCGACTGTGAAGAGTGATTATGAAGTTAATGGACAAAATGTGAATTGAAAGAAAATACATTAAAAAATACTAAATAAACAAATAAATAAAAGAAGGAGCACAAATGACATTTTTCTGCACAAATTTACTGGTATTAGACTGCATTTTTGGTTCATGAGTAGATGAAAGAGTATCACATATATATTATATACATGTGATACATGCACGTGGCTTTGGACAAAAGCTTAAAGAAATTGTAGAATTATTTAAACACACCAAGTGGACTATTTCAGGTTTCTTGAAGATGCTTCAGCTCTCATCCAAGAGGCGTCTTCAGTTTTCTTCACTGATGGGAGGATTTATAGCTCTGTGGGGGCAGGACCTTCTACAGAGGTGATTGACACATGTGAGCTCTACAAGTTTAATTCACCTTTTACTAAAAAATGACATCCAAGCTCAGATTCTCTTGTCCTGATTGAACAAGTAAATGTTTAAGAAGATGAGAGTACCAGACTTTTTCATCCAAGGAAACAAGCATCCTATCACTGTCCTATGCAGAGTTTCTTTAAAAAAAAAAAGTGAGACAACCTCAAGATTTTCTGTTTCCTCTTGTTGGATTTTGCCACAGAGAATCAGAGACAATCAAAAGCTTGTTGGACTTTAACGTTGGAGGACTGAACAAGTCATGACATCATCAGTTTTACCTTCACAGGTGCTTCATTTACTTTACTTTCAATTTTACAGAGGTAGAACCTGAAATCAAAGCTGTCCATCAAAAGAAGTGAAAGCTTCCCAGGCTGTGATGTTCTTGTCTACAAACTGTCTTGTATGGAGCTTCAATCTTTAATAAAAAGAATAAAAAGAAGATAACACTTGTTGTGATTTGGCGCTTTAAAAATAAAACTTACGACTTACATGGAAACTGTCTGGGGGGGGGTGGAGCCTCCATCAGGTATGTGTTTGATGTCTGAATTCTTTCTCTGATGTCTGAATTCTGTCTTTGATCTCTGGGTTCTGAGCATTGATCTCCTGCTTCAGTCTTTGATCTCTGACTGATCCTAAACTAATCAAAGGATCACATCAGCATATTGGTCCAGTCTACAGATGGTGATTTTACCTATTTGAAGCCTTATTTTGTGTTTGATGGACATTTTTAAAATCATTAATGACTTTTTGACTGAACATCCTGGACACTGTGGTGCCTGATGAGGAGACAACTTGGGTACAAAGTTGAAGAGGAGGGTTTTTGGAGAGGGGATATTTTTGCAGTGTTCCAAGTCAATAATAACTGTGGCAAATATCATCATTTTTCAAAATGTCCTCACGAAGATGGTTTGAAATTCTGTCTCTCCCTCATCCTCAGCTGCTGCAGCACTTTAAAGAAGACTCGTGGATCTAAAAAGATCAGATGTTGTCTCCTCCAGAACATCAACACTTTAACGTTGTTGGCAGGACTCCAACCTGAGCAGGGAGACCCCAATGGATTTCTAGTCCATCGCCTTCACCACTCGGCCACAACAACCACATTCACACACACATTTGTAAAAGATTCACATTGACACAACTCTTTAAAATTGTGTCACAAGCCCATTTGTGTGAGGTCCTATTTTCTCTTTTTCCGCATTCCTTTGTTTCCAGGTCTCTAATAAGTGCAGAATTACAAAGACAAGCAAGCTGGATCCATCCTGGGCAGGTGATATGAGCCATTGACCACTGGCCAGAGACCCTGGCACAGACTTTGGGGGGTGGTGAGAGAGAGCATTTCTACAATTATATTATACATTTATAGAATTCTACAATCCTACAATTTCATTGAGCAGACGCTTTTGTCCAAAGCCACTTGCATTTTTTTCGGTGAGTTTGGCTCCTGAGCTCAAGACAGTTGTGACTCGTAAAGGACAGCTTCAAATGCAGCTGTGAAGCCTCATTGTCAGCTGGGAGGAACGACAGGTGTCTCCCTCTAGTGGCTCCTCACAGCAACACGAGCCTCATTTCATTCACATGCATCCACCACCTCACTACCAAAGGCCAGTTGGGCCTCCACAGACAGGTGAGTTTCAAGTGTTGGACAAAGGTCTTTAAGATGTTCTTATTAATTCTATAACATCTGAGATTAAAATCTATGGAATTACAACCAACAAGCAGTCAAACACCTGATCAGATGCTCCTTCATGAGGCTGAGAAGAATCAATCTAAACTGGGATGAAGAAAATTAATTGAGAGGAGAAACCTACTGATTGGATGACATGGACCCACCTGATCCATGTCAGCCTTGTTGGAGCAGAAAGAGGTGGATCAGAGGAATCAGTGGATCAAGACTCAGGTGTCAGATGAAGAATCTCTTTATTCACAATTGAGTCAGAGAAATCTTCCAACGTGAACGTGACAGACCATTTTATACCAAAGACAGGCTGTGTGTGTGTGTGTGTGTGTGTGTGTGTGTGTGTGTGTGTGTGTGTGTGTGTGCGTGTGTCCCTACTGACTGGAAACTGAATAATAACCAGACTAATTTTTGTTATTGACCAAGTCTGGGTGACTCACTAAATTCATAACTGAAGTGATTATTTAATTAATAAACAAGACATTTGTCCAAAAGTCATGATCAAATTCATGTAAAATCTGAGCAACGAGGGTTTGAAAATGTTCAAATGAGCCAAAACAATGTCCTGGGATCCAACCAGGGACCTTTAGATCCACACCAATCTTCCCTGACCTCATAGAAACTGGAACATTTCAACAAATAAATTCAAATTCAACTAAGCAGCAACTCTAGAACAGTCAGAGCACTTGCTAATTCCCCTGTTAGCTCCAGATCAGACAATGCAGGCTCACCTTCACACTTGGTTGTACGACCGTCACCAGTTGAAGCTTCTCTGGTTCAACAAACTCTGGGGACTCAAGACACAAATCAGCACCGGTGCAGGTCCAGATCCAGATGTTAGCTGATGGGGACAATGGCTTAAGGGAGCTCCAGGTAGCTGGTTTGAACTGGTCCCTCATCTCTGTGAGTAGAAACCATCTGAGGTGGAGGGTGAAGATCTGCTTTGACCTCCTGATCTCCCAGTAAAGCCAGTATAGATGTTGAGCTTGGAGGAGTTGATGGCCTCCTTCATCTTCTTGTTGGAGATGTTTGCTAAACTCAGCACCACCACAGATCAGAGGAAAGTCCACTTGTCAGCTGGACACTGGAGTTTCTAGTGACCTGCAGGATCTTAGTTGTGGTGGCAGCAGGCCTGTTCCAAGAGCTTTGCTCACATTCATGATCAGGCTTCATAATGGTTCTGGACCACTGTGATAGGAGCTGATCCTGGAGCAGCAGAAGACAAATATAGAGAAGAAAAGACAAAAGACAGAGAGAAATGAGGGAGAGAATGACAAAAAGATGGGGAACAAGATGAGGGTGAAAGACAAGCAGAGAGAAAGACAGGGGGACAGGGGGATGGAAGACAGACACACAACCAACAACAGCAACAGCAGCAATAATAGTTTTGATATTGTCCTGTTATTGATGTTTTCATGTGAAAGTGGCATATTTAAGATAAAAGACACTGTTAGAACAGAAAGATCCAGAAAACCCACCAACCAGAGGTGTGTCTGGTACAGATGTGGAATTATTGGCTCACACAATGTTGAGGCAACTGGGAAGAAGACAAACAAAAAAGGCTTGTTTGATTCACACATTCATCAAAAATGGTCCTGTAGAACTGTTCAATGTGTCATGACTTCAGAAGCTCAAATCCTCTCTAAGTTCTAGTGAGAGTGGAAGAGATTATAAAATGAGAGAAGCAGGGCCCTCCCTCAGAGCTGAAATAGCTCAGTTGGGAGAGCGTTAGACTGAAGATCTAAAGGTCCCTGGTCCGATCCCAGGTTTCAGCAGAGGAACAGCATTGACTTTACTTTCCAGTGGAGGAACTGCAGACATGAAGGAAATGAACATCTTGTCCTGTGCATTCTTATGACATTCAAGACATTTTTGGAGCCTCTTGTTGGATTTTGCCACAGAGAATCAGAGCCAATCAAAAGCATGGTGGACTTGAACATGGAGGATTGAACAAGTCAAGAAAGCAGCAGTTTGACCTTCACAGGTGTTTCTTTTCCTGTCTAAATGCTGTAGAAAGAGCCTGAGTAGCTCAGACGGTAGAGCATCAGACTTTTAATCTGAGGGTCCAGGGTTCAAGTCCCTGTCCAGGTGCTATGCTGGTGTTCCAGTGTTGAACAACATGGTACTGGATGAAGTTCATTGTTGAACAAACTGTCATCATCAGAAGTAGAAGTTTTCTCGTCTTGCCACTGTGAGACTGTAGCTGCAGGTCAAATGTGAGATAAAAGTGACTAATAATAATTTCATGTGGCATGCAATTAACGAAAGACCACAAATGACACTGGTCAAGTTACATTGTTTATTTATATTGCACCAAATCACAAAAAAACTTATCTCATGACACTTTACAGGTAGAGCAGGTCCAGTACCAAACTCCTTCAATGAATCTACACCCAATAATTCTCCATCAGCAAGCACATCCTGCAACAGCGGCGACAAAAACCTTCCTTTTAACAGGCAGGAACATCGAGCAGTTCCAGGCTCAATGGGGACGGCCTTCTGCTTTGACCGGTTGGGGGGAAAGAGAACAAGAACAAAACAGACAATGGAGGAAGACTGATATGTAGAAGGAAAGAGAGGGACAGAGATAAAGAGAGAGAGAGACTGATGGACAGACGGTGATGTGAGTAGGTGGAGCTATGGGTGGCAGCTTGAGCCTCTTCAGCTCTGCAGCCTCCTCCAGCAGCACCCAGATCTGGAATGAGAGGAGCCTAAAAGGCTCCAGAAAAGGAGACAAGTTAGTAATACCTATGAGTATAATAATGTATGACACACATAGGAGGAGAGAGAGGAGTAGAGAGAAGCCCAGTACACTGCATCTGCCATCTGTCTACTTCAAATTACACGCTGCATGACATTCCATTTCAAAGCTGCAGAAAGGCGCTTCAAGGAAAGGTGTGTGAAGGAAGCTCGCTCATGCTGGTCCCCAAAGACTCAAAGCTGCCCTTTCCTCACAAAGAAACAAAAAAGCTTACAGCACCTGGTATTCCCAGGCGGTCTCCCATGCAAGTACTAACCAGGCACGACCCTGCTTAGCTTCCTAGATCAGACGAGATCGGGCGTGTTCAGAGTGGTATGGCCGTAAGCCCTTGACTTTGACACACATGGGCTCTATATCCATTTCACTCACTTTACAACCTCAGAAAAAAAGTGAAGCGCAAATGCCTCAGGGTCTTTTCACACACCAAATAGGTGTCCTGTCAATAAAAGAAAAGAATGTTGATGTCATCTAGAGAAAAGTACTGCATCTGCCATCTGTCTACTTCAAATTACACACTGCATGACATTCAATTTCAAAGCTGCAGAAAGGCGCTTCAAGAAAAGGTGTGTGAGGGAAGCTCGCTCATGCTGGTCCCCAAAGACTCAAAGCGGCCCTTTCCTCACAAAGAAACAAAAAAGCTCACAGCACCTGGTATTCCCAGGGAGTCTCCCATCCAGGTTCTAACCAGGCCAAACTCTGCTTAACTTCCGAGATCAGACGAGATCGGGCGTGTTCAGAGTGGTATGGCCGTAAGCCCTTGACTCTGACACACATGGGCTCTATATCCATTTCACTCACTTTAAAACCTCAGAAAAAAAGTGAAGCGCAACAGCCTCAGGGTCTTTTCACACGCCCAATAGGTGTCCTGTCAATACAATTAAAAAAATGTTGATGTCATCTATAGAAAAGTACTGCATCTGCCATCTGTCTACTTCAAATTACACGCTGCATGACATTCAATTTCAAAGCTGCGGAAAGGCGCTTCAAGAAGAAGTGCGTGAGGGAAGCTCGCTCATGCTGGTCCCCAAAGACTCAAAGCTGCCCTTTCCTCAAGCTGAAGTTAAAAGAATTTCAAATTAATCCTTCACAGGTACTTGTTCACAGAGATGGATGAAATAAAAATTGAATATATTCTAGTATTATAAAAATACAATGAACAAAATTATTAACAATGAGTAAGAGGATTTTCAAAACAAAACAAACAGTGTCTTTCTTGGTTCTGAACTTTCGTTTCACTGAAAATAAAAATCTTTTTTAGTTAGATAGTTTCACATAAAATACCCTCAAGTCATCCTTAACACCTCAATTGTAAGGAAAAAAAGTTTCCTCTACAAAAGATAACCGTTTTGTTTTTTTTTAAATATACATCATATTTAATCCCTTTCAGAATCCTTAAGTTACCTTCTAAAACGGTATTCTTTAATTTACAACAACTAAAACTCAATATTTTACCTGTGGGCACACACACATTCATATGAAACACCTTAAATTTAATTTTTACCTGTTTCAGGCCTGTTTATTGAAGCTCGTGTGCGGTCGGGGCTTCACAACTGTAATGGCCGCTTCACTCGCAGCTGAGCACACAATAAAAGCAAGTGCATGTGTATGTTAGTCCTCAAAAATCCAGGGTTTTATTAGAAGGGGGAGAACGGGAATGGAGGATGAGAGTCTGAATGGTAATGGCAATGGCGGTGGAAGTCACAATCCAAACACTCACACGCAATGGCGGGACAGCGAAAGTCACGAAGAAGAAAACACAGCAGGACAAGGCACAGCAGAACAGCACAGCCATCGGATGGAAACCCGTCTCTCTCTCTCCAATGTCCGTCTCCTTCAAGCATATTATCTTAATTTAGCCACAATTATCAAACATTATCTCGTGTCGAATTCGCATTACCTTTACTTTCGCTCCAAAAATATTACAACGCTAAAGCTACGATCTGCTGGCACATTAGCACGGAATGCTATCCCTAGCTAGCACGTCGCTAACCATGTACACATCCAGTCTCTTTTCACTATAACAGTTAGATAAAGCGCAAATACAGGCATAAATATTCACCTCTCGAAGGTCACACAGAAGTTTACATCAGGACCACCAGTCGTCGACCTCCAAAATAAACTTAAATGCTCTCCACACAAATGATGCCTCCCCTCTTAGCTCTCTGATCATTGCCTCTGTTTCTCTCCCCATGCGCGCTAACTACTCACCTCACAAACCTGCGCCACTAGTCCCACCCCTTACACAGTAACTTTCCTCTCATTGGCTTTTGCGGTCTTAATACACCCAAAGATCAGACAGGAATGAAATGATTGACAGGTAACAATTGAGGTTACATATAAACACGGCTTCTTCCCCTCTCCTTATTCTCAGATCACTGATCTTTTCAAGACTCAGAGAACTTAAAGACCTTTATATGAATTTATTTTTTAACTGTAAATAGTTTTACTTTTTAAATGTTACATATTATATTTATGCTTTTAACCTGCTCACATTATAACCAATTTTAACGATCATGAACTCTATTTATTTTTGAACTTTTTAACACATCTTTTTATGCTTTTTATGCGATGTAATTTATTTGATTTTTGTACACGGCTACATGTTGCATGATAACAAGAGTGTATATTGTTTACAATGTGTTACAGTCAATGGGTGGCACGGTGGTACCGTGGTTAACAGTGTCGCCTCAAAGCAAGTTCAAGTTCTGGCTCGAGCACAGGTTCTTTCTGTGTGGTGTGTGCATGTTCTCCCCGTGCCTGCGTGGGTATTCTGTCTGCAATGGACTGGCTACCTGTCCAGGGTGAAACCTGCCTCTCACCTGAAAGCCACTGGGAAAGGCTCCAGCCTCCCCCTGCAACCCTTAACAGAAATAAGCTGGGATGCATGGAAGTATAGAAAGCGGATACAATGAAGCGCATACAAATTTTCGAATGCACGAAAAAGTCTCACCTTTTGTTTTTTTCATATTGGTTAGTTTGGAAGCATGGAATTTCTGACAAAGCCTAAGTTTGTATTGTTTATTCACTGATTTTTCTGACAATTTACAAACAAAGCTTTCAAAACTGAGAGGACAAGCAGTGGTGTTTAAGATCAACACCCAACATGGGGCTTGAACCAACAACCCTGAGACTAAGAGTCTCGTGCTCAACTGACTGACCTAATCAGGTTACGTCAGTGTAAGTCCCATAGCATGAAGCGGTTAGAGTGAGAGACTCACAGTCCTGTGAGTGATCACCCACCCACCCATCCATCCATCCATCCATCCGTCCATCCATCCATCCATTTTTCCGCTTATCCTGTTAAGGGTCACAGGGTGGGCTGGAGCCTATCCCAGAAGGGACATTACCTTGGACAGGTCAGTGGTCCATCGCAGTCCACCGCAGCCAACAAATATTGACAGACAACCATTCACACTCACAGCCATACCTACGGTCAATTTAGAGTTGCATTTCCATTTGCATGTCTTTGGACTGTGGAAGGAAGCTGGAGTACCTGGAGAGAACCAGCACAGGGAAAACATGCAGACACTCTCAGGATTTATTCCAATGAAGCGCCTAAAAAAGGAGTGTTGGAACTCACTCAGATGAATGAGACATTATAAGCCATCAAATATATACATGTAGATGTAGTGTTGGAGATCCAAGAAAAGAGGGAGAAAAGAGAAGAGAAGAAGAAGAAGAAGAAAAAAACAGCTTCTTTGACCAGATAACATAGTTGTCTATTTCAATGTTTGAGGTCTGAAAAAATAACTGATTAACTGTGAAATGTGATGGACAGGCAAGTACTTACTAGGATCAGGGCAGCTGGAAAATAGGCTCCTGCATCTGTAGGCAATATCAGAGACAAAGAAAAATCAACACAAATGAGCAGGCACTTGAACGATGCTAAAACCACTCTTTTTTAAACAAATACAACCACAGCTTCTGATCTATGGCCTTCAGTACACTGTAATCATGCCATCAGACAGAGTCATGCCAGAGCAGTAGCCTAGCACAAGATGGAGGAACGTAATTGCATGTAAACACAGTCAGTGTGCACTCATCTTAATATGAACCGACTTAACTGTTGTGTGACACGTATATTGTGTGTACTGTAAAATGGTTCAGTCTATCAGAAAGCTTCATGAATTCACAGGCAAAATACAGATGTCGCACACATTAATTTGTGGAGGCTCGAGATGTAAAAAGTAAAGTCAACTCTCTGTGTTTTTTGGATTAATTTGCAAGCATTTTCAACATTTTGGCTAGCTGCTAAATCTGGCTAGCATGATGTGCACCGAGTGTAATTATCAATGCAAATGTGGCAGGATGAGAGGTCCCATCCTAGCAGTGAGACTGGTTGGTGATGCCTGACTTGGCTTGTACCATCATTAGCCAACCAGTGTGAGGCGCTGCTCTATAAATAGGGGCAGCATCTACCTGGTCAATCTCTTGCTCTTGGGGTCCGCGGTCCTCCCACTTCCTGGTCACCTCGCTTCCGCCTCTGATCGCCTCACGTCTGCCTTCTCGCCACCGTCTGTGCTGGTATGTAGCAGTAGCTCCCTGTAGCTCGTATTGCATGCTGATCATGCACGTTTTTCATATTCACGTGTTTAATTGTAGGCGTCCGGCTTTTGGGACACGGTCCCTTAATCGCCGCTAGTGGGGAAACACCCCCCCCCCCCCCCCCCGCCGATCTGACGTGCAGAGGCTGTTTGCCACAGCATACAAGCTGTGAAACCCTTTGCTCTGCATGCGTGCGATCTACACCTGATTGGCACAGCTGGTGAGCCGTGACACTGAGGAACAACTAGCTGCTGCTTTGCTACCGGGCGCTGTCTTGCCAGACTATCCTGCTTTGCTAGATGCTCCTGCTTTGCTGTGGCTGCTGTTTGCTACAGACTACCCTGCTTTGCTCTGGCTGCTGTTTTGCTACAGACTACGCTATTTTGCTACAGACTACCCTGCTTTGCTCTGGCTGCTGTTTTGCTACAGACTACCCTGCTTTGCTCTGGCTGCTGTTTTGCTACAGACTACCCTGCTTTGCTCTGGCTGCTGTTTTGCTACAGACTACCCTGCTTTGCTCTGGCTGCTGTTTTGCTACAGACTACCCTGCTTTGCTCTGGCTGCTGTTTTGCTACAGACTACCCTGCTTTGCGCTGGCTGTTTGGCTACAGACTACCCTGCTTTGCGCTGGCTGTTTGGCTACAGACTGTCCTGCTTTGTTACAGGCTCCTGCTCTGCTATTAGCCTGCTCTGCTACTAGCCTGTTCTGCGACCTACTGGCCATCTACACATGTTGTGCTTGTTTGTTCACTGTTTACTGTGTTCACTGGAGTGCTCTGCTTCTGTGTTAACGAATTGGAATCCGCTGTGTGTTGAACTGGAGGTTGTTTCAGTAATTCACCTTGTTTAACCAGAGTCTGCCAGATCCTGATGTCCACCGTGTGGCGCCACTGAACTGTCCTTCATGGTGCGCTGAAGGTTTGGATCTGCATTGTTTCCCATTCCTCCGCTTGGGCTTCAGGGTGTAGCAAGCTGCTGGACGGCTATCTGTTAGCTCCCTGGTCTAGCAATGGAGAAATGAACTCGTTTCTGATTATTTTGGGTTGTATTATTTTTCCTTGCTAATTTGTGTTTAATAATTAAATCTTGTTTCTCGAATTAATTTTTAAATTGTGGTTTGAGTTTGGTTCTGGTTTGTGTTTTTGTTTTTTTTAGTTTTGGTGTTAAATTATAATTCTTGTCATTTCGTTTCAGGTACTGGAAGCTCACAGTCCTGGCGTCGCTTTTCCTCTTGTGTGCTGTGCACCCCTGTTTTGCTTTAATCATGTGTTTTTTAAATGTGATGTCCCAATTGATCAGGGTGTCTTCTGCCTTGGGATCCCTCACCCCCACTGGTAAGCTCCAGACTTGTTTAGATTCATTCTTGTTCTCTTTTTAATCTGCTGGCCTGTTTACAATAAAATATTTTTGTCATGGAACCACGTCTCCTGCCAATTAGTAAATGAACCTGTGAGTGCCTTTTGGTCGGTACGTTAACTATTTCCTTGGGCGAAATTCCCAAGGTGGCGTTGTCCGGCTTTGGTCACTATTATATTTTAATAAGTGCACCCCCCTCTCGTGTGTGTCGCCACACAAACTGGAAACTTCACTTAGCCTCCACTGGCCTACAGACTTTGCGCCAGTGTCTACAATAAATGCAATCGCTACTCACCAAATGACTGTGATTGAGATGGATGATAACCAAGGCTCTGGCCTCACGTGCAGATCAGGAGATTCTCCTTGCGTCCATAAGGCAAAGATACTGTTGATTTATTTACAGTGAAGTACTGTATTTTAGCATTACAGCATAGTTCTGTTAAACAGTCATGGGGTGTAATTTAACAGATTCCTATTAGAATTAACGGCAAAGTACTGTATTTTTATAAACAGGGTGATACTGTTGAAATCTTGTAGTACACTGCAAGCAATTGCTGTAAATGTACAAGTCCCACCGCTTTCATAAAATTCATCACTGGATTCAGGACGACCCCTGCTACTCGGCCCCGGTGGGCGGGAGGAGGCTCAGGCCCAAACAACGCTGACTGCAGCTTTAATTTAATCCTAGGTTTATGTAATACTCTGAGAAATCAGTGGTATTTATTTCATGATTTTCATAGGAATAAGTTGAGTAAAATGCCAGTTCATGGTTAAGATAAAATTTACATAAATAAGTATTTGTTATGAAGAAGATATTAAAATGTAAATAAAATTTGTTTAAAATTAGTAACTTTCAAAAAAACATCATTTCATGGGGTGTGAATGTCTTTCAAAAATGTTCAAGTAATTCTCTTACGTTAGGTTACGTGCGTGAGTTCATGACCTTTAGTGTTTACACTTCCGGGAGAAACGAGCGCGAGGAAGGAGCATCGTGTAATGGCGTAACGTTATCGGAGTTTGGAGACTGTGTGTCGTCGGAGAGGAGTTTTTATCGGTAACGGACTGTGAACTGTAATTGACCGACGTGATCGGAGTGCGTGAGTCGGATTCTCCGCCACCGATTGTGTTTTGAGCACCAGGCAAGTCCAGTTACAGAAGCTAGCGGGAGCTAGGCTAACGCTGTCCACGCTGAAGGGAGACGCCGCTGCACGGAAGGGACAGCAGCTTCGGATAGTCGCCTCGGGAGAGAGTCGTTAACGGAGGATGCGTCACTGCTGCCGACGGAGTCGGAGGATGTGCCGCTGCTGCGGAATCACGGAGGTCTGTTGCTGCGGGCTGCTGCGAGCGGGACGGTTGCTGCCATAACGAGCGAGGGATTCATCGGCTGCGGTCCGGTATTGTTGACTTCACCGACACACGGGGGGATCTGCTAAAGGTTTCCATCATGAGCTCCAACTAAAGCGGGCCAACGAAAGTAAACAAGAGTGCACTCGAAATAAAATTAGACAGTTGAAAAAAAGACAAACAATATACCCCGGGGTTCTTTTTATTTTCTATAGTCTTGTTTATTCAAGGTTTGAATGTGTTTTTCTGCAAGCCTTTAATACATTTTCTAAACTGAAATCTTGTGGTGTTTCATTGAATTTGTGTGTTACTGAAGCTTTACAGCAGAGTTTAAAGGTCAAGTGTTCTCCCCATAGCCTCCATTTGAATATTTTAGAGTGAGAATCATACATTGCCCTAGATTGATATTAATTATTCCAGATGGGACTTTTACCATACAAGATATTTGAAATGAGTTAGTGTTCCCTGTAAGCCTAAGGTGGGTTTTAATATTGGAGCCGGTGGTAAAAGGGTTACATTTAGAAATCTAAACCCCTGCTACCATGAGCACACATGGAAATAAAGACTCAACTGACCGCTCGGTCTACTTCAGCTAGCACACTGAACAATACTGTTGTTTACTTGCTAGCTGATAAGTGAGCAGCTGATGTTTGCAATAACATTGAAATAAACTAAAAATAGAGTCAATAGCTCAAATCCTATCACCACCAAAGGAGCCACGTCTTTAACACTTCAATCTCATAGCGACTCCTCAGGATTTCTTCTTCTCTCCATTGCATTTTGTAGGAGGCTCCTGCCGGTCCACACTGCCTTCCCCCTAACAGATTCAGCTACTGAGACTAAAGTTCGTTAGTAAGCTCAATGCATTAAAGTGACTTAATATTTGTTGAAAACTAAATAGGCGTGAAGCTGTAACCTCACATGAACACTTGAAGTCTAGATTTCAGCTGCATGTGAAGAAATCAGCATAAAATCCTTGTGTTGGTGTTTAAACCTGGACTACCAGAACCAGGCTAAGAGGTGTTTGTCTGTTAGCTGTGAAGCAAACTGAAACATGAAGGCTTTGAGGGTTTGTTCTCAACACAAAGAAAGATTCCATGCTCAGACAACTGCCAACTCTGTAAAAAAAATTTTTTTTTTACAAATCTCAGTTTATTTCTTCATGAAGATCTTAATGAGGCAATCAGCACCAGAGCACTTAAGTTAAAATTGGTAACACCGTCACGAACGATGGATTTATTTGACCCAATGTAGTTTTCCTGATCAAATATAGTTTTCATCAAAATATATATATTTTTTTATAATTATTTCCCAATATGCAACGTCACATAAATGAAAAAATGGAGGACCCTATAAAATGACCTGACGTCAGTGTTCAAGGGTGAAGTCATTTTTGGAATGAAGAAGAGTTCATCCAGCTTTTTTTGCCTCGTGTCTCTGAACCAGCTCATTTGTTGTGTCCACGCTGTTCCGTGTTTAACATGTTTTATGTAACATGAATAACATTAATATACAAATATATACATGACATAAATTATATATAGACACAGATAAACATCAATAACCAGTGAGAGAAGTCATGTGATTCTCCGACCTCTCTAAGCTGCATCGCAGTGCTGGAGGAGTGCTGACATCATCATTTATGGTTCCTTGCTGGATGAAGGCCTAAACTATGGAGTGAAATCTACTGCCTTGAACTCACTCTTCATTTCTGCTCAGGCTTTTCCTGCCAGCAAGGCAGTGGCAAGAAAAGCAGTCAGCTGATGTCCACAGCTCAACATGAGAAGGACACATTTCTTTTGAAGAAAAAACATTTCAAGGAGTTTTTCCTGCCAATACAGGACAACACCCACTCACAAACCAGTGCTGGACAAGTTCCTTCAAAGCTGTCATGCCTTATTTCTTACTTGTTACTGTCATTTTAAAATAATTGGTTCCATTACGATTGTGTCTGCCAGCACTTGGTGACTGTACAGGAGGTCTGTGGACCGCAGGGCCACAACAAGCCCATTTCCTCAACTCTCCATTGAGTACAGAGGTCCCCAAGTATGGACCAGTGAGGATAAATGTGATAGTGTAGAAGTCCTTTTGTTCTTCAACTTGTCCAACTTGATGGTGAGTCTCCTTTTATCAAGGATTACTGAATGCTTGTGTTATTCATGGCATTGTTAACACTTTATAAACCCTTCATTCAGAGCTGTAAAGAACCTTTAACCTCATATCCCAGACATCAAAGTGGGCCACTAACCGGTGAGATGAAGCTATGCTATGCTGCTACATTCTGAAGAGGTAAAGTAGCAGGTTCTGAGAGTGATGGCTAACCTGGATGTGTTCATCTCCTACTTTAATATCAGCGTCCCAACTTGGAGCTCTGACCACCTCCAGCTTTTTGTTCCTGTTTCTGCTTCAGTCAACAGGGAACTCAAACCTGCAATAGAATCATCAACAACAATGGAATAGAAAACAGAGGAAGACAAAATATCATAAACTTACAAAGCTGAGAAATGTTCATGAAGAATAAATGCACACATTATGATTGAGGCCAGAAAGTAAAACTCCACACCAAATGTATTTTGACATGTAGGGATAATGAACTTGAATGTGTTGAAATAGCAGATGAATGAATCCACTATCACAAGATGGCGTCACAGATCTCACCATCAAGTTGGACCAGTTGAAGAACAAACAGACTTCTCCACGATCACATTTATCCTCACTGGTCCGTACTTGGGGACCTCTGTACTAAATGGAGAGTTGAGGAAATGGGCTTGTTGTGGCCCTGCGGTCCCCAGACCTCCTGTACAGTCACCAAGCGCTGGCAGACACAATCGTAATGGAACCAATTATTTTAAAATGACAGTAACAAGTAAGAAATAAGGCATTACAGCTTTGAAGGAACTTGTCCAGCACTGGTTTGTGAGTGGGTGTTGTCCTGTATTGGCAGGAAAAACTCCTTGAAATGTCATGCAAGTTTTTTCTTAAAAAGAATTGTGTAAAACATTCATTAACATCCAGGCCCAAAGACAAGAGAGGGCAACGCTCCAGGAGTCTTTGATCTCTGAATTCTGAGCATTGATCTCCTGCTTCAGTCTTTGATCTCTGACTGATCCGAAACTAATCAAAGGATCACATCAGCATATTGGTCCAGTCTACAGATGGTGATTTTACCAAGTGCACTACAGCAGTCCTTGTTGCTGTCTGCTGTTGTGTCACAGCAAAGTAAGGAAACAGCCTGACGGTCCTCAGGAGGAAATTCAACAACCTCCAAAGATGGAGGTGAATCTAGACCTGCTCATGTTTACTGTCCTTGATGAACTTGACAAACACACCACATGTCACACACTCTACAGTTTCAATCTGTTGAGAACATGAAACGTGTGGCCCCAGTGACCCTGCATGAAATTTTTGTCCAATTCAAATTTTGATTCATGACCCAGAACCACTCAAAACCCCTGAAAAATAAAGGTTTGGGTGCATTAAAGACATAAATAATAACATCATCATGTTTCAAGGGGGCTGCAGGATGGTGCAGTGGTTAGCACTGTGGCCTCACAGCAAGAAAGTTCTGGGTTCGAGTACCGGCTCGGGCGCAGTATCTTCTTGTGTAGAGTCTGCAAGTTCTCCCCGTGCCTGTGTGGGTTCTCTCTGGTATTCCGGCTTCCTCCCACAGTCTAAAGACGTGCAATTTGGGGAAAAGGCTGATTGGATTCTCTAAATTGACTGTAGGTATGAATGTGAGTGTGAATGGTTGTTTGTCCCTGTATGTTGTCCCTGTGATGGACTGGTGACTGGTCCAGGGTGAACGCTGCCTTTTGCCCGTAGACACTGGGATAGGCTCCAGCTCCCCCCGAGACCCTGAACAGGAATAAGTGGAAGAAGATGAATGAATGTTTCAAGGTTTTCTTCCCTCAAATCTGAAGGTCAAGCTGCATTATTTGCAGTGCTCATTAGCAGGGGAATTAGCTCCAATGGTAGAGTGCTAGCTTAGCATGTGAGAGGTAGAGGGATCCATGCCCTCATTCTCCAGAATACTTCAGCTTGTTCTGTTGATCAGAGGAGCTGCTGTGTGATGAATGCTGATGTTTGTCCACTGCTGTGATAAAGTGTCACCCTGTTACTGATACTGACCATTTCAGCTAATTCCCCTGCTAATGAGCACAGCAGATAATGCAGCTTGACCTTCATGCATGGTTGGATGAGCGTCACCAGGTGAAGCTTCTCTGGTTGACCAACATGTGGAATCTCTTTCAATACTCCAGTGGTGGTTTAAGTGATGAAAATATGGATTAGTCACTGGAAGTGTGTGTGTGTGTTTAAAAAGGCAAAAAAACCTTTTTTCAGCAATAGAACTTTAATACAAATACAAAATGAAAAGCAGAAAAGGCCAGAATCCAAAATATGGATTTACAGAGGAAGCGTGCTGGGCCCAGAACCCAGAGGTTGATGGATCAAAACCATCCTCTACTAAAAGAAAGGAATAAAATAAACTTGGTTGTTTTGAAATGTGAATCTGTTAAAGAGGGGTGGAAATGGTGAGGTAGTCATTGTCCCTTTTGTTTTATTACAGAGACCTCATTGTTACTTAAATAATTTTAATTCTTTACTTGAAGATTCACGCTTTTTCGCTCAAAATGTATAAAACTTCTTGCATGTTGGTGCCCCATCACACACAACAGGTGCACTTGTACTCTTTTCACCTCTGACCCACAAACATTCATAGTCTTCCAGTGAACGTCCAATTATCTTCTGAAATCAGTGATGAATCTTTACCTGCTGAGACTCATTATCTCTGACTGTGACTAGCATGTGCTAGCAGAATACAGCACTCCTTCTTCATTGTCTGTCTTTGTCTCTGACCAGCTCTCCTGCTCTCTTTCCTCCTACCAGTCAAAGCAGACATCTTCGCCTACTGATCTTGGATCTGCTGCCTGTACCTGCCTAGTAAAAGAAGGAACCAGCACCTGGTTCTACAGGCTGAATTAACTCCAGGACGTTGGCCAGCCGTGTCAGTTGAAACCTTATTTGTCCAAATAGAGAAAAAATTTGATCTGATTGTTAATGAAAGATGTCATCATGGCTTTGAAACTGTGGTTGGGGACAAGCCAACATGAGCACATTCATGGAAGAATAGCAATAAAAACAGGAAGTGTTAGTTAGCAAGTACTCACCAGTCTTTCACTATCATACATGAGTCTAGTGGAACAAAATGGCTGCTGCTGACTGTGCTGCCTGGTGGTGGATCACTCTTCACCATCCTCACAGGCCTTGATGGAACCAAAAAGGCGACTTCCTGGAGAAGATCTTCCAGGGGGTCCAGGTTAAAGCGGTGCCCCAGCTGGCACCAGGCACTGACCCAGGTCCTGCATGTGAGATACTGTCAGTTCTGTTCTGCCCTGCTCACAACCACAGGCTGGTGTTGAGGCCTGCAGCAACCAGGGCCCCAGTCACCAAGTGTATAAAGGCTGGTCATTGTGGCAGTGGGAGGAGTCAAAATGAAGACAGACCAATGTGAGCAGGACTTGACTGCAAAAGTAAGAAGAACTTGACCATGTTTCCTACAGTACCCAGGAGGCTTGGTAGTTGTTGAAGGAAGCTCCAAAAGCAAAGAGCAGTCAGCAGGATATAAAAAGAAAAGATCCAGACAATAAAACTACAAGTAGAAACAAGATGAAATACTCAAAGCTTTGGAAAGATACTCCAAGGTTTTATATACATTATTATATACACTACTATTCTCCATGACTCCTAAAGAGGGAAAGGAAAAATTAGAATGTGGATCAGATCAGCTGATTTCAGTGTTAAGTCCATCCCTCCATCCACTTTCTATTCTTATCCTTTAAGGGTCACGGGGGGGGGGGGGGGGGGGCATCTGTCTCATGCAACCTAAACTAAAACTTCAGTCAGATCAAATTCAGATTAAAGCAAGAGTTTCCAGATCAAAGTCAGAATTCCTGATGATGTCATCAGGGCTTTGACAGTACCTAGAATTCTGTCTTTGATCTCAGGAGGACATGAAAGAAACACAATTGAGGAAAGTAGAAGAGAGCACATTCAGCTTCATTAGAAACACTTGAACTGTTGAACAGTAGAATTTGTTTGAAACAGTTTACAACACTGAGTGACAGGATTGAAGAGGGAAGATTTTTCTACTTAACATTTAATTCTAACTTAAAACTGGGGATGAACATTCTCAGTAGTTCATATACTAATATACAGAGTAAGTCATGTCATTCCCTTTTGGAAAAAAAAACAAGAAAAAAAACATGTGAAGCTCCTCCCCCCAGCTCCAGATGGTACAGACAGATATGAGAGTGACAAGGAAGCAAAGAAGTGTTGTGCTCCTCTCCAGTGCTCTTGTGTTGTTGTGTTCTTCTCAGCTCCATCATGAAGACGTGCTGGCAGTGGGCGCTGGTGGAAGTTTGCAGCTCTCACTGGAAAGTCCTGAGGCTCCTCCCATTCTGAAGCAGGCAGTTGCTCCTAGCCAGCCGACACTTTCCCTCTCTTGTGTAGGAGTGAAGAACAAAATCAAAATAAAGAATCATCACTCTTTCATTGGGGGACATTTTTTCTCATTCTAAAAATTCAACAGCTTCTATCATTTCTTTTACAGAATATGTCAGTGATATACTCGGATTTTCTGTTGTGCTGTCAAATTAACTTTTATCGATGCTTCACACTTCAGGTGTGAAAGTTTTTCAGTGGGAAAGACATGAGGATTAGGACGAGGCTGATTGATACTCTAAACTGACTCTAGGTGTGACTGTGAGTGTGAATGGTTGTCTGTCTTTATGTGTTGGCCCTGCAATGGACTGGCGACCCCTCCAGGGTGAACCCACTTCACGCTGAAAGCTGGGGAGACAGGTCCCCCCACCCCACAACCCTTAACAGGATAAGTGGAAGAAAATGAATGGATGGATGGATGAATGGATGGATGGATGGATGGATGGATGGATGGATGGATGGGCTACAGTTCAGTCACTGTGTCTCTTGTTCCCACAGTGATTTGATGCATCCTACCAACACAGCAGGACTCACCAGGAGACAATGGATTGTCAGTCATTTTTCACTGACAGCGCTGGAGCCGGAGCCCACAAGGTCACAACTGGCATTGGTGGAGTCCAGGATATGTTTGGACCTACAGAAATGCACAACCTGTTAATGACAACACTTTCATATATTTAGCCCTGCTCACAGATCTCTGATACAATTTTCAAGTCATACAACAGGTTCAATGTTGACCCTTCGACCACCGTTACACTGAAGCAGAGTTCAATGGCAGTGTTGCATATGTTGGGAGGAGCCTGTGGCTCTCGGTTCAGAGGATGATTTGAAGAATTTGTTGTTGCTGAACTGTTTATGCTTCAATTTCTGGACGTTCACTGGTGGAATGTTTGTGGGTCAGAGGTGAAAAGAGTACAACTGCACCTTTTTTGTGTGATGGGGCACCAACATGCAAGAAGTTGTCAAACATTTCCAGCAAAACAGCATGAATATTCAAGTAAAGAATTAAAATTATTTAATTCAGCGTTTAACTACCAGGCCTCTGGAATAAAACACAAGGAACAACTGACTACCTCACCATTGACTTCACACTGATAACCAGGAGGTAACGTGGTAGTCAGAGCAGCGATGCTCAGGTCTGTGGACTGAACAATGTCCTCTCATTCACACACACACCACTCTTTCATTGGGGCTCCTTTCTCCTTGTTCTGACACAGAAATTCAACAGCTTCTGTCATTTAGTTTACAGGAAATGTTGATGACACTCTGGGATTTCTTGTTCTCCTGCTGTCACTGTCAAGTGCCAGCTTAACATGTGAGAGGTAGCAGGATCCATGCATGTGTTCATGTTTACAGCAGACAAGGAGGAAAGAGGGAACCCAAGAAAACAAGTCAGCGTGAAAGAGGAGCAGATTTTAAAACTCCTCATCATTTCCACCTCCAGGAGTGAAGCCCCAAGAGGGTCCAGCTGGCAGAGTTGTCACTCATTTCTCCACCACCTCACTAACCTGAGCTGGAGCATCTGAGAGAGGATTTCAGGGACTTTCAGCAGTGGTTCTCACTTCATCTTCTCAGTATAAAGTTTAAAGCGAGCTG
Source organism: Aulostomus chinensis (assembly GCF_037954235.1). Lineage (NCBI taxonomy): Eukaryota > Metazoa > Chordata > Actinopteri > Syngnathiformes > Aulostomidae > Aulostomus > Aulostomus chinensis. The sequence continues at coordinate 25,046,666 of NC_141323.1, read as the reverse complement.
GCCAGGAGTTGAACCTAGAATCTTCTGATCCGCAGTCAGACGCGTTATCCATTGCACCACCAGCCCTGTGAAGGAACTGCTATGTTCATGTGTGCTTGCTTTTACAGAAAATCCCAACAACGTGGTGGCATTTTCAGGGGACACAATGGTGCAGTGGTCAGCACTGTGGCCTCACAGCAAGAAGGTTCAGCTCTCCTCTGTATTTGGTTGCTAGGAACCTGAATCAGTCCTCAGTGGAGCGGTGCTGCTGAGGCTGAGTGAGGCTTGAGTGAGGGACTGAGCAGGAGCAAACAGGTTCAAGCAGGTTCAGGCAAACTCCACTCAGTCCACCAACATCAAAGCAGAGGAACTGAGTTCATCGAACAAAATGGATTCATATCATCTCCACTTGGAATGCTCTGGAACTACAAGTACACTTAAAATGGCTGACTTATGACAACAGAAGGAACTTTGATGTAGATTTGATTTATTTAAGTCAGTGACAGTCATTTTTTTCAAGAATTTAGTTCAGGTAACTTCATTGTTTTACTAAGATGAGCTTTAATGTTATAACATTGAAACAAGATCTTCATGTGTTGATGGATCCATCACAAATATGAACCTTCCCAGTCTGTCAGGTGGTAGAATTCAGTCAGCACCAATAACAGGAGAGTCAGAGTTTAGAAACCAAAGACAGACATTAAAGTCTCACATTAAAGTGTTATATCTTTGAAAATATACTGCATATACATGAAATATTATATTTCCATGGATGGAAACCTCGTTCTTATATTCTTTAATATACTGCAATAGTAATGGACCCTCTATGACCCTGTAGTGATGAATCTATCAAGGAGTACAAATTATTATAATCAGAGAATTTTGAAGTCAAGTTTGAGATCAGTTTGATCCTCTCTCCCTCCCTCTCTCTCTCTCTCCCTCTCTCTCTCTCTCTTTCTCTCTCTCTCTCTCTCTCTCTCTCAGGAGCTTTTAAATTAATATTTTAATAAAACGGAACAGGAGACTGAAGAGTGATCACTAACACCCACAGGCTGAATGGGACATCTTTTAAAAATATTGAACCACTGAGTAAAACCATAGAAGCGCTCCTGTCTCGTCGGTGCTAACAAGTTAGCTGTTGAGTGAGTCCAGCTGTGCTGTCTAGGAATCCTGGTAAAAAGCCTCCACACATCAAACAGCTGTTGTGTTGGTGGATCTGTGGATCCTGCTGGAAGAAGCAGGATGGAGCTCTGAATGGTTCCTGTCTAAAAGAGCTTCTCTGTGCAGCTCCCATCAGCTCCTAAAAACAGGAAACCAGCAGATTCAGTGTTGAACAGTGGCATTAAAATGTTTCAAAAGCTGTCCTGTCCACCATTTGTTGGTGCAAAGACATTTAAAAACACCAGTTGAACATTTTCCAAAGTTTTCTGTGTAGGTTCTCATTCATCCAGGTCATCGTAGATCGAAGCGAAGTAAAACCTGGTCAACTGGACGTAAGTTTACGTACCGTAGTTTAAAACTTACGTCCAGTTGACCAGATTTTACGTCGCTTCGATTTTCCAAAGTTGCTCTCACCTTCTTTCAAACACCTGGAACGATTTCCTCCAAATCAAAAGAAACTGGTGAAAAAACAACAACAAAAAACTCCTGGAGAATCAAACTCCACCCTCTGCTCCAACTGGACTTGGGACTTCAAATGACCTCCATTAAAAGCCTGCCTGTATCCCCATTCACTGACTGTTGTGCTGTGGGTCTCCTTGACAAACATGGCAGGGATCCTCTTGATCTCCAGGAGTTTAAAAAGAGCAGCTCTTTTAAAATGGGTTCTGGCTCCATTCAGGTTTAGAGAGCTGAGATTAAAATCACACATGAATAAAAGAGGGAACCCAAGAAAAAAAAGTCAGTGTGAAAGAGGAGCAGATTTTAAAACTCCTCATCATTTCCACCTCCAGGAGTGAAGCCCCCGGGACCCAAGAGGCTCCAGCTGGCAGAGCTCTCATTCATTTCTCCACCACCTCGCTAACCTGAGCTGTAGCATTTGAGAACAAATCAGTGACCCCCTTCAGTCCAGAGCCGACTCCACAAACTCTGAGCCCCACTTTACCCACAGCCAGCCGGCCTCCTCAACACTGCATGACACACGACGACTAAATTGAAGACTGAGGCGTCTCATCAAGAGATCTGTCACATGCGTCTGCTGTGGAGGGTCAATCTGTCCGTCCACATTCAGATCATTGATGCAGCGACTCTGCTATGATCAAACTACTCAGGATGAAACAGACCAATGTTGACATCAAGTAGCAACTCAGCAGCTGATCAACAGAGTCCTAAGCACCAGTAGAGCCTGTTCATCGTCCCTGGGGGATCTTAGAATTCTTTCTTTGATCTCACCTTGATTTCTCAATGATTTTTTTGTACACACAAATTAGGAGTTGATGGGAGTTGTTGCAGATACCAGTGTCCAAAGTCCAGCTTGAACCCAGTGTGTGCACTTATTTGTCAAGCTAGCAGAGATTCTTTTCACTGCCAAGCTAAAGTGACTTCTGTCAACAAAGGTAAACACACAAAAGGATATTTCTACTGTCAGTTCAAGATTTTTATCAAACTCCTTTTTCATAGCTTCAACCTTCCTCTTGTGTTAGCTTTCTGTTCCCATCTCTGATGTTAACAGGTCGGTTTTGACCCACATCTTCAATCAGCTTTAAAATAAACTAAAAACAATTTTCTATCATCCAAGTTGTTTCCCATCTCTTGGTTACCTTGTTAGGCTTCCTTATCCATGGAAATATTGATTGGAATATTTTGTTGTGGGCCTCTGGACCTTTTTTTAGTCAGTAAACCCTCGATTTCAGTTTAAAAAATTATCAAATGAACCTCCAGAAAATCATAGAAATAAACAAAAAGTTGTTGTGTTTCCTGACCATTACTGAGGGGTGTGAGAACACATCTCTGACATGGATTGGTTTTATTTATTATTCATTTTAATATTATTAACTATTGTGCCATCCATGGTGTTATGGGTCAGTTTCCACCCTCATATATTTACTTCAAGAAAAAGACAAAAAAGTCTTTTTTTCAGCAACAGAACTTTAATTCAAACACAAAATGAAAAGCAGAACAAGCGAGAACCCAAAATATGGATTTGAGAGGTCAAACAAACAACAACCAGTCAAGCAAATCAAACCAACAGAAACCAACTACTGGTTCAAAACCAGTAAAAAACAAAAAGAGGAAAAGTCTCTTGGTGCAAAAACATGCATGTGTGTGTGTGTGTGTGTGTGTGTGTGTGTGTGTGTGTGTGTGTGTGTGTGTGTGTGTGTGCGTGTGTTTGCAGTTGAACCACAATCCGTTTGTCCTGCTGTCCTGACTGCTTGGGCAGACCTGACTCCTCTTTCTTCTGGAATCTGGTGGCCTGAGTGGGTTGTGGCTGTGGCTGTTCTGGTTGGTGTTGAGGCAGGGCTGCTGAGGAGGATGCTGGCGTGGTTGCTCTCTGTGTTGCTGATGGCATGGATGGAGTGCTGGGTGAGCTCTGCAGCTGTCTGAGCAAGGCTGCAGCGTCTGGGTCTCGGGGCATCCGTTCCCTTCCCTCAATGTGTGGCTTGACCAGGGAATTTCCCAGCTCCTCCAGAAACCTTCTCCACTTGCTTTCCTTGGTTCCACTCTTGGTGGATGTGGGTCCACAACACCAATGCATTCTATGCAGACACATCAAGGATGCTGCAAAACACAAGAATCCACCCCAAGACTTTCTCTTCAACCGTGTTGAGGTCTTCATGACTGTGATGATGCAGGTTGTCTTTCTTATTTTCTTCTTACAAATATTTATAAATAAATAAATATATATAATAAATGTTATATTTAGAAAATCAGACAGCAAAAAAAACAGAAAATTCCGCCATATCATTTACATTTTCTGTCATACATCTGAATGTGTAGACTCTTTTTGTATAAGACCCCTCCACTCCTTAGGGCTGGTGGTGCAATGGACAATGCGTCTGACTTCGGATCAGAAGATTCCAGGTTCAACTCCTGGCTCGGCTGAAAGTGAATGTGGAGCAACTTGTCCTGCCAATATTCCATCCTGAATAACACCTGACTGGCAATCAAAGTAGGCTCCAGTGGTGAATGCTGTCAACAATGTTCCCCAAAGCCACCATCCAGCATTATACAAAGTATGATCAGAGATCCCATTGCAAAGTAAAGTCTTCACATACTCATACATTTAAACACCCAACTAAATAAATTCTGCTTCCATGCACCATGAAAGTACACAATGCATATTCATACACAAATATCCACATATGTACAGTACAGAGAACAAACAAGAACAAGTACAGAGTGAATCCTGGAGAGAAAAGGTGAGGTGCATCAGAAACAAGAGCAGATGTTTGAAAATGCTTGATGATTTGAAGATGAGAAAGGAAGTGAGAGGCCGAAGTGAGGAGGAAAGGTTGTTCCAATCTGATGGAGCTTTAAATACAACCGGTCAAAGCAGAAGGCCGTCCCCACTGATCCTGGATCTGCTCGACATTCCTGTTTGTTAAAAGGAAGGTTTTCGTCGCCGCTGTTGCAGGATGTGCTTGTTGATGGAGAATTGTTGGGTGTAGATTCATTGAAGGAGTTTGGTGCTGGACCTGCTCTACTAGTAAAGAGTCATGAGAGAACTTTTGTTGTGATTTGGTTCCATACAAATAAAAATGACTTGACTTGATTTGGTGCCTCATCAAGAGAAAATCTGGGCACAAAAGTTGGACAAGAGTGTTTGTGGAGGGGTGATTTTTTCTTTTTGCAGTGTTGTAAGTCACTGTAACTGCAGCTGAATGATTGAACTTTCTCCAAATATCCTCAAGATGGTTTCCAAATGATAAAATTGACTTGAGGAAAATATGAATGTGCAATGACCAGTTTCTTTGCTGATTCTAGGCAGATATAGAAACAAATGATCTCTACACTCTAGGTTGCATTGTGAGCTGAAAGGAATTGAAAGTTGTTTCAAGTATGAAGGGAAATTCAAGCAGACACATTTGAAAATAAATACTGACCAATGGAGTTGCCTTTGGGACTCCTACATTAAACAATGATGGGTTCAATCCAAACACCTGAGCACAAATCTACAAAGACTATTATATCAGACATTGAGAGGACAAACATTGATGTCTGAATGTGTTAGGACCGGCTCAGAGGTGCAGCAAAACCTGGTAGCAGCAAATCACCATTTATTAAAGTAAATAATCAACCATGTGAGGTGTGGAAGTCAGTGTCAGCAGTGGAGGTGAGTGTGTGATGTGATGTCAATGTGTGCTGCATGTTGTTGGTGGAAAACAAGGAAAAACAAAAGGACAACAACAGCACGCCGGCTGAGCGCAGAAGGGAGACAAATGTCTGGGAAGGCGGGGTTAAACAGGCCTAACTGGGAACACTGGCCTGGTGCTCCCAGTCAGCCTGATGACCAGGCTGCTCCAGACCTGCAAAGACACAAACACACCCACCAACAGGAGGTTGAACACACCATGCTGCATAGGACCCAGGCCTGGGGCCGTCACCAGTGTTCCCATAGAAACCACCAGTGTCGTCCAGTATTGGGAACATGAACTGTGTTATAATACTTTTCCAGACTTCTTGTGGAAAAAGTCAACAGAGCGACAAAAGTAATTTTAGCCCACCAGATATTTGCTTGGACACTGAGTTCATGTGAAATTTAAATGACAGCTGAGAATCACGCCAGAGGCCTGGATATTCAAAGTCTTCAACTTTTGCTTTTGTTGTTCCATCAAGAAAGCCAATGAGCAGTTAGTTGACAACCAAGAATCAGGTCAAACGGAAAACAACATACGATATGAGGTTTTTCTTGTTTCTTGATGGGCAGCCAAAAATATTTTCAGCATTGGATCATTAAAGTCTGTTTCATTTCTGATGTCGTGTTCAAAAATAATTGCTCACCTAAGAAGATTCTAAAAAGTCAGACTTTCTCAGTGATATTCTCTTCTCAGGCTTTCAAATCTTTTAAATTTCCATTTTCCACAAGTGAGTAGAAAGTTGTTACTCGCTTTGAATCCAGGATTTAAATCTAGGGTTCATTTCATGAGGCTTGAACCCTGGATTAAAAGCACATCATTAAATGACTTGTAGTGATATTCTCCTGTTAACATTCCAAATTATTCATTGAGATTTGGACTTTATGGAAACATTTTTCCAGATTTTGATGGGCCAGTACAGCAGGAACTGGGGTTCATTCATGTAGTGGTTTAAATTTGAGCCTGGGTTTCTTCCCCTGCAAGATAAATCTGGAAAGCATTTTGTTCAATTCAGAAACGGTTTTGAAGGCAATTTCTCCAGTTGGTCCTGGAACTAGAAAGAGATTTTGTGGTCGGACATTTATTTTTACTCTATCAATCCTGTGACTCAGACTCAGAAAGGAAATGGAGTTCCATCTTCTTCTATCATCTTCAAGGAGTTCTGGCCCCAATCCAGGTGGAGGTTTTCCTCCATGTGTTCTGGAGGTGAGTGATTAAAGGTCAGAACCTGTGTTTTAGAATGGAGAATTAATATCCAGCAGAGCTTCCCAGTGTTTCACAGAGTTTTATTAATGCAGGTCCTGTGTTAGGGGGCTCACTTCAATATGTTAAAACATCATCAGCGTCCAGCGCCACCTTGTGTTCTTCTCCATTTATGTGGACACCTTTAATATTTGTGGTCTCTCTCAACCACTGTACGAGGGGCTCGATATAAAGAGCTGGAAGCAGCAGGAACTGGAGGGTCATGTCTCAGAGTCTGTCTTATTTTGATATCCCATTTGCGTCCTGTTCTTCCTGTTTTAGTTTGATGTCGAACGTCCCCTCTCATTTTCAGGTTACTTCACTTGCCCTTGTCTTCTGTTTGCCTGAGTCTCTCGGTGCATCTGAATAGACATCAGGACTCTGAGAGGGAACGACCTCAGCAGAGACTCCTCTATTTAGAGGAAAGGAGAGCTTAGAGAACACTTTTTTGACATCATTCAACATCCTCAGGGACGATCGTTTACAAAGTTCTATTTAATATACGACACATAAAATCACACCACTTGAAGCAGGCTAATGAATAATAAATCAAACATAAAAAAGCTTTATTTTAAGATATAAAATATCTTGTGAATATCTGGAGCTTAATTCCAGCAGCAGACCTCCTCAGGTGATGGAATTTATATTTGACATGTTTACCATTAAATGAGACACATTTGCAGTCCATTGAAATCTACTTGTGTTCATGGTGAGTTGATTTCAAAACATGAGCTGACAGAATCTACGTTTAGGGAGGAACCACCATATCCAGGGGTCTGGACCTTTTTGTAGTCAGAGCCATCAAAGTAGCAGACTAAGCTAGCAGACATTAGCATTGAGAAGAAACTGATACCTGGAGCCTAATTTTGGGTCTGGTCAAGTGATAACAAAATATATGACATCATCGTCAGACTGACACCTGCTCAAAACTGACCAAACACCACCCTGTTGCATAGTGGGAAATTTCTGCTTGGTTTGTGTCCATCAATACACACAAGAAATTTGTCTTATGCTGCTGTGACCCGGATTCGAACCAGGGTTGCTGCGGCCACAACACAGAGTACTAACCACTATACGATCACCGCCTCCTCAACAGCAGCTTGAGATTCGATGTCTTTGTCTCAGGTGAGATCAAAGAAAGAATTCTAAGATCAAACACAAAACTCTGAGATCAAAGGTTGAAGTTCCCCAAGGTTCAATTTTAGCTCAGACCCTCTTCAAGGTGGAACCAGCAGAGGAGCTCAGTAGAGACAACTGGACAGCAGCAGGACAGAACAGAGGCTCTCCACAATGGCAGGAGACAGGAAACAGGTTTGGACCATCTGGGCTTCTGTCCACTTTGATGGTTTTTAAAACATTGAAGGAAATTGTAAAAATCAACATTGTGTTTAAATCATGATTTCTAGTTGAGAGTGTTTGCTCATCTGTTCCAGAAGCTTCTTCTAGAGTTGACCCTGAATGAGTGGAAGGACCTTTTTGATCATCAGGACTGCTTTTTGATGCCCTGATGGTGCATCGGGGTCATCATGGTCCTCCACCATCTGCAGGGGTTCCAGGACTGTTGTGGTGTTTGTGGGAACTGCAGGGAGAAGCTGAGACCTGGAGAGGAAGTCCTGGACACCAGCAGACCTCTCAACACCTGCAGCATTTTTTCAGCTCCACCAAACCCAACATTCACTGCCTCCTCATCATCTGAGCATCAAAAGCAGCTCAGACCTGCTGCAGCTCAGCAGACCTCAGCCATTTTTAGGATGTCTCAATGATTCTCCTTCACATGATTTTCATTCAGAAACAATAGAATTGTCAAATACCACAACAGTTTTCAGCTTGCTGGTAAACAGTATTTCAACTTCTATTCCACTGTGTAATGGCAGTGACTGATGTGTACTATATGCAGTACTAATCAAGTACAGCCCCTACTGATACTTTATCTCCAATGCTAGGAAGGATAAGAATGTTGAAATGGACCAAGCAGGAATAGAATCTCAAGTCATGTCTACATTACTGAGCAGCACTCAGTTAATTTCAGGAAACACAAGACATTTTGACCACATGTCAATGAAGTAGTCAGCAAAATAAATATGACACTAAACAGTAGTTGAGGGAGAGCAGAGCTGGAAATAAGACATTACTGGAAGGGGAATAAATCTGAAACATGCAGAACCAGAACACAGCCACAGCTTTCTGTCATTTTCTGTCTCAAATACTTCACAAGCTTCAACTTGGTCCAAAACCTGCTCACCTCTCTGGGTGTCAAGTCTGTCTGCACCGTCTGACCAAACTTTATGAAATGTGTGAATTTTATTTCCTGCAGATGAACTCTGGGCAGTGTTGATTGCAAGAAGAAAAAAAAGTGGGAAAATAATGGAGTCTTTGCCAGATGTTCCTTCTGGCTCAGGCCCTAAAAAGTTCTGTCAAGTCACATTAGAACCAAGCTCTGGACCAAAGTCTGGTGCTTTTTCAATTTTCAGTCAGTGAGTAATGTTCTATTCATTTTTGTAACTCTATCTTACATTGATACAGAGAGTTGTTTTTAATCTTTTAAATCATGTGACCATCATTATAACTGCTGTTGACCTTGTTTGAACTATTTGATGGTGCTAAATATTGTCAGCTTGCTAACATTTACGAGCTAACGTTAGCTAGCTAGCTAATATTATTTTCTAACTTCAGTCCTTAAATTTGGAATTGATTGTGGAAATTGTTCACTTCATCTTTGTGAGCCCAAGGTTTTGTATTGATGATGTCATTGTAACTGCCTTTCTGATTCTTTGCATACATAAAATTAAAACACAAATGTTAGCCTGCTCTTGTTTGTTCCCTCAGCTGCAGGTTTGACCACTGGTAGCTTAGCTAACTGTTAACCAATGAATGATTAATTGTGTGAGTTTTTCCTTTCAGTTTTCCATGATGGAAGACAACTCAACACAGGTGGTTTCATCACTTTCAGTTGTCTGAAGATTGGAGCACCATGAACCCAGAGGCTGATTCCTGAAACCATCAATAAAACTCTGCATTCACTTCTTCTGAATTTTAATTGATGATGTTTTGATTTCTTCTTCTAGAATCATCTGAACAAACCCTCCCTCAACACAGTGAAGCAAAACTCTTTGGCCTTCATCTGACAGGATGAGTTTCTTTTCCCAGTGATTCCATTGATAAAGTGAAAGCTTTGCAGCTCTCACTGGAAAGTCCTGAGGCTCGTCCCATTCTGAAGCAGGCAGTTGCTCCCAGCCAGCCGACACTTTCCCTCTCTTGTGTAGGAGTGAAGAACAAAGTCAAAATAAAGAATCATCACTCTTTCATTGGGGCTCCTTTCTCCTTTTTCTGATACAGAAATTCAGAAGCTTCTATCATTTAGTTTCCAGGAAATGTTGATGACACTCTGGGATTTTTTGTTCTCCTGCTGTCACTGTCAAGTGCCAGCTTAACATGTGAGAGGTAGCAGGATCCATGCATGTGTTCATGTTTACAGCAGACAAGGAGGAAACCTTGGAGGATTTCAGGGACTTTTAGCAGTGGTTCACACTTCAGGTGTGAAAGCTTCTGAGTATAAAGTTTTAAGTGAGCGAGCCAGGAGTTGAACCTGGAATCGTCTGACAGTAGTCAGTCATGCTATCCATTGCACCACCAGCCCTGTGAAAACCTCTTCATGTTCATGTGTACTTGATTTTATAGAAAATCCAAACGATCTGGTGGCATTTTCAGGGGACACAATGGTGCAGTGGTCAGCACTGTGGTCTCACAGCAAGAAGGTTCCAGATTTGAGCCCCAGCTGTGGAGTCTGCATGTTCTCCCTATGTCTGTGTGGGTTCTCTCTGGTACTCCAGCTTCCTCCCACAGTCCAAAGACATCAAGAGGAGACGAGGCTCATTGATACTCTAAATTGACTGTAGGTGTGGCTGTGAGTGTGAATGGTTGTCTGTCTCTGTGTGTTGGCCCTGTGATGGACTGGTGACTCAACCAGGGTGAACCCCGCCTCTTGTCAGAAGGCTGCTGGGATAGGCTCCACCCCCACACACAAACCTTGACATATAATCAGTGGAGAAAAGGAAATTTATCAAAACTCATGACTGAATTTGTTTTGAGAACTGAACTGGATATAAACTCTGAGAATTCAGAGTAAGGACCAGGAGGGTGGTACACAATAATAGATAGGAGGAAATGTGGAGTCTGGATTCTTTTCTAGAATGTGAAGGCAATGACAGTCCTGCCAAGTGACATCACTGACATAAATGGATGACTTCAGTCACATGACTGGATGACTTCAGTCACAGTCACGTGACTGGATGACTCCAGTCACGTGACTGGATGACAGTGTAGATGCCAATGTAGAGGTTGGGGAAATAGTCTCTGAGAATCCAGCTTGAACCAACGCCCTCCTTGTTCTTCAAAAACCCAAACAGCGACCATCAGTCTCCCTCCAATCCTGTACTTGGGTTCAATGTTGCTGTTCCATTTTGCAGCAGTAGGTGTCGCTGTGATACCAGGTTCAGTTCAAGATTCCCAACTCCAGTTCATGATGGTGACCTCAGTGGCCACAGTGGCAGGGTAAAATGGCGCTTCAGTGGATCATGTGGATCAACTCATGTTCCCATCTCTTATGTTAACGGTCAGTTTTGACCCACGTCTTCAATCAGCTGTAAAATAAACTAAAAACAATTTTCGATCATCCAAGTTGTTTCCCATCTCTTGGTTACCTTGTTAGGCTTCCTTATCCATGGAAATATTGATTTGAATATTTTGTTGTTGGCCTCTGGACCTTTTTTAGTCAGTAAACCATTAATTTCAGTTAAAAAAATGATAAAATGAACCTCAAGAAAATCATAGAAATAAACAAAAGGTTGTTGTGTTTCCTCACCATTACTGAGGGGTGTTAGAACAGTCTTTTAGTTCTTTATTTTAATATCATTAACTTTTGTAACATCCATGGTGTTATGGGTCAGTTTAGACCCTCATATATTTACTTCAAGAAAAAGGGAAAAAAGTCTTTTCTTCAGCAACAGAACTTTAATACAAACACAAAATGAAAAGCAGAAAAAGCCAGAACCCAAAATTTTGATTTGCAAGGTCAAAAAAATAACAACAAGTCAAGCAAATCAAACCAACAGAAACCAACAACTGGTTCAAAACCAGTAACAAAAAAAAAACAGAGGAAAAGTCTCTGTGTGCAAGAACATGCATGTGTATGTGTGTGTGTGTGTTTAGATGCGTGTGTGTCAAAAACTGACACACTTTTGGACATGAGCCAACAGTGGTGGTGTCTGTCAAAGAGGTGGAGCTCTGTCCTTCACCTGCAAGATTTCAGCAGGCAGCTCAGGTCTAGTTTTCTTCACTGTGCCACCATGATAAGTTTCCTCCTGAGAAGTTCTTGTCCAAGGTCATAGCTGGTAAAAGAATTGTCACAGTGATACTGGGACCCTGCAGTCCAGTCGTCATATCCAGGACCACACTGGACATGGCCGTCTTTGTTTGTTTTGTTGTTGTGCAATGTGAGAGAATGTGACAGACCATTTTATACCAAAGACAGGCTGTGTGTGTGTGTGTGTGTGTGTGTGTGTGTGTGTGTGTGTGTGTGTGTGTGTGTGTGTAAAACCATGTTAAATTCTTTTAAATAAATGTGTTTCAACCTGCTATTATTTGTATGCTGTATGATTTCTGAAACCCAAGACTAACTAAGGTGTACATACTGCAACCTAAAGTTTGGTAATGAGGAGAATGATGAAAAATCCACAAGGTGATCAGAAAATAATAAATGTATTCAGGAAAACAAAATCATCTCTGAACATGTGTGACTGAAATATGTCAGTGGGACTGGCAGAATCTGGCTTTACCACAAAGTGTCTCATCCAGAGATCCAAAGAACCAGTAGAGCCTGTTCATCGTCCCTGGGTGGGCTCGAACCACCAGCCTCTCTGTTAACAGCCGAGTGCGCTGACCGATTGAGCCACAGAGACTCTGAGTCTCCTGCTTTTCATGAAGAGTTTTCAGGCTAAATTCAGTGTGTGAGGTCCACACTGCACATTTGAGGGAACATGAAGGACAGATGAGAGTCTGACTGTCATGGCGAAAGCCTTCAGCACTAGAACTGAAACAGCCCCCACCATCTTAACCCCACCAGACATCATCGTCCAGCCTCCAACCAGAGGTCCATCAGTTATCATGGGAGCCACATGTGGAGTCTGAATTCTTTTCTAGAATGAGACGGCAATGACAGTCCTGCCAAGTGACATCACTGACATGAATGGATGACTTCAGTCACGTGACTGAAGTGCTATGGTTCTTCTGATGAAGGGCGGCATGATGTTTGCTGTCTCAGGCTCCACCAAATGTCCTCTTTAGGACGCCACAATGTGGCCTCTTCAGTGCTCCATCTTCCCTGCATCGGAGACACAAGGGTTTCTCCTGGTGCCGACCCGATCATCCTTCTACCGAATGGTGCGGCAATGGATCCTCAGAGGACGCTGGGATCCTTCTTCTCATCAGTGCCACAGTTTTTCATGGAGGGAACAGCAGGAGCGTTTTAGTCATGTTTTGCTCGGTGTTTCCTGCACAGAGCATCAGGATCTGTGACGCCATCTTGTGGTAGTGGGTCATCATCTTTTTGTGTGATAGTGGATTCATTTATCTGCTATTTCAACACATTCAAGTTCATTATCCCTACATGTCAAAATACATTTGGTGTGGAGTTTTACTTTCTGGCCTCAATCATAATGTGTGCATTTTTCTTCATGAACATTTCTCAGCTTTGTAAGTTAATGATATTTTGTCTTCCTCTGTTTTCTATTCCATTGTTGTTGATGATTCTATTGCAGATTTGAGTTCCCTGTTGACTGAAGCAGAAACAGGAACAAAAAGCTGGAGGTGGTCAGAGCTCCAAGTTGGGATGCTGATATTAAAGTAGGAGATGAACACATCCAGGTTAGCCATCACTCTCAGAACCTGCTACTTTACCTCTTCAGAATGTAGCAGCATAGCATAGCTTCATCTCACCGGTTAGTGGCCCACTTTGATGTCTGGGATATGAGGTTAAAGGTTCTTTACAGCTCTGAATGAAGGGTTTATAAAGTGTTAACAATGCCATGAATAACACAAGCATTCAGTAATCCCTGATAAAAGGAGACTCACCATCAAGTTGGACAAGTTGAAGAACAAAAGGACTTCTCCACGATCACATTTATCCTCACTGGTCCATACTTGGGGACCTCTGTACTAAATGGAGAGTTGAGGAAATGGGCTTGTTGTGGCCCTGCGGTCCACAGACCTCCTGTACAGTCACCAAGCGCTAGCAGACACAATCGTAATGGAACCAATTATTTTAAAATGACAGTAACAAGTAAGAAATAAGGCATTACAGCTTTGAAGGAACTTGTCCAGCACTGGTTTGTGAGTGGGTGTTGTCCTGTATTGGCAGGAAAAACTCCTTGAAATGTCATGCAAGTTTTTTCTTCAAAAGAAATGTGTAAAACATTCATTAACATCCAGGACCAAAGACAAGAGAGGGCAACGCTCCAGGAGTGTTTGATCTCTGAATTCTGTCTTTGAACTCTGAATTCTGTGCATTGATCTCTGAATTCTGTGCATTGATCTCCTGCTTCAGTCTTTGATCTCTGACTGATTCTAAACTAATCAAAGGATCACATCAGCATATTGGTCCAGTCTACAGATGGTGATTTTACCAAGTGCACTACAGCAGTCCTTGTTGCTGTCTGCTGTTGTGTCACAGCAAAGTTAGGAAACAGCCTGACGGTCCTCAGGAGGAAATTCAACAACCTCCAAAGATGGAGGTGAACCTCGACCTGCTCATGTTTGCTGTCCTTGATGAACTTGGGCAGTACTCTGGTGCAGGGGTGAGCTCATTGAGATGATCTGGGAGCAGTCCTGATGTCAAATGGACAAAATGTTTTTTAAATCTCTAATGACTTGTTTGAACTGAACCTACCGGATCCTGTGGTGCCTGATGAGGAGACAACTTGGGTACAAAGTTGAAGAGGAGGGTTTTTGGAGGGGAGATGATTTTTTTTCCATTGTTGTAAATCAAAATAACTCCAACTACATGATAGAATTTTCTAAAAACGTCCTGACTAAGATGGATTCCAAACCAAATCATCTGTCACAAGGGAAAGTCTGCATGTAAACACACACACACACACAGGAACAGCAGTTTAACGTTGTTGGCAGGACTCGAACCTGCGCGGGGAGACCCCAGTGGATTTCTAGTCCATCACCTTAACCACTCGGCCACAACAACTACACTCCCGTGCACATTAGTAGAGGATAGTAGTAGATTTTTTTAATCTTCTCACAAACACAAACTATTTCACACTTACTCTTTTATAATTTAGTGACAAAATTTGTTTTGCTTTATTTTTTTGAACTGGAGCTTCCTGACAAAGTCAAAAAGCAATAAAAAATTCATGTACTTCTTTGATGCATTTAAAACCTCCAAAGAGGTCACACAGGAGGAAGGTTGAATCATGTTACCATCATTATAACAGCTGTTGACCTTGTTTGAACTATTTGATGGTGCTAAATATTGACAGCTTGCTAACATTAACTAGCTAACGTTGCTAGCTAGCTCATATTATTTTCCAATTTCAGGCCTAAATTTGGGATTGATTGTTAAAATTGTTCACCACACCTTTGTCAGCACCAGGTTTAGTCTTGATGATGTCATTGTAACTGCCTTTCTGATTCTAAAATATAATGCATCCAAGAATAAAAATGTAAAACTGCCCCTCCATGGAAATATCATATTTAATATATTGCAATATTCTTTTCCAGTATACTACACTATACTTTTGTTTTATCAGAGAGACTTTAATGTCTGTCTTTGGTTTCTAAACTCTGACTCTCCTGTTATTGGTGCTGACTGAATTCTACCACCTGACAGACTGGGAAGGCTCATATTTGTGATGGATCCATAAATATAGGAAGGTCTTGTTTCAATGAATTGGTGTGAGATAACTTGTTATTTTGTTTGTGGTTGTCATGGTGACTCGTGTTGTCGGGGCTCCATTGACGATGGCATTTTGTCGTGGTTGTGCACGTGTGCAACTCAAGGTGAACGTACTCACAGTTGATGGAAGCAACTCAGATCAGCTGTTCTGGAACCAGATACTCAGAGTTTCCCATCTCAGAGTGTCAACTCAGGAGTGATTGAGGAGAAGAGTTTCAGAACAGCCACAGTTGGGGGACTTCCATCCAGCCATCCATTTTCTTTACCTGTAAGGGAGTTCAGGGATCTGGAGCTGCTTCGTTCAGGTGGATCCAGAACACAAGATGGGTGTCAGTCAGGACACCAGAAGGAGACCAGCATCTGGAAGGGGAAGATGCTTTAATCTGACACTGTTGTGTCAACAGTTCTGAAATAAGAACAAAAATAAACAGTATTATTTCCACCTCATACTCCTGCATATATTCAAGTGAACAGGGAACACAAATTCATGCACAACTTCTCCTGTGTGTTCATCCACAGTCACTAAACAACAACCAAACCAAACAAAAGGGGGTTTGCTAGCGTGGCGTGCTGAGGTAGAAAGGAGCTGTACAAATTGAGTCCTTTTACCATTTCTTTCCTGGCTGCTTCTGGCAGCGCTGTCGTCACTTCCTGTGACAGTGGGAGGGAAAGGGGTCCCCCTTCAGAATAAGTTTTATAGCATTATGTTACTTCCTCTTCAATATGCCTTCAACAGACCAACTCACTAAACAGCTCAGTGAGGTAGTGTGGCCGAGCGATCTAAGGCGCTGGATTAAGGCTCTAGTCACTGAGGAGGTGTGGGTTCAAATCCCACCACTGCCATCGTATCCTAGGTCACTGGAGAGGTGTGGCAGGTCTCTCACAGCCTCTCTGTGCTGGAGGGGTTGGCTGCTTTTATCACTCGTGGGAAGAAAATGTCCTGAACTTGAGGAGTTCTCCTCATCTTGAACTCTCCAAAACAACAATGTGCAGTAACGCTGAGCTGCCTTCAAGCCAACAACATGGGCACAGTGTAACCAGAGCCGCAGGCTCCTCCCAGTATATGCAACACTGCCAGTGACAAGTGATGCGGAACTAAATAATCTATAACCAAAAATCTATCACATGACAGGATAAAGGCACATTGAAAGAGTTACTCTTGCAAGACAGGTTTTGAGAAGGTTCACCAAAATAATATAATGTGAAACAATTTCTTTTTTTTAATTGGTTATCTACTCAGCTACACCAGCACCTGGTTCTACAGGCTGAATTAACTCCAGGACGTTGGCCAGTCGTGTCAGTTGAAACCTTATTTGTCCAAATAGCAAAAAAATAAGTCTGATTGTTAATGAAAGATGTCATCATGGCTTTGAAACTGTGGTTGGGGACAAACCAACATGAGCACATTCATGGAAGAATAGCAATAAAAACAGGAAGTGTTAGTTAGCAAGCACTCACCAGGCTTTCACTATCATATTTGAGTCTAGTGGAACAAAATGGCTGCTGCTGACTGTGCTGCCTGGTGGTGGATCACTCTTTACCATCCTCACAGGCCTTGATGGAACCAAAAAGGCGAGTTCCTGGAGAAGATCTTCAAGGGCGTCGATGTTAAAGCGGTGCCCCAGCTGGCACCAGGCGCTGACCCAGGTCCTGCATGTGAGATACTGTCAGTTCTGTTCTGCCCTGCTCACAACCACAGGCTGGTGTTGAGGCCTGCAGCAACCAGGACCACAGTCACCAAGTGTATAAAGGCTGGTCATTGTGGCAGTGGGAGGAGTCAAAATGAAGACCGATCAATGTGAGCAGGACGTTACTGCAAAAGTAAGAAGAACTTGACCATGTTTCCTACAGTACCCAGGAGGCTTGGTCGTTGTTGGGAAGGAAGCTCCAAAAGCAAAGAGCAGACAGCAGGATATAAAAAGAAAAGATCCAGACACTAAAACTACAAGTAGAAACAAGATGAAATACTCAAAGCTTTGGAAAGATACTACAAGGTTGTATATACATTATTATATACACTACTATTCTCATTGACTCCTAAAGAGGGAAAGGAAGAATTAGAATGTGGATCATATGAGCTGATTTCAGTGTTAAGTCCATCCCTCCATCCACTTTATATTCTTATCCTTTAAGGGTCACGGGGGGGGGGGGGGGCGATCCCAGGTGACATTGGGCAAGAGGCAGGGTTCACCCTGGACAGGTCACCAGTCCATCAGGAGAAATTAGGTGGCCGAAACTAAATCATTAGTCAGATCAAATTCAGATTAAAGCAAGAGTCTCCAGATCAAAGTCAGAATTCCTGATAATGTCATCAGGGTTTTGACAGTAACTAGAATTCTGTCTTTGATCTCAGGAGGACATGACAGAAACACAATTGAGAAAAGTATATAAGACCACGGCGGCATGATGATGCAGTGGTTAGCACTGTTGCCTCACACCAAGAAGGTTCTGGGTTTGAGTCCAGGCTCGGGTGCAGAATCTTTCTGTGTAGAGTCTGCATTTTCTCCCCGTGCATTCTCTCCAGGTACTCCGGCTTCTTCCCACCGTCCAAAGACATGTAATTTGGGAAGAGGCTGATTGCGTGTAGGTATGAATGGTTTTTCATCTCTGTATTGTTGGCCCTGTGATGGACTGGCAACCTGTCCAGGGTGAACCCTGCCTCTCACCTGCAGATGCTGGGATAGGCTCCAGCCCCCCTGCAACCATTAATGTAGGTGTTTTGTTAATTGCATGCCACATGAAATTATTATTGGTCACTTTTCTAGCAACTGTCTCACAGTGGAAAGACAGGAACACTTCTACTTTTGATGATGACAGTTTGTTCAACACTAAATTTCATCCAGTACCATGTTGTCAAACACTGCAACATCCACAGCGCCTGAACAGGGAATTGAACCCTGGACCCTCAGATTAAAAGTCTGATGCTCTACCGTCTGAGCTACTCAGGCTTTTCCTACAGCATTTAGACAGGAAAAGAAACACCTATGAAGGTCAAACTGCTGCTTTCTTGACTTGTTCAATCCTCCATGTTAAAGTCCACCAGGCTTTTGATTGGCTCTGATTCTCTGTGGCAAAATCCAACAAGAGGCTCCAAAAACATCTCTAATGTCATAAGAATGCACAGGACAAGATGTTCGTTTCCTTCATGTCTGCAGTTCCTCCACTGGAAAGTAAAGTCAATGCTGTTCCTCTGCTGAAACCTGGGATCGGACCAGGGACCTTTAGATCTTCAGTCTAACGCTCTCCCAACTGAGCTATTTCAGCTCTGAGTGAGGGCCCTGCTTCTCTCATTTTATAATCTCTTCCACTCTCACTAGAACTTAGAGAAGATTTGAGCTTCTGAAGTCACGACACATTGAACAGTTCTACAGGACCAAACTGAACGAACTGAAGAAGCTTCTTGGAACTCTAAACTTCTTAACTCGCTTTCTCCAAAAACTGTGCCTGGACGAAGGCCGTTTCCAGCTGTCCTTCAAGCTGACGAGGGCCAAGTTTGATGACCTGTTTGGAGGATATCAAGGATGGACACCAACTACAGGCCCCAGGTCCGTTGACATGACTTCACTGACACCAGGGGAATGTCAACGCTGACAGGTTCTCTGGACTCATAGTCATGAGAATTTGTCACATAAGTTGAATATCTTCACATACGTGAATTCATTGAAGGAGTGTGGTTCTAGACCTGCTTTACCTGTCAAGTGTCTTGAGAGAACTTTATTTGTGATTTGGCACAATATAAATAACATTGACTCGACAATAAATCGACTCTTTCCCCCCAACCGTTTAAAGCAAACAGCTGTTCCCACTGATCCTGGATCTGCACAACGTTCCTGCATTTTAAAAGGAAAATTGTCATCATTGCTTTTGCAGGATGTGCTTGCTGATGGAGAATTGTTGGCTATAAACTCATTGAACTCACTCCAAGTCATTAGTTTTGAGCAAACTCATGACTCCTGATGTTTAACACAATTGTTTGTTAAACACAGAGATCCAGGTGTAGTCCCTCTATGTTCATCCACTAAACTGGAATAAAGTTCTCCTCTTTCCATGGTGGAACAAAGAAGGGGGAGGGTCAATAAGAATATGATCTTTGGACGTTACAGCATCTAAAGACTCAAATCTATATTTAAGGATACATATTTGAGAGGGAGGAAACAGTGATGGGAGGCTGGAGGCTTTAAGGGCTTGATTTTTAGCGGCCAGTGAAGCCACCTTTTGCTGGCTGAGTCCCAGAGACTCATGGAGGCTCTTTGTGGAGGATTTCCACGAGAGAGTCCAGCATGGAAACTTGTTAGTTTCCTGTCAATTGAGTCCAGGATGTCCCCGAGGTCCTTATTGGGTGATGAGGGTGCGCTGGACGGTCGGCTTCTTTTGGGAAGTGGGGTCGCCACGTTACCGGTCTTCCTCATGATGGGTCAGTGGCAGCACTCGTCTACGTTCTCCTGCAGACTTTCTGCGGTTCCTTCTTCCAGATTTTATTGATGAGGATTGTTGGTGGACGAGAGAATTGAAAATTTCTGACTGCAGTTTGAGTTTTTGATGATTCAAACTGTGTAGATTGGTGTTACGAAGTTAGCTTGTTTGGATAAATTCAGGTATGAGCCACCACACTGAATCAGGCACAGGTATGACGTTCACCCTGACATAGAACATCAACAGTTTAACGTTGCTGGCAGGACTCCAACCTGAGCAGGGAGACCCCAATGGATTTCTAGTCCATCGCCTTCACCACTCGGCCACAACAACCACATTGACACACATTTGTAGAGGATGGATATTCACAAAATGATCTTAATTTCTGTCACAAGCCCATTTGTGTGAGGTCCTATTTTCTCTTTTTCAGCATTCCTTTGTTTCCAGGTCTCTAATAAGTGCAGAATTACAAAGACAAGCAAGCTTGATCCATCCTGGGCAGGTGATATGAGCCATTGACCACTGGCCAGAGACCCTGGCACAGACGTTGGGGATGGTGATAGAGAGCATTTCTACAATTATATTATACATTTATAGAATTCTACAATCCTACAATTTCATTGAGCAGACGCTTTTGTCCAAAGCATGTACGTTTCTCACATGTATAGAATATATATGTTACTCTTTTATCTACTGATTAACCACAAAATGCAGTCAAATGCCAGTAAATTCGGAGTATTTATTCATTATTTATTGTTATTTATTATTTTTGAATCCATTTTCACTGTCACTCTTCTGTTCATTTTCAGTTTGATTCATAAAAATGAACAAACTTTGACGTGTTTTCTTCTCTTGTGTATCAACAACTTTGGATTTGGAATCTCCTGACAAACAGACCACATGACCAGGATGAAGTGTTGTTGGTGAGTTTGGCTTCTGAGGTAAAGACAGTTGTGACTCATAAAGGACAGCTTCAAATGCAGCTGTGAAGCCTCATTGTCAGCTGGGAGGAACGACAGGTGTCTCCCTCTCGTGGCTCCTCACAGCAACACGAGCCTCATTTCATACACATGCATCCACCACCTCACTACCAAAGGCCAGTTGGGCCTCCACAGACAGGTGAGTTTCAAGTGTTGGACAAAGGTCTTTAAGATGTTCTTATTAATTCTATAACATCTGAGATTAAAATCTATGGAATTACAACCAACAAGCAGTCAAACACCTGATCAGATGCTCCTTCATGAGGCTGAGAAGAATCAATCTGAACTGGGATGAAGAAAATTAATTGAGAAGAGAAACCTACTGATTGGATGACATGGACCCACCTGATCCATGTCAGCCTTGTTGGAGCAGAAAGAGGTGGATCAGAGGAATCAGTGGATCAAGACTCAGGTGTCAGATGAAGAATCTCTTTATTCACAATGGAGTCAGAGAAATCTTCCAACGTGAGAGAACATGACAGACCATTTTATACCAAAGACAGGCTGTGTGTGTGTGTGTGTGTGTGTGTGTGTGTGTGTGTGTGTGTGTGTGTGTGTGTGCGTGTGCGTGTGCGTGTGTGTGTCTACTGACTGGAAACTGAATAATAACCAGACTAACTTTTGTTATTGACCAAGTCTGGTTGACTCACTAAATTCATAATTGAAGTGATTATTTAATTCATAAACAAAACATTTGTCCAAAAGTCATGATCAAATTAATGTAAAATCTGAGCAACGAGGGTTTGAAAATGTTCAAATGAGCCAAAACAATGTCCTGGGATCCAACCAGGGACTTTTAGATCCACACCAATCTTCCCTGACCTCATAGAAACTGGAACATTTCAACAAATAAATTCAAATTCAACTCAGCAGCAACTCTAGAACAGTCAGAGCACTTGCTAATTCCCCTGTTAGCTCCAGATCAGACAATGCAGGCTCACCTTCACGCTTGGTTGTACGACCGTCACCAGTTGAAGCTTCTGTGGTTCAACAAATTCTGGGGACTCAAGACACAAGTCAGCACCGGTGCAGGTCCAGATCCAGATGTTAGCTGATAGGGACAATGGCTTAAGGGAGCAAGGTGGAGCTACGGGTGGCAGCTTGAGCCTCTTCAGGTCTGCAGCCTCCTCCAGCAGCACCCACATCTGGGATGAGGGGAGCCTGAAGGCTCCGGAGAAGGAGACAAGTTATTAATATGTATGAGTATGATTTATGTATGACACATATAGGAGGACAGAGAGGAGTAGAGAGAAGCCCAGTGCACCATGGGAGATCCCCCAGCAGCCGAAGCCTATAGCAGCATATCTAAGGGCCAGCCTAAGCAGCACAACTATAAGCCTGATCAAAAAGGAAGGTCTTAAGTCTGCTCTTGTAGGTCGAGAGGGTGACTGCATCCTGGACCGAAACTGGGAGACGGTTCCACAGGAGGGGAGCCTGATAGCTGAAGGCTCTGGCTCCCAGTCTACTTTTAGAACTCTAGGAACCACCAGTAACCCTGCATCCTGGGAGCAAAGGGTTCTAGCAGGATAATAGGAGACTAGGAGCTCTGTCAGGTATGAAGGAGCCTGACTGTTGAGGACGTTGTATGTTAGAAGGAGAATGTTGAATTCTCTTCTAAATTTGACTGAAAGCCAATGCAGAGAAGCCAGAACAGGAGAGACATGGTCTCTTCTACTAGTTCTCGTCAACACGCAGGCAGCAGCATTTTGGACCAGCTGGAGAGTCTTTAGGGACCTACTGGTGCAGCCTGGTAGGAGGGAATTGCAGTAATCCAGCCTGGAAGTGACAAAGGCATGGACTAGTTTTTCTGCATCTTTTTGAGACAGGATGTGTCTGATCTCAGCAATGTTTCACAAATGAAAGAAAGCAGTCCTAGAAATTTGCTTAATGTGGGCATTAAAGGACAGATCCTGATCAAAGAGAACTCCTAGGTTCCTTCGGGTCGTGCTGGGGGCCAAGGTGATACCTTCCAGGGTACCGATCTCATTAGATAAACTTGTAAAGTGTCATGAGATAACTTCTGTTGTGATTTGGCACTTTGTAAATAAAATTGACTTGACTTGACTTTGAAGTTAGAATTAAATTTAAAGTAGAACAATCTTCCCTCTTCAATCCTGTCACTAAGTGTTGTAAACTGTTTCAAACAAATTCTACTGTTAAACAGTTCAAGTGTTTCTAATGAAGCTGAATGTGCTCTCTTCTACTTTCCTCAATTGTGTTTCTTTCATGTCCTCCTGAGATCAAAGACAGAATTCTAGTTACTGTCAAAGCCCTGATGACATCATCAGGAATTCTGACTTTGATCTGGAGACTCTTGCTTTAATCCAGCGTTTTAATCCTCGCCCCCAGGGGGTCACCCGATGTCCAAACATTATTTTCCCCCTCACCTTTCGCTTTGTTTATGGTTCCACCGCGAAAAAATTCCAACGTCCAAACATGAGTTCCCCTCACCGAGGGGAACTCATGTTTGGACGTCGGAAGTGCCCTTTAAACCTCTTTCACAGCAACTGTTGTCAGGTCTGTTTTTAAAATGGAGATATTTGACAGGGATGAAACACATTTTATTTCATTTTTTCTAGTTCTGAAAAACTAAAGGAATGTTTGTAATTTTTAATAGGTCAATAAGTTAAACATGGCCTATTTTGTCAAAAAGTCTTTGGTCTTTGAAGACATCAGTGGAAGAGAGAGGAGAGGCTGTGAGAGACCTGCCACACCTCTCCAGTGAACTGGGATATGATGGCAGTGGTGGGATTTGAACCCACACCTCCTCACAGACTGGCGCCTTAATCCAGCACCTTAGACCGCTCGGCCTCACTACCTCACTGTGCTATTCAGTGAGGTGGTCTTCCAAAGGCATGTTGAAGAGGCAGTAACATAATGATATGAAACTTATTCTGAAGGGGGACCCCTTTCCCCCCACGGTCACAGGAAGTCACGACAGCGCCGCCAGAAGCAGCTGGAAAAGAAATGGTAAAAGGACTCAATTTGTACAGCTCCTTTCTACCTCAGCAGCACTCAAGGAGCTGAACAATGTCCTCTCATTCACACACACACACACTGATGGTGAAGGCTGCCATGCAAGGAGCCAACCTACACATCAGAAGTATTAGGGGTTCAGTCTATTACTCAAGGACACTTTGACATGGTCACGGGGGGAAATGAGGATCAAACCAGCCACCCTTTGGTTGCCAGACGGCCATGCTACTCCTGAGTCATGTGATCTAGATAAGATGGTGAACTACAGCTGATCGCCACGCTAGCAAACCCTCTTTTGTTTGGTTTGGTTGTTGTTTAGTGACTGTGGATGAATACACAGGAGAAGTTGTGCATGAATTTGTGTTCCCTGTTCATTTGAATATATGCAGGAGTATGAGGTGGAAAGAATACTTGAAGGAGAATGAGAGTTAAGTCTCATCACTATGACCTGTGCTGACACTTCAACATGTCAGCCCACATGACAAAGACGGCAGTCATCTGGGAAAGCAAGTACACCACACATACACGAAGAAACCCTACAGGAAACAAATATCTCCGGATGCATACAGATGCATTTATTTGAAAGAATTTAACATGGTTACACACACACACACACACACACGCACACACACACGCACACACACACACAAACACACACACACACACACACACACACACACACAGCCTGTCTTTGGTATAAAATGGTCTGTCACGTTCTCTCACATTGCACAACAACAAAACAAACAAAGACGGCCATGTCCAGTGTGGTCCTGGATATGACGACTGGACTGCAGGGTCCCAGTATCACTGTGACAATTCTTTTACCACCTATGACCTTGGACAAGAACTTCTCAGGAGGAAACTTATCATGGTGGCACAGTGAAGAAAACTGGACCTGAGCTGCCTGCTGAAATCTTGCAGGTGAAGGACAGAGCTCCACCTCTTTGACAGACACCACCACTGTTGGCTCATGTTGTCAAAAAAAGTGTGTCAGTTTTTGACACACACGCATCTAAACACACACACACATACACGCATGCATGTTCTTGCACACAGAGACTTTTCCTCTGTTTTTGTTTTTTACTGGTTTTGAACCAGTAGTTGGTTTCTGTTGGTTTGATTTTCTTGACTGGTTGTTGTTTGTTGACCTTGAAAATCCATATTTTGGGTTCTGGCTTGTTCTGCTTTTCATTTTGTGTTTGTATTAAAGTTCTGTTGCTGAAAAAGACACTTTTTTTCCTTTTTCTTGAAGTAAATATATGAGGGTCGAAACTGACCCATAACACCATGGATGTTACAATAGTTAATAATATTAAAATGAAGAACTAAAAGACTGTTCTAACACCCCTCAGTAATGGTGAGGAAACACAACAACCTTTTGTTTATTCATAAGTTTTATTGAGGTTCATTTTATCATTTTTTAATTGAAATCGAGGGGTTTACTGACTAAAAAAAGGTCCAGAGGCCCACAACAAAATATTCAAATCAATATTTCCATGGATAAGGAAGCCTAAAAAGGAAACCAAGAGATGGGAAACAACTTGGATGATAGAAAATTGTTTTTAGTTTATTTGACAGCTGATTGAAGATGTGGGTCAAAACTGACCTGTTAACATCAGAGATGGGAACAGAAAGCTAACACAAGAGGAAGGTTGAAGCTATGAAAAAGGAGTTTGATAAAAAATCTTGAACTGACAGTAGAAATATCCTTTTGTGTGTTTACCTTTGTTGACAGAAGTCACTTTAGCTTGGCAGTGAAAAGAATCTCTGCTAGCTTGACAAATAAGTGCACAAACTGGGTTCAAGCTGGACTTTGGACACTGGTATCTGCAACAACTCCATCAACTCCTAATCTAGCATCTCTGCTGTGCTCAAACTATTTTACAGAACATTTGACAGACCTGTGGAGCAGTGAGGACAGACATGAGTTGATCCACATGATCCACTGAAGCGCCATTTTACCCTGCCACTGAGGACACTAACATGAGCTGGAGTTGGGAATCTTGAACTGAACCTGGTATCACAGCGACACCTACTGCTGCAAAATGGAACAGCAACATTGAACCCAAGTGCAGGTTTGGAGGGAGACTGATGGTCGCTGTTTGGGTTTTTGAAAAACAAGGAGGGCGTTGGTTCAAGCTGGATTCTCAGAGACTATTTCCCCAACCTCTACATTGGCATCTACGCTGTCATCCAGTCACATGACTGAAGTCATCCAGTCATGTGACTGAAGTCATCCAGTCATGTGACTGAAGTCATCCATCCATGTCAGTGATGTCACTTGGCAGGACTGTCATTGCCGTCACATTCTAGAAAAGAATCCAGACTCCACATGTGGCTCCCATGATAACTGATGGACCTCTGGTTGGAGGCTGGACGATGATGTTTGGACTTGAAGGAAAACCCTTGTCCAAATTCCATTGTGTTCAAATTTAAAGTCCCACAATAAAAAGTAGCTGAATCTGACAGGTGAAGGTTTGGAACTACAAGATGGTTGATGTTTTCTTGACTTGATGCTCTGACTGTCAGGGTAGATGACAGCTTCTTTCTGCTGCTGCATCTGAGTGGCTATGATTGGAGGTTTTCCCTCCCAAGGTTGTCTGGTTCCAGGGGAAATTTGAAAATTCCAGTCCCCAACCTTGGCTGTTCTGAAACTCTTCTCCTGAATCACTCCTGAGCTGCAGCAAGAAAAAATACCAGTGCCCAACCAGATCAACTTAATGGCTGCTAACAGCCTCAGACACTTGATTTCCATCAATCTGGAGCCAAGAAGGCCCTCACCTGTGGTTCTCCTCCAGGAGGGTCCAGGTTCTGCCATTGTGGCTCCTTGTGCCACTGCCAGAGAGCCTCAGCTGCACACTGCAACATTTCAACAGGAGATTTACATTCCTTCAAGTGTCCTGACATCTTATTCCAATGGTTCTGTTCCATATTTATATCTTAAAATAAATCACATGATGAAAGCTGCCACAGCTGGTTTAAGAGAGAGAACACACTAAGAGATTTGAAGATGAATGTAAACATGGGGCTTGAAGCCACCACCCTGAGATTAAGAGTCTCATGCTCTACTGACTGAGGTCGTCAGGCCAGGGCTTCCATGTTCTACAGCATGAAGTGATCAGAGTGAGAGACGTTTGCTGCACACAAGCTCTTCATCAGACTGAGAAAGAAAAGAACAGCGCCATCTTAAAAACAAGTGATCATTCTAGTCAGACACATTCACTATGATGCTGCTGAGCCTGAAGGGAGGATGAATAAAGGAGTGTCTGAGAGAGCTTCAACAGACAAACTGTCCAGTTTAACAACAAATACTAGTCAGTATTCATGTTGCTGCCGTGACCCGGATTCAAACCAGGGTTGCTGCAGCCACAACACAGAGTACTGACCACTATAGGATCACGGCCTCCTGGACGCTGAGGTTTGAGCTTCTATGTCTTTGTCTCATTGAGAGATCAAAGACAATTTGTTTTCACAAAGAAATCATTGAGAAATCAAGGTGAGATCAAAGAAAGAATTCTAAGATGAAACACAAAACTCTGAGATCAAATGCCGAAGTTCCCCAAGGTTCAGTTTTAGCTCAGACCCTCTTTAATATCTGTATACTGCCACTTGTCATCAGGAGACTCAGTATAAACTTCCACAGTTCTGCTGATGTCACACAGCTGTACATTGCCATGTCTCCTGATGACTCAGGACCAGTTGATGTCCTCTTACCTGCATTTAGAGATCCAGTCATGGATGCAGAGAACTTTCTCCAGATCAACCAGGACAAAACTGAGGTCTTCATTATTGGTCCTGAAGCTCAGAGAGAAACTGAATGCAAAACTAGAAACACGAGCACTTGAGGCCTCTCAACAAGTGAAAAACCTTGGTCTCATCTTTGATTCAGATCTTAGTTCAGAACCACTCATCAGAAACAGAACCAAACCAGCATTTTATCATCCTAAGAATGTTGTGGGAGTCCAGCTGTCATGATGACAAAGATGGATTTGGATTGTGACCCAACGACTCAGGTCCTGGACACCAGCAGACCTCTCAACACCTGCAGCATTTTTTCAGCTCCACCAAACCCAACATTCACTGCCTCCTCATCATCTGGGCATCAAAAGCAGCTCAGACCTGCTGCAGCTCAGCAGACCTCAGCCATTTTTAGGATGTCTCAATGATTCTCCTTCACATGATTTTCATTCAGAAACAATAGAATTGTCAAATACCACAACAGTTTTCAGCTTGCTGGTAAACAGTATTTCAACTTCTATTCCACTGTGTAATGGCAGTGACTGATGTGTACTATATGCAGTACTAATCAAGTACAGCCCTGACTGATACTTTATCTCCAATGCTAGGAAGGATAAGAATGTTGAAATGGACCAAGCAGGAATAGAATCTCAAGTCATGTCTACTTTACTGAGCAGCACTCAGTTAATTTCAGGAAACACAAGACATTTTGACCACATGTCAATGAAGTAGTCAGCATCAGATACCATCAGATACCACCAGATACCATCAGATACCACCAGATACCATCAGATACCACCAGATACCATCAGATACCACCAGATACCACCAGATACCACCAGATACCATCAGATACCACCAGATACCATCAGATACCACCAGATACCATCAGATACCACCAGATACCACCAGATACCATCAGATACCATCAGATACCATCAGATACCACCAGATACCATCAGATACCACCAGATACCACCAGATACCATCAGATACCATCAGATACCACCAGATACCACCAGATACCATCAGATACCATCAGATACCACCAGATACCATCAGATACCACCAGATTCCACCAGATACCATCAGATACCACCAGATACCATCAGATACCATCAGATACCATCAGATACCACCAGATACCATCAGATACCACCAGATACCATCAGATACCACCAGATACCATCAGATACCATCAGATACCATCAGCTTGTCTGATGATATGATCTTATACCTTTTCGGGGCCGAAGTGTTCACATGCAGAACTAGAACACAGCCACAGCTTTCTGTCATTTTCTGTCTCAAATACTTGACAAGTTTCAACTTGGTCCAAAACCTGCTCACCTCTCTGGGTGTCAAGTGTGTCTGCACCGTCTGACCAAACTTCATCAGTGGCGCTCCCTCTATGACAGTCGAATGTGTGAGTGTTATTTCCTCAAATCAACTCTGGGCAGTGTTGATTGCAAGAAGAAGAAAGAAAAGCGGACAAAAAAGTGCTGTCAAGTTACGTTAGAACCAAGCTCTGGACCAAAGTCTGGTGCTTTTTCAATTTTCAGTCAGTGAGTAATGTTCTATTCATTTCTGTAACTCTATCTCACCTTGATACAGAGAGTTGTTTTTAATCTTTTAAATCATGTGACCATCATTATAACAGCTGTTGTCCTTGTTTTATCTGAAAACAAATTTATTCCTGATGAATTCCCACTGACTGTAGCAGAGACTTGTCCTCATCTTTTCTTCCATGCTCTGTGTCCTGTATATGGTTATAATGATGCCCACATTTAAGGTGAATGACAGTTTCAGACATTGTTCTATTTTAAGCATTTAACGTTCAATCTTGTGCTTTACCAAAGAAATGTGTAATATTGGGTGCTGGTGTCTCACCTCTGACAGATGAGGTTTGTTGCAGAGCACCAGGAGTAATAAAGCACTACTTTCTCAACAGTTGACAGACAGTGCAGACTGTTTACGTACCTCCTACTATATGTTCCCCACAGAAACAAGGATCTCATAAAGATTCCTGTCAGACAATTTCAACACTCCACTTTCACTCATTGCTTCACAATAAATGATATTAAACATTGGTTACTTCTATTAAATATGAAGCCATCACTCAGCTGTTTACGATGAAGTTCATATCATGAAACAAGGTAAGTTCAAGTTAAAGTACTGTCTTTCGTAAAAATATTAATATCTTTTCAAATATAGAATAACTTTAAAAACAAAGTCGCCCCAACGTTTCTTTTGACAGCCCAAACGACTGAGACTAGTTTGATGAGATTTGGACGTGGAGGGGGGGCTGCGTGACGTCAAGGGTCAGAAATGCCTTTTTAAATGACTTCAAAGCAGGTTTAAATGGTTTGTAGTTCCATGGTGTTAATTCGGGTGTTGTTCTACCGCCTCAGTGCAGCTCAGGGGGCGGGGCTATTTCAGCAGTCACGCGCAGGAACTCTGGGCTGAGTTCCACTCTCCATCTCCACGCGCTGTTTTCTAAGATTCGCGGTGTCCAGAGGAAAACGCAGTGCCTGGAATATTCGGTTTAAAAAGAAAAAAAACGAAGTAAATGAACTTCTACAGGTTCTAAAGCTTTATATACGCCGCGTATAAAGCCTTAAGTAGCGAGGAAGGCGATTGTTAAAGGCACCTGAAGCTGGTAGACTTTAGCTGAAGTTAATGCTAATGCTACCTGACATTCTTGCTAGTTTATGAACTTTAATGGCAGGAGAATAAAGGGAACTATGTTCTTTTTCTGTACTGCATCAAACATGGAGGTGAGTTTACTCTCATTTTGTGTATAAAATACTATCACAACATACAGACACAAGGTTTGATGAAACTTCACTGTTTGAGGACATTTTTTGTTGAATTTCTTTTTTTTTTGGGGGGGGGGGGATGAATATCCTGTATTATTTTGTTTAATTTGTGCTTCTCTTTTCCTGAGAGTTCATAGTGGCATTATCAGCTTTGGTCAGTAGAGGGCAGTATGCCCCATATTGTTGTTTAGTTTGATGTATCAAATTAATTTGACCTTGTCTGCTTCCTCTTGCAGGTTTCAACCTGAATGAGAAAGTTTTTTATTATCCACTAATATTGGTAATGGACAAGATACAAATTCATGATGTAACTGTGAACAAGTTACTGCAATGGTACATTTTGCATTTATTGTGGGGGTTAAAAGCTGCTGAAGCAGTTCTTCATTTGAAACATTTTGAAACTTAATCCAGCTTTATCTTGTTAAATGCTTTCTTCCTGTAGTTAAAAAAACAGTTGTGGATTCCCAGCGCAGCTGAACTTGACATTTTTGATGAGACTGAGGCAGCAGTGGAGGAAGACGTCCTCCTTGAACTCCTGGAGGCCAATCCAGATGTAGGTGATGAAGGCAGGAGTCATTATGAAGCTTTGCTGTTAACAAACAGTCAGAAACACATTTTCTCTGATGCAGCTTAACTTGACATGTTAATGAAATCTGGACTGCAGTGACAGAGTTGGGTCACATTTCTGTAACATGTTCAGTTATTAAATACAGGTTACTTGAAAGACTGAAAATGAAATCTCAATGATTTGAACTACTTTGTGGAAAAATAACAAAATGGACGCAGCCATAAAAATGGAGTTTCGCAAACATGTCTGTTTCTAGATTTGTCTCCTTTAGATCATTCAACACCATCTCCACTCACACAAACCTCATCACTTTGTCTTAAAAGTAGATTGAACAACCTGGAGATGATGATGTCAGCAGTTTTACATTCTAGAACTTTGGGGTTTTACTTTACAAAACTGAACATTTAAGAGTTCCCTCTGAAAAACTGGAGTTGTCAATATTGTAATATTTGGTTTGATGGCTTTGTTACTGTCTAATGTAATGTGATGTAATGCTGTAGTACCTTGATTCATATTTTTAAGTCTGCTACAATTTTCCACTTGGTCATCAAAGCAGATATGAAAATACAAAATAACAGTAATTAAAACCATCAATCAGTGAAAATGCCAGTTTGACAATGACTTGCATTCATAGGATGGGACACAAATTCAAAAATAGTAAACCTTCTTCTTTATCAGTGTTTTTGTTTCACTGTTGTTCTTTGTATTTTTGTTGAACTTGAACAGGAGCGCTTCAATGATGGAAAAGGGGGCTGAATGTTTCTGTTCTAGCAGACAAAGTCCAGGAGTGCAGTAAAACAGCCGGTCAAGGAAGCAACGGTGCTTCAAGCAAAAGGACCAGAGATCAGCAGCCATGTTGCCTCAGCAGCTTGAAGGTGACTCTTGTAGGGAGACCATTTCATTTCTTGTTCACTCTCCTGATGAAGCTGATGTGTTTCAAAAGATCAAGTTAGGAAGCAGCAAAATGCACCAAGTGACCTCAAGTTAATTTTAGGTTGGAGGAGCAGAGCTCTGGTTCCGCTGGTATCAGCCCGGTCCAGTGTTGTGGATTTATCTCTCTTCTCTCTAACATTGTAGACGAGCAAAAGCAAGTTAAGAGCAAAAACAGGTTTCTATCAGGTCGTCTCTCTAAATGCTGCACGTCTGTGCTGATAAACGTCTCATGATTGTGGTTTGTCTCCACCGGCCTCCCCCCTCCTCTCTATCAGCCTCTGACTCTCACTCTCACCCAATGTCCTCCCCTTCCTCCTGCTTCTACGACTGAACAAAGATTTGTAGATTTGACACAAAAATACAAGCCTGTGGTGCAACGCTGCTTCTCACACAGAAATACATGGAAACACTTGGCCCTCAATCTGCTGGTCTGACCAACACATTCACTTGCAGGGTTCTTTTAACAGGCCTGAAATCACCAGTTCAGTTTCCCTGCTTTGAAATATGTGGTGACAATGTCTGAACATGACCAAGTTAAAGGTTGAAGTACTGCAGTTACTACAGATAAGAAGTACCTGGATGATGAAGCCTCTTCAAGACATTCAAGCAAGTCCAGTTGCTTTTATCCTTTAAACTCAAATCTGATCCAGGATCAGTGAGTTGACACTCAAAACTATCATTAAAGTGAATTAGCTTTTTTCCTATCTGTTCTATTTATGATTCCTCTGGCAGGTTTGTTATTAATATTCCAGGAATGTGTGTCAGTTTTCAGTCTTTTTTTCCTGTTTCCTTCACAAACATGGGGGATGAAGTCCTGAGTGACGATCAAGAAACTCCCTAAAAATGAGAAGTAACGACAGCAAGGAAATCACCTGAAGTCAGTAAAAGTGTCATTTTAATAAATGGATTTAAAAGTCAGATCAGAGATTTTGTCAGATTTTACTTTTATGAAATGCCTGGGAAAAGCTTGCTTTCATCCTGAGCTCAGGAGGGTTCACTGTTTTGTTTCCAGTGTTGTGTTTTTGCCTCTGGAATGAAATTTCATTCTTATGTACACTGCTTGTTCTCTCTCTCTCTCTCTCTCTCTCTCTCTCGCTCTCTCCTCTGACCTTCGTTAGCAGTCCAGTGAAACTCAGCTAATTTATCTGAGGACTTCACTTTGAAAACCTCTGTTTCAGACACGCTGTCGTCTGCCTCCTCAGATGCTGAAACTGTCAGAGGTCCTAAAAAATGTCTGGAGAATCATGGATGAGATTCACCTCTAGTAGGATTTAACAAAACATCTCTGTGTTGTTAAATGCAGTTGACATGAAATGTGTTAAGTTGGTCAGGCTTGTTTTATGAAGTAGGTGTCGTTTTATATCAGGAAACAGGAGATGTGGTGCTGACAATCTGATGCGTCTGCAGCAGTGAAGGAGAGGAAACTGCTCATCTGATCAGAAGATCATGAGTGTCGCAACTCTGATGTGGATGACGTGTCCGACCCTCAGCTTTATCTTTGTATCACTTCAGCACATCAGGAGCTGTTGACACGGACATGAAAAGCTGCACTTAAGAGTCCTGATGAGGAAATAAGAGTGAAGAAACTAGTAGCAGACGATCGGAGGAGCTTGACACTGGACATGGATGGCAGGGTGCTGCTGGTGCTGCTGGTGCTGTGGAGCTCAGGTAGGCTTCCTGTTGGAGGTGTTGTTGATCTGCATGGTTCAGATAGACGTGTGTTTGAAACGGCTCAAATCAACTGGCTCATGTCCACGAGGCAGCAGCTGCATTTCTGGATTGACTCCCTCACTGTTTGCTCCAGTCGGCCCTCAACTGCTCTGATGTTCTGTGTTCCGTATGTCAAGAAGTCAAATAAATGGACTGTTCTCCAGTTGTAGTGTGCTGGTACAAACACAGTAGTTCAATCACATGAGGTGGCTGAGCTGCTGCTAAACCCAGAGAGTGTCGGTCCACCACAGTCTAACTAGTCTCAGTTTAGTTTCAAATCAACTTGAAAAATATTCTTTTAATTTACATGAAGCAGGAGAGACAAGATAACAGGAACGCTGGGAAAAGACCGAGTGTCAACAACTGAACCATGAAATAAGAAACTAGAATCAAAGAAACTGAAGCCACATTTACAGAAATTGTGTGTGTGTGTGTGTGTGTGTGTGTGTGTGTGTGTGTGTGTGTGTGTGTGTTTGGGGAGGGGGGGTTAGAACCAGAAAAGACTTTATTGCCAATGTTGTGCGTTGAGGAGCGATTTGGTCAAAATTATAATTGTCAATAATTATGAATATAATTTTTGATTATTGAATGAAATACTAATTAATATTGAATATTAATCAATCGGGGCACCACCCTGATGAGTTCAGGGAAACTAAAATGTTGACCAAATTTGGAAAAATTGTCAGTCTCAAACAGAGTTTATCCACTAAACAGTCAATATTCTGTAATATCAACTAAACAGGGACAACTCTGATCTTAGAGGGGTGAGATCAGAGCGCTGCCTATCACTGAGACACGTGACCACAGTTTTGGACACAAAAGACACTGCGACTTCTCTCTTATGATTAAAAATGTTTATTAAACACAATGCATCAATCAATCAGCAACACGTTGGTATAACAGTTTAATCTAACCAAACGATACAAAGTGATAATGTGTGTGTGTGTGTGTGTGTGTGCGTGTGTGTGTGTGTGTGTGTGTGTGTATGAGTGTCCCAAAGAGAAGGAGAAGGGGGGAACCTGGTTGCCTAGCAACCAGTCAGCATCAGCAGCAGAGGCTCACAGCTGAGGCTGGCTAGCCACTAGTTAGCAGCGTCGGGTGTGGAACCAAACGAAAGGAGGAAGCTGCTGATGGAAGCCACCAGCCGCTATTCCATCTCCTCCCAGTTCCACCCCCAGACCCAATGTCAGGGCGTCTGCTCATGACATATTTGTCTCATTTATTTATTATTCATTTATTCAAGTAGTTGAGCAATCGGACGGTTGAAAGTCATTTTGTGTGTTTTCTCTTTAAAGAGGACTGGACAAACTGGAAAGGGAGAGGCAGGAAATTGGAGGAAACAATGAACAAGATTAATTCATGAATTGAAATGCTAAAATTAAAAGAATTATCTGGGGGGAAATAGAAACTAAAAATAATTTTAACAAATCAATAATTCATTAATAATGAGAGACTAATATTGTGTCAGTGTTGTGTGTAAATTGATGGTGTGTGTGTTGTGTTCATTATCTTCGTATCTCAATCATATTAATAATGAATGATGAATATCTATCATGGTAGGCTGATGAATGACATCTGAAGAAGATCATTGAAAAAAGAAATAGAATAAATGAATGGGTAGAGAAATAAATCCTACTTTAAGGCCTTTTAACATTTGTAATTGAGAACCTCTGGTTTCTATCATACAGAAATATCAATAAAATATAATTCCACAATCATTTTGTAAAGCAAAGAATAAACAAACACATAGGAGACAAAGAGTAGAAATATGTAATTAATGACTATCACCATAATAAGAAAAACAATAACCATAGTTGTGATATTAATATAAAGGTGATGTCATCATTAAAAACGTTGTTAATGCCAGAACAATAATAGCAAGAGTAGTGATGAGAACCAGAAAACAGTGATGCCACAAAAACAGTGATAATAATAATAATAATAATAATAATAATAATGAGAGAGAAGTGTCACATTTCATTAATAACTTG
The DNA here is from genome assembly GCF_037954235.1 of Aulostomus chinensis. Taxonomy (NCBI): domain Eukaryota; kingdom Metazoa; phylum Chordata; class Actinopteri; order Syngnathiformes; family Aulostomidae; genus Aulostomus; species Aulostomus chinensis. The sequence continues at coordinate 25,011,067 of NC_141323.1, read as the reverse complement.
TGTTTGGTAATAATAATGGTGAATGAGGATAAATTGTTCATCTCTGGTTTGCTGTTCCTATTTTTTCCTCCTCCACTTGCAGTGATTCCTCATACAGGATTTGTAGCATTTCTACTGTCAAAAAACGTATAAACAAGCAAGTGGACGAGGAGAAAGAGACCAGAACATAGTTATAATGTCTGAAATGATACATTATTAATAATAAAATAGAACAAAATATTGATTGAGTGAGAGTATTAATAATAATAACAATAATAATAATTTCATCATGCAGTAATTCTGTATTATTCAGAATCAATGGTATCCTTTTCAATGCTTTTGTTGTTATCACCACGATCAGTAGAAATGTTTCTAATACAGCAACAATAATATCAAATATAATATAATTATGATATTGTCATGAAAACAATAAATGTATGAACAAATAAAGGCATTTTAAAAAGAATAAAGGGTGAATGGAGCTCGTGTGTGTGTGTGTGTGTGTGTGTGTGTGTGTGTGTGTGTGTGTTGAATGTGTTGGGTGTTTGTGTGTTCAATGTCACTTTGAGGGTTGGAGGTCAGGTTCATTTATTGATGGAAGTGGACCAGGTTTTACTGAAGTTGGTGGTTTCATGGTTGATGGATGCAGACATTTTTCCAGGGATTTCTGCTCATCAGCAGCTTCTTCCACTGTAGGATGTTGAGGTTGTTTGGAGGTTTCCAGTCTAACAGGATGGACTTCTGGGTGATAGTGAGTGCTGGAGGGGAATGCTGGAAGATGGATGATGGAATGGTCGTTGCCTCCTGGCTCCAGTTTGAACTCTTCTCCAGTACGACCTCCATCATTTTTCTGTCCTCAGTAACTGTGATAATTGTGTGTACGTGTGAGCATTTGACACCAGAAAAGACCACTGAGGCAGGTTTACTGGTCACCAGCACCTCTCCTCTCCTGTGACAGGTCTCCTGCTCCTCTCCTCCTCCACTGAGGGAGGGAGGAGGGGGGGCACAGCTCCCTTCTATTTCCTTTAAGTTGGCTCATAGCACCGTAATTGAAAAGGTCCTGGAAACTCATCATGACACAGTTGTTGATCCAGGTCTGAGTGAACATGACCCTCTCAGAGTCTTGATACTCCAGTCTGGAATTTCAGTTTCTTTTTGGAGTCCTTTCTCAATAAACCCATCATGATACTGGTCCTCTTTGGTGATGTAACAGACTTAAATACTCTTGTAACTGTCATGTCCATTCATGTAGTGGTGTTCTTTGTTTGCCATGTGTCTATGTTGTGTCATGACGTCCTGTTTTATTTTGAAATTTAACCATCCTCCCAGTTTCTGGTAACTTCCACTTCCCCGTGGTGGATTTCCCACCAGTCTGATTGTCTTCCCCACCCCGACTGTGTCCTCCTGTTTCCGTCACCTCATGAGTTTATGTCGTCTGCATTTCTCTTTGTCTGGTGCGAGTTTGTCTTTTCCGTCAGTTCCAAACGTGCTACGTCATTTAATGCCTCATCAAGTTTGTGTTTTTGTTGAATCTTTGTCTAGTCAGGTTTTGTTTTCCATGCCATGCTCCTTACCTGATCTAACTTTGAGTTTCTTTGTCACTTTGTCGAGTCAGGTTCTCCTCAGTCGAGTGAGTTTGAGTTTTTGTAGTTTAGGCTTTTTTCCTCATAAGAGTGGTTTTGATTTGTACTTTAGTAATAAACTTTCTTCATCTGGCACCTTGCCTGGGAGTCGTGGCTTTGGGTTCTCGTCCAAGCTCAAGTCATGACAGGAACAAAGATAAAGTGTGCACTTGATTTATTAGGTGGTACATAATTATTGAAGTGGTAAAATTGTTAAAATGTCAATAATCATATCATAAATCAAAATAATTCTTGGATAATATATCCTGGGAGACATGGTTGTGCAGTGGTCAGCACTGTTGCCTCACAGCGAAAAGGTTCCAGGTTTGAGCCCAAACTTGAGCACAGGATCTTTCTGTGTGGAGTCTGCATGTTCTCCCTGTGTCTGTGTGGGTTCTCTCTGGTACTCCAGCTTCCTCCCACAGTCCAAAGACATCAAGAGGGGACGAGGCTGATTGATACTCTAAATTGTCCGTAGGTGTGGCTTTGAGTATGAATGGTTGTCTGTCTCTATGTGTTGGCCCTGTGATGGACTGGTGACCTGTCCAGGTTGAACCTGGCCTCTCACAGGAAGGCTGCTGTGATAGGCTCCAGCCCCCCGGCACCCTGAACAAGATAAGAGGTACGAAATTGATGGGATACATCAACTAACATAATGTGTTACTGTGACAGGCCTAATATACACTCGTAATTTTAGGAGGTGCACTTGTTCACCTGGTGCAATAAAAACATTTTCCACTGAATACGTACAAATAGCCTCGATGATGTATATTAAACATCAATTATAGATTCAAATTTGTCATTTTTCAGAGTACAAGTACTGACATGCAGCTAGCATCCAACCAGAAGTGCAAATCAACTGGAACGTGCAGATGAATCCAAGTATAAATGTGGAATAATGTTGTATTATACAGTTTAGGCAGGAGTGTCATGAGAATCACACCATGAACTTGCTGTGTACATGAGGTTAGATCACATATAAACAAAGCTAGTATGTTTACTTCAAACCAGAGGTGCTGCCTGGAAATGTAGCATCAGTCTTTATGTATTTAGCTGCTTCTCAAGCACATTTTCTTCTCCCTCCCTGTCGGCTCCACCCTTCTCCAATTGCAGTACTTTTGAGTCCCAAAATGCTGAGGCAGGTGAAGGAAAAGTGCTCTCACTTGACTGGACCTGCAGTGAGCAGTAGAAAGTAAAATGTAAAACTTATCCAGGGAGGCCAATTAGAGGTTGGACTTTTTGGACCAGCAGAGTCTCCATTCTGGGCTCAGGTGTTCCAGTGTGAGGGCCATGAATCTTCCCTCCTGGACTGTGGACGCTCAGGGTCTGGAAACACCTGCTCACCTGGCAAATCAGTTGGACTCATCTGCTCAGGTGGAGCTTTGGTTCAGGTCCTCCTCCGTCCTGTTGCATATTCATGTATTAATGATCCTCTTGTCTCTGCTCAGATGCTGATGATGTCAGGTTGGTGGGAGGAGCAAACCACTGTGCTGGTAGACTGGAGGTGAAACACCTGGGAGAGTGGAGAGCAGCAGAGACAGGCCGGTCCTGGACCCTGAAGGAAACAGCTGTGATATGTAGACGGCTGGACTGTGGTTCTGCTGTCTCAACACAGCAGAGAGACGAGTCCTCAGAACGACTCATGTGGTTCATCAACTCTGAGTGTGTTCAGTCTACATCAACACTGAAGGAGTGTGTGAGATCACGGAACTCTTCTGGTTCCACCATCCAGGAAATCACCTGCTCAGGTAACATTATTGACACTAACAGTCATGTGACTGAGATCCAGGACAAGTTGTCTTTGGCTATTTACATGAACACAAATGTTCCTCTATGATTCTGACAATAACATAACAATTTTTTTAACCTTCATCTCGCCAGAAGACTCTCACTGCGTGTTTTCTCAATCGCATACTTCTATACTGCATACTTAAAATTTTGAGTCTACTCAACTCAAAATGGAAAAACGTATGGATAGTTTTCAAAAATTGAGAATGCAAAAGTTCCCGGATGACGTACTCCAATCAGTTAAGATTTTGAGTGTGCAACTGTGGACACTTGCTGTGGTGAGAGTCGGCCAACACTGACTTGTATAGAGTCATCTTTACATGAAATAACAGGAACAAGTAGGAAATTCTGTGTGGACACGGGTTTGAAAAGATAAAATCACTTGTCACCAAAATGTTGTGCTAAATAAATCACACAATTAAACTCTACAGACCGTTGCTTCTTCAGCCAGTAGAAGGAGGACATCGTGTTGTTGGTGCCTATTGTGGTGTAACAATGTGCGATGACCCTCCATTTTGCTTTTTTACTGCTTCAGAAATTGACAAACAAGCACAGGCAAAAGGAGGCGGTAATTAGCTGATGCTGATGCGGTGCTCGCCAGTCACAAATCTGTGTAGAAGAAGAAGACATCACGTCATCATTTTGAAGAGTGCACCGCACGGCAGGATGTGGTTTGGGACAGCACTGCACCCTCGAAACACGCGCACTGCGCGATTGAGTACATACTTTGCTTAGAATACTCAGTTTGAAAATTTTACATATGCAGTATGGAAGTATGTGATTTGGTACACAGTAATGCAGTCATGTTACTGTGATCCAGTACAAGTGACTTTGTTTTTTTACATGCACACAAATATTCACAAAACTCCAGTGTTTTTATTTTTTTTACCTTTATTTAGTCCAAGGAAACTCACTGAGAGTGACTCACATTTGCAGGAGCACCCTGATCACATTCACAGTCATAGAACAGCAGCTGCTCAGTACCACCTCTGAGAGCCTTGCTCAAGGGCATCTTGGTGGTGTTAATGAGTGTGGCTGCTTCCTCCTACCAGTCCTGAGGATTGAACCAACAACCTTTTAGTTTCAAGTTCACTTCTCTGTCCTTCAGGCATGTGGTTGTCTAACTCTTGAAGCAAGTACCTCCATGATGACCATGGAACAGTGTCATAGTGCCTCTGTTCAGCTGCGTCAGAGGTGGACAGCATGTTTTCTCAGAGTCAGAGTGAGTCAGAGGCCAACCATCAGACAACCATAGAGAAACATGAAACACTGGAATATTTTATGAATCTGAACTTGTTTTCAAGTGTGTGTGTCAATCTGGTGAACTCTGAGGTTCTGAGGTGAAAAGATCCACTTGTTGCCAATTACTGCTATAAATGATGCATTGATCCCTGATGAAATACAGTAAATTATATTAGAAATAGTGTTTGAGAATATTTGAAAGTAAGGAGCTGGGCAGTGTCTTTGGTATCAGTGCTCTGATGCAGCAGTCAGCTGGAGCCTCTGTTGGAATCACCTTTGATAGCAATACACACTGAGCACAGGTTCCAATAGAAGACCCAGTGTGTGCTGCTCAGGGTCCAGCACAGGTAGGCCAACACACTGTTGCTGTTTGACTGAGATGCACACCAGACAGTTGTAGAATCACATACATCAGAATGTATCTTAGCATCAATCAGGGAAACGCTGGCTCTGGTTCTTCTGTGGAGGCGAGCAGCAGTGACGTGAGTTCATCCTCAGGACAACACAGGAGTTGGGAATCATTCAGCTCCTCCAGGAGCTGTGGCCTCATGACGATCTCTTCCAGGGTTTTCACACTGAACAACACCAGGGCCGGCTTTTCCTTCATCACCATTGTAGTGATTTGCAGTTCCCTCCTGTCAGATCACCTGCTATTGAGCTGCTGGTGTAGCAGATGTTTGTTTTTATTTCCTGACACTCTGACTATTTCCCGTTCATCAGACTGAAAGCCTGAGGGTAGAAACTGTTTTTAGCCTGGTGGTCTCAGCATCCAGGGCTCTGTAGCATCTTCCAGAGGGGAGGGGATCAAACAGTTTGTGACTGGGGTGTGATGGGTCAGCAGAGATGGTGCCTGTCCGTTTCCTGACCCTGGACCGATAAAGGTCCTGGATGACAGGTAGGTCGGCCCCCATGATTCTCTCTGCTGACCCGATTGTTCGTTGCAGTCTGATCCTGTCTTGTTTGGTGGCCGATCCAAACCAAGAGTGATGGCTGTGAACAGGACAGACTGAATGATTGTAGTATAGAAGATGATCAGCAGCTCCTGTGGCAGGTTCAACTTCCTGAGCTGTCACAGGAAGTCCAACCTCTGCTGAGCTTTTTTTCTGGACAGTGTCCATGTTAGAGGTGGACTTCAGGTTCTTGGAGATTGTGGTTCCCAGGAACTTGAACATGTCCTCAGGAGACACTGTGTTGTTGAGGATGGTGAGGGGGGAGAGTGTGGGTGGGCTTCTCCTGAAGTCCACTGTCATCTCCACATTCTTGAGCAGGTTCAGCTCCAGGTGGTTCAGACTGCCCCAGTGGACCAGCTGCTCCACCTCCTGTCTGAAAGCAGACTTGGAACCATCCTTGATTGATACAGATATGTATTTTCTTTCAAAATTGTTTGCTATTTTTTCGATAGTATTCATTGTTTCAAAACAATTTTGACTTGTTTAACTTTCCAAAAGATATTTGGGTTTTCCACAGTTTGAGAATCACAACTTTAGGCTGCCACTGCTAGGATCTGAAAATGGTGGTGATGATTACGTAAACTAGAGATTCCAGTTGTGTTCTCTGGTATCCACATGTGGGATATTAGATGGTTTAGGGAGGAAAGAGCAGGAATCATGATTCCCAGCTTCAATAATCACATGAATTATTTCAAAGAGGATAAATTCCTTCCAATTCTATATTTTCCTTCTCACTCTCAGGATAAATTCCGAGGAAATCTGTTTTCCTGTCTCATTTCCAGGGTTTGCTAGTTAACATGTCAGAGGCATGAACAGGTGAGTTCATATTAACATGAATTCATTCTCATCATGAATCTGCCTCTTGTTGTCTTTCTCAGAGTCTGTCAGGCTGGTGAACGGGTCGGACCTTTGCTCTGGCAGACTGGAGGTGAAGTCTAACCAGCTGTGGTCCTCAGTGTGTGAAGAGGACTTTGACATGCAGGATGCAGAGGTGCTGTGTGGAGAGCTGAGATGTGGGACACCTTCAGTCCTGGAGGGGGCACTTTTTGGACCAGCAGAGTCTCCATTCTGGGCTCAGGTGTTCCAGTGTGAGGGCCATGAATCTTCCCTCCTGGACTGTGGACGCTCAGGGTCTGGAAACACCTGCTCACCTGGCAAATCAGTTGGACTCATCTGCTCAGGTGCAGCTTTGGTTCAGGTCCTCCTCCGTCCTGTTGCATATTCATGTATTAATGATGCTCTTGTCTCTGCTCAGATGCTGATGATGTCAGGTTGGTGGGAGGAGCAAACTACTGTGCTGGTAGACTGGAGGTGAAACACCTGGGAGAGTGGAGAGAAGCAGAGACAGACTGGTCCTGGACCCTGAAGGAAACAGCTGTGATATGTAGATGGCTGGACTGTGGTTCTGCTGTCTCAACACAGCAGAGAGACGCGTCCTCAGAACGACTCGTGTGGTTCATCAACTCTGAGTGTGTTCAGTCTACATCAACACTGAAGGAGTGTGTGAGATCATGGAACTCTCCTGGTTCCACCATCCAGGAAATCACCTGCTCAGGTAACATTATTGACACTAACAGTCATGTGACTGAGATCCAGGACAAGTTGACTTTGGCTGTTTACATGAACACAAATATTCCTCTATTATTCTGACAATGATGATATCCCATTTTTAACCTTTATTTAACCAGAAGAAACTCCCTGAGTGACTCACATTTGCAGCACCACTCTGATAATGTTCTTGAAAACAACACAAGCTGCTCAGTTCAGCCACTGAGGGCCTTGCTCAAGGGCCCCATGGTGGTGGTAGTGAGGGAGGCAGCAGTGCTGCTTGTAGCTCAATCCTGGTGAGACAAAGGTGAAGTGTACTGATGTTTCCAGTAGCTTTTTAATCTGTTCAGCTTTCAGTTGTATTTTAACATAATTTACTGTCTCTCTGTTTCATTTTTGTGTTCAGAAAAAAACCTTCAGAGCTAAAAGACAGATAAATGAAATGAAATCAGTTCTTAAAAAAAACACAAATTTTAAACGTCAGATGTGCAACATGAACAATCTTCAAAACAATGAATCACAAAAATGAGTCATGTTCACCCATAGTGTGCTCATGTGGTGAGGTAGAGAAGCTAACAAGACTGAGAAACAGTTGTGACCAAAGCTCATGGTTTTAGACTCCATTGGTTTCCATCAGTCTGCAGGTGAGCCCACTCACTGTCTCAGTCACACCCTCAACCTCGTCCTGTCGTATGGAATTGAAGCCAAACATCAAGTTGTATTTCCACAGAACTCTTTTTAATCCCCGTCCCAATCTGTCCATCAGTCTCTTCCACTTTCTCTCTGTCTTTATCTCTGTCCCTCTCTTTCCTCCTGTTTATCTGTCTTCCTCCATTTTCTGTCTTGTCCTGCTCTCCTGCTCTCTTTCCCCCTGCTATTCAAAGCAGAAGGCCGTTCCTGTTGAGCCTGGATCTGCTCGACGTTCCTGCCTGTTAAAAGGAAGGCTTTTGTCACTGCTTTTGTGCCTGCTGATGGAGAATTGTTGGGTGTAGATTCATTGAAGAAGTTTGGTGCTGGACCTGCTGTACTTGTAAAGTGTCATGAGATAACTTTTGTTGTGATTTGGCTCAATACAAATAAAAGTGACTTGACTTGACTGATGTCAGCATAGCCTTAACCTCAACACACAGATACAAAAACCCCACCCAAAACACAGAACATGGCATCAAACAGAACAATGACAGAAGACCTTGTTCTCGTTCCAACTTGGGGCTTCAAAGTTTTGAATGATTCCTACATGTTAGGAGTCTCTACTAAAAAAGGCCGTAAGAAAATAAAAGCTCACAGACTTTAACCTGAGTAACAGCCTATCAGATTCATTTACACTCCTTCTTCCTGCCTCTCCTGATGATTGAACTGACAACCCTCCCATCACAAGTTCACTTCTCTATGTTGTCAGGATGCTGATGTAAACCAGAGATTCCAGTTGAGGTCTCTGATTTAGAAATATGGGATATTAAATCCTGGGATATTAGGTACAGTGAGGAATGAGCAGGAATATTGTTTCCCAGTTTCAACAATCACATGAATTTTTCCAAGGAGGATGAATTCCGAGGAAATCTGTTTTCCTGTCTCATTTCCAGGGTTTGCTAGTTAACATGTCAGAGGCATGAACAGGTGAGTTCATGTTAACATGAATTCATTCTCATCATGAATCTGCCTCTTGTTGTCTTTCTCAGAGTCTGAGGGCACCTCAGTGGTGTTCATGAGGGAGGCAGCAGTGCTGCTTGTAGCTCAATCCTGGTGAGACAAAGGTGAAGTGTATTGATGTTTCCAGTAGCTTTTTAATCTGTTCAGCACTCAGCAGGATTTTAACATAATTTACTGTCTGTTTCATCCTTTTCTTCAGGAAAAACCCTCAAGTGCTAAAAGACAGATAAATGAAATTAGCTCTTTTTTTAAACGTCAGATCTGCAACATAAACAATCTTCACAACAACGAACTACAAAAATGAGTCATGTTCACCCATAGTGTGCTCATGTGGTGAGGTAGAGAAGCTAACAAGACTGAGAAACAGTTGTGAGAGAAGCTCCTGTTAGCATAGCCTTCATCTCAACACTCAATCAAGTTCACTGATTCCCATAAATTGACATCAAACAAATGAAACACAGAGTTCCTTGTTCCAGTTCCAGCCAGGAGCTTCAAAATGCTGCCTGCCATATGTGCAGGGACTTAACTGGATGCTCTTCAATATAAAAGCCTCAACTCTTGAGAATTGCCTTAACAAAATAAAAGCCCACGGGAAATTTTCCCTCAGAAATGGACCGACATTAGAGTCATTTACACTGCTTCTTCCTGCAAATCCTGAGGATTGAACCAGCAACCTTCCAATCACAAGGCAATTTTCTTTTCTTTTAGTAACCAGTCAGGGTTGGGGGTTGAGGATGGTGTGGGAGACCCAAATGCAGACAAATTTGGGAGGTGCACAAAAGAGGTTTATTGAAGCTGGGTGACTGGGGGCTAGACGTGGCGTGAGGGCGAAGGCTGGAGACGTGGCGTGAGGGCGAAGGCTTGAGACGTGGCGTGAGGGCGGAGGCTTGAGATGTGGCGTGAGGGCGGAGACGTGGCGTGAGGGCGGAGACAAGACGTGAGGCTGGAGGCTTGACCGGTGACTGATGAACTTGACAGTATACAAGACAGAACAATCAGCGACAACAGCGACATCATCATCATCAACAACGACAACAACAACAACAACAACAACAACAACAACAACAACAACAACAACAACAATGACCCAACAACCTAACAGGGGAAAACACACGGGTTAAATACGAGAGGGGAAACAAGACACAGGTGGTGCAATCAACCAGGTGAGACACATGAGGGAATCACAGGAGGGAGATCAGGAAGACAGGACATGACTACAAAATAAAACAGGAAGCACAAGACAGGGATCGTGACAAAACCAGTGCTCAATTTTGCAAGGGTCCAGAAGGTGATGAAAACCAGAGATTCCAGTTGTGTTCTCTGATTGACACATGTGGGATATTAGATGATATAAGATCATCAGGGCGGCTCTATGGGGAAGCAAGATCTGTCTCAAACAAATGTCCTGCCCCCTCAAATCAAAATTTTAGAAGTAAAAAAAAAACACATTTTAATATATTTACAAAATTGATATATTATGAGTTGACAAAATTATCTGCAGTAGCGGAAAAAATGCAAAAAAATGTGTGTGATACAGTCTCAGCTTCCTCTCATCTCCCTGTCACTCAGCTGCACACACGTGTATTTGTAGAGTCAACTGAGGACCAGCACGTTGTTCTTCTCACTGTTTGACTCTGTAAGAGAAGTGTTTCTTTCTGGATCCCACAAGCACCACAGTGAGCTGGTCTGCTGCATGGAGCCAACAAAGACCTTCAATGTTGTTGGTTGTCAAGATCTGGATGGATGTTTTATTTTATTCTTTATTTTATTTATTTATTTATTTTCTATTGATCGGTTTTGTTTTTCAAGACTTGGTGAAGGGATTTTTCTTTAATAACCTGGCCTACCCTTTTAGTTTTGTTGATATTGGCAATCATGATAAGTGTTATTGTTGGGTTTGAATATATTTGATACAGGCCATCCAATGAAGGTAGATGTCAAGATTTAGTTGTTGTCATCCTAAGAAATGTTGTTTTTCTTTTTTTTAGTTTTAGTTTGTTTTTTTTAAATTTTGCCCCGAGGTATTGCCACCTCAACAGGGTCAGGGGGTTTGTGGGCCTCAGTGACCTGAAGAGTTACACCAGCAGAAGCTTAGCCTTCAGGTGGGACAAGTGGGACCAAGTGGGACCGGTCTTAGGGTAAAGGTCTGATAAAGAGCAATCAAACTACATGATAATATCAGTTATCCAGAGAACCACCTACCCCCCCCCCCCCAACACCGCCACCACACCATTTCCCCACATCTGTTGCCACCCTTTGCCCTCTTCACATTTCTATCTGCCCCCTTATATGTGACTGTCCAGAACCGGCCCTGTTGGATCACATGAATTATTTCAAGGAGGATGAATTCCTTGGAAATCTGTGTTTTCCTGTCTCATTTACAGGGTTTGTTAGTTAACATGTCAGAGGCATGAACAGGTGAGTTCATGTTGACATGAATTCATTCTCATCATGAATCTGCCTCTTGTTGTCTTTTTCAGAGTCTGTCAGGCTGGTGGACGGGTCGGACCTTTGTTCTGGAAGACTGGAGGTGAAGTCTAACCAGCTGTGGTCCTCGGTGTGTGAAGAGGACTTTGACATGCAGGATGCAGAGGTGCTGTGTGGAGAGCTGAGATGTGGGACACCTTCAGTCCTGGAGGGGGGACTTTTTCGACCAGCAGAGTCTCCATTCTGGACTCAGGTGTTCCAGTGTGAGGGCCATGAATCTTCCCTCCTGGACTGTGGACGCTCAGGGTCTGGAAACACCTGCTCACCTGGCAGATCAGTTGGACTCATCTGCTCAGGTGCAGCTTTGGTTCAGGTCCTCCTCCGTCCTGTTGCATATTCATGTATTAATGATCCTCTTGTCTCTGCTCAGATGCTGATGATGTCAGGTTGGTGGGAGGAGCAAACCACTGTGCTGGTAGACTGGAGGTGAAACACCTGGGAGAGTGGAGAGAAGCAGAGACAGACTGGTCCTGGACCCTGAAGGAAACAGCTGTGATATGTAGATGGCTGGACTGTGGTTCTGCTGTCTCAACACAGCAGAGAGACGAGTCCTCAGAACAACTCATGTGGTTCATCAACTCTGAGTGTGTTCAGTCTCCATCAACACTGAAGGAGTGTGTGAGATCATGGAACTATCCTGGTTCCTTCATCCAGGAAATCACCTGCTCAGGTAACATCATTGACACTAACAGTCATGTGACTGAGATCCAGGACAAGTTGACTTTGGCTGTTTACATGAACACAAATATTCCTCTGTTATTCTGACAATGACGATATCCCATTTTTAACCTTTATTTAACCAGAGGAAACTCCCTGAGTGACCCACATTTGCAGCACCACTATGATAATGTTCACAAAAACCAAAACAAGGTGCTCAGTTCAGCCACTGAGGGCCTTGCTCAAGGGCCCCATGGTGGTGGTAGTGAGGGAGGCAGCAGTGCTGCTTGTAGCTCAATCCTGGTGAGACAAAGGTGAAGTGTGCTGATGTTTCCAGTAGCTTTTTAATCTGTTCAGCTTTCAGTTGTATTTTAACATAATTTACTGTCTCTCTGTTTCATTTTCGTGTTCAGAAAAAAACCTTCAGAGCTAAAAGACAGATAAATGAAATAAATTTATCTCTTAGAAAAACAACAATTTTAAACGTCAGATGTGCAACATGAACAATCTTCACAACAACGAACCACAAAAATTAGTCATGTTCACCCATAGTGTGCTCATGTGGTGAGGTAGAGAAGCTAACAAGACTGAGAAACAGTTGTGAGAGAAGCTCCTGTTAGCATAGCCTTCATCTCAACACTCAATCAAGTTCACTGATTCCCATAAATTGACATCAAACAAATAAAACACAGAATTCCTTGTTCCAGTTCCAGCCAGGAGCTTCAGTGTCTTTAACAGGATCAGCACACATCAGGAAAACCCTGTTTAACCTCACTTCATTCTGGGAAGGCATCAAATTGCTGCCTGCCAGATGTGCAAAACAAGAACGTAACTGGATTCCCTTCAAAATAAAATTCTCATGTCCTGAAAATTACCTGAACAAATTAAAACCCCTCAGGAAAATTTCCCTCAGAAACAGACCTACATGAGAGTCATTTACACTGCTTCTTCCTGCAAATCCTGAGGATTGAACCAGCAACCCTCCAATCACAAGTTAATATTTCTTAACTTTAAGCCACCAGTGCTCAAATTTGACAAGGGTTAAGATGGTGATGAAAACCAGAGATTCCAGTTGTGTTCTCTGATTTACACGTGTGGGATTTTAGATGATATAAGAGCATGTGAATTATTTCAAAGAGGATAAATTCCTTGCAATTCTAAATTTTCTTTTTCATTCTCAGGTTAAATTCCTTGGAAATCTGTGTTTTCCTGTCTCATTTCCAGGGTTTGCTAGTTAACATGTCAGAGGCATGAACAGGTGAGTTCATGTTGACATGAATTCATTCTCATCATGAATCTGACTCTTGTTGTCTTTTTCAGAGTCTGTCAGGCTGGTGGACGGGTCGAACCTTTGTTCTGGAAGACTGGAGGTGAAATCTAACCAGCTGTGGTCCTCGGTGTGTGAAGAGGACTTTGACATGCAGGATGCAGAGGTGCTGTGTGGAGAGCTGAGATGTGGGACACCTTTAGTCCTGGAGGGGGGACTTTTTGGACCAGCAGAGTCTCCATTCTGGACTCAGGCGTTCCAGTGTGAGGGCCATGAATCTTCCCTCCTGGACTGTGGACGCTCAGGGTCTGGAAACACCTGCTCACCTGGCCAATCAGTTGGACTCATCTGCTCAGGTGGAGCTTTGGTTCAGGTCCTCCTCCGTCCTGTTGCATATTCATGTATTAATGATGCTCTTGTCTCTGCTCAGATGCTGATGATGTCAGGTTGGTGGGAGGAGCAAACCACTGTGCTGGTAGACTGGAGGTGAAACACCTGGGAGAGTGGAGAGCAGCAGAGACAGACTGGTCCTGGACCCTGAAGGAAACAGCTGTGATATGTAGATGGCTGGACTGTGGTTCTGCTGTCTCAACACAGGAGAGAGACGAGTCCTCAGAACGACTCATGTGGTTCATCAACTCTGAGTGTGTTCAGTCTACATCAACACTGAAGGAGTGTGTGAGATCATGGAACTCTCCTGGTTCCTCCATCCAGGAAATCACCTGCTCAGGTAACATTATTGACACTAACAGTCATGTGACTGAGATCCAGGACAAGTTGACTTTGGCTGTTTACATGAACACAAATACTCCTCTGTTATTCTGACAATGATGAGATCCTGAATTTGATGAGGGTCATGTTGATGATGTGAAATACGGAATCCAGATGTTTCACTTTAAGAAGAGAGACCAGGGTGTCTCAAATACGTGTGTTTGTGTGTGTGTGTGTGTGTGTGTGTGTGTGTGTGTGTGTGTGTGTGTGTGTGTGTGTGTGTGAGTGTGTGTGTTTTGGGGGTTCAGCCTCATCAAGCAATAACAAGAGGAAGGTGAGTCAGGAAGGGAAGTTTCATGGTTCTTGTTTTTTCCGATGAGTTTAAGCAGGATTAGTAGTTGATAAAAATGGGTGAATATTGGAATGATGATTTCCTGATGTCTCCACAGAGTCTGTCAGGCTGGTGGGGGGGTCCAGTCTGTGCTCAGGCAGACTGGAGGTGAAGTCTAACCAGTCATGGTCCTCTGTGTGTGAGGAGGATTTTGGCCTGCAGGATGCAGAGGTGCTGTGTAGAGAGTTGGGGTGTGGGGCTCCGTCCCTCCTCCACGGGGGCCCGTATACAGACATGGAGACCCCAGTCATGGCAGCAAAGTTCCAGTGTGGTGGAGATGAATCTGCTCTGCTAAACTGTGGAAGGTCTGGCTCAGTGAGGAAGACCTGCTTACCTGGGAAAAGCGTTGGCCTCGTCTGCTCAGGTGAATGTCATAGATCTGCTTCATCTCACTGCTTTACTTCTACCACTCATGATTTCTGTGTCTGCTCAGAGCCTGATGGAGTCAGGATGGTGGGAGAGCCCAGTCGCTGTGCTGGGACCCTGGAGATCAAACACCAGGGAGAGTGGAGACCAGCGGCCCCTGGGGGTCCTGAATGGCTCCACCAGTCTGCCTCTGCAGTGTGTAGACGGATAAATTGTGGCTCTGCTGCTTTAACAAATAAAAGAAGGGACTCGCTATCCAGGCCTGTGTGGTGGATCAGGTCTTCTTGTGTCCAGTCAGCATCTGGACTGCGGGAGTGTGTACTGCAGACTGATAGAGTTCATAGTGATACCAGTCTGATGGTAGTGTGCTCAGGTAAAACTGGACATTCCAAACAAGCTGCTGCTTCCTCGATGACACCAGCACATCTGCTGATTCAGCCTTTCTTCTGCTCCCCCCTCAACAGATTTGCTGGTCCAGCCAAACATCTCCTTCTCTGCCTTCACTGACGGCGTCTCTGAGGTGAGGCAGCAGGAGACTCTGCTGCTCCGGGGCTCCAACTTCACCATCAGTTGCTCTGTTGAACCACAGTACCCAGGAGGCCTGTTCCAGCTCATCTTCTCCACCTCCAGCACGGCACAGAACTACACCCTACCAGCGCTCAAGCACTCCGCCCAGTTCCTGTTCTCAGCAGCAGACCACACCCACCGAGGGAACTACAAATGTCTTTATCACCTGTCCCATGTTTTCCCCCATCACTTCTCCTCTGAGAGCCAGGAGCTCCACCTCATCATAGCAGGTGACAACAGGACCAGCTGGAGTCAGACAGAAGAATGTGACCCTGACTACATTTACATGCACTTTCTACTCCTCTGTTCTCCTGCTTCTTGTTTTTAGCCTGAAAATGACAACATTCTGATGAAGCTGTTTACATGACTATGGAAAATAGTCCAGCTAGCTAATTCTAACTAGCTAGGCTAGTCTGAGAGATGAAGGGCGGAGCTAAAGTTCACTGTCAAATTGATCATTTTCTTGACAGTCCAAAAGGCACCTTAAGAACAACTTTGGACTCAAATGCCTCGTTAAAAAAGAAATCTATAAGTCCAAGGAAACAAGCACCTTGGTACAATTGAGAAAGCAGACACCTGTAAAGTGTCATGAGATAACTTTTGTTGTGATTTGGTGCAATATAGATAAAACTGACTTGACTTGTCATTTGTTTGTGTCCCGTCCAGTTAAAGTGTCTCACACTGTGAGACACTACAGTTTTAATTCCTCCTGAAGTTCATTCATGACAGAAAAGCCTCAAACCTAAATAATATTGGTCTGTCCTACGTTTTCATTGAGAAATGCTCAGTTTTGAAAACCCACCCAGAATAAACTCTTTCTAGAATCCTGATTAAATCTGGACTGTTGTCATTTTCAGAATAACAGTGGAACGATGGCGGACGTGTAAAAGTAGTCTGTGTTAAATGAATCCACCAACCTTCTGGGAAATATGCTTCTTGTCCATCATCCCCAGAACCAGACAAGGAGACAGAGACTCTTCTCTAGAGAGCTGAGACCCTCGCTAGTTAGCTTAGCACATTGAATCGTAGCGGTTGGGAAGTGTTAGCAAGTGTTAATAGTTTCTCCAGAAACATTTGTTCGTCCTATCATTTGCTCACGTGAAGGTCCCACTTCAAACTCAGTGTCAGAACGAACCTGACAGGAAACGATCTCGTTGCAAGAGGCCCCAGACTTGAACTGGACAGTTTGAACAAACGGGAAACAAAGAGAGAGGAAACTGCATGAGGTTCAACACGTTGGTGAAATCAAACCAAGAATGTTGTAATTACATGTTCTGTGTGTCCATGAGGGAGCTGAGACCAGCAGAGACCAGCAGACCATGAGTTAGCTTAGCATAATGAATGGTAGTGAGTGGGAAGTGTTAGCATCAACTGTCTCAGGATCATGATGTTGGTTTGTCCTGCAGTCCTCCTCCTCCTCCTCCTCCTCCTCCTCCTCCTCACCCTCTCTTCCAATGTCGGCCATGATCAGTAGCAGCAGTCGCTCTCCTGCTCCAACAAACATTTGGTTTTGGTGGCCAAATCACTGCTCCCAGTCAGGAAAGTAGTCCCAGCTATGTGTCTGATTCTAAAATTAGAATGTCTGTTAAAAGTGATCCACAAGCCCAGATATATGAATGCAGGTGTAGCGGCTCCAGACTGAGGGGTATCTGGACGCTACATGTGATACCCAGGATGAAGACTGAGGATCAGTGAAGAGAGAGGCAATGACTGTTTGGGACTTTTATGCTAACACTTCCCACTTCCTACCATTCATTGTGCTAAGCTAATTAGCATGAGCCTCAGCTCCAAGAGAAGGGTCTCCATCTTCTAGTCTGGCTCTGGGGATGATGGACAATCAGAGACTTCTCCTAAAAGTTAGCGTGTTCCTTTAACATGCAGCCTTCCATCAAGAACCTTCAACCATCAACATGTCTGTGGTGGTCAGTGGTGATGTCATTGATCAAATGTGATGATTCTAAATGTTTTTCAGTGCCTTTAAGTGATTTCATCATCAGAGCGTCCATCCACCTTCTGATCCTGGGGTCATGTCCTGTCTTCTTCTACCGCTACTTCAAGGTAACACGACGTAGCTTCGTAGTCCTTGGCTATGAGCAGTTGTTTCAGCAGCAATTGGAGGTCTGAGCTGTCGTGTCTTCCAGGCCAAAATGGAGCGGCAGGCCGGACACCAGGAGAACATTGAACTCAATGCTGGTGATGCTACAGAGGAAGGCTTGGTTGATGAAGAGGCTGGAGTTCACCACCAAGACACCACGGACGTGTGACTGCAGCGCCGCCACAACTGAGCTCCAGGCTTCTTCTGCTTTCACCGTGATGATGTTTAAAGCAACAGGACGTCTCCTCATTGCAGTCTTTTAGTTTTCCTCATGTTTTCATGATCGTCCATCTCTGTTCTCAAGGTCAAGTCTCAGTTCCGGCCTGTTTTATCAGATAGATCAAAGGTTATTGAAGGTCCCTGAAATGAAAACTCCATGTTCTCAGTTCTGATCCTGCATCTCTGTGGTCATGGCTCATTTATCTCTCCACACATGACAAACCAAAAACTTTTCCAGTGTTTTTACATCAGACTCCCGGTTTTTCTTTTTTTCTCTTCCTGTTAAAACAATCCAAACATTTGAGGACTCATCCTTCCCTCAGTGGTGTCGACTCATTTTCCATCCAATGGAAACGTCTCCTCAGATTTGGATGCCCCTCCCCCATCCACCATGTGATGCACTGTGGCCCCAAAATACTTTTTTCCCATAAACATCCAAGAAGAAGTGGCTGCAAAACATTGGATTGATTGTTTTAGTCTCTACAGCCCAAACTGACTCGTTCCACTGACAGAATAAAACTGATGGAAAGTCTGAAGGGACCATGATTCCATTTTTGTACCCACTTTTGTTAGCAGCAAGCTAACCACAAGTAGCCAGAGCAGGTCAAGTGAACATGTTCTGCTGTGCGGGGGTGCGTTCACTGCTTCTGGCTCATGTAGAGGTCACATCCTGTCACATGACCCATGAGGACAGAGGTTCTGTTCATCATCAGAACTGTTGAGGAGCCGTCTGAGCACATTTTGATGAAAAATAATCACAAAATCAACTTTAAACAAGTTCCCATCTACCAGCATAGCAGAGATCAGCTCATGGTCCAATACTGGGCCTCCTCCTGATTAGTAGGCTGGATTTTTACAGTGAACATTTGAAGTCACCAAATGAGAGATGGAAACAAAATGAAGTCCAGTTTGATGCTGGAAAACCACTTCTTT
The DNA here is from genome assembly GCF_037954235.1 of Aulostomus chinensis. Classification (NCBI taxonomy): domain Eukaryota; kingdom Metazoa; phylum Chordata; class Actinopteri; order Syngnathiformes; family Aulostomidae; genus Aulostomus; species Aulostomus chinensis. Next base: position 24,992,595 of record NC_141323.1, on the reverse strand, counting down.
GACAAAACTGTGTTTTTCTCAGCTTTCGTTAAAAAAATGACAGTTTTTCATGAAACCATCCTTCATTCAGGTGTTGATGAAAAATATAAGAGACTCACTGACAACAAATCTTTTGAAATGAAAACAGACACCTTGGTCTTTGTTCTGATGAGCTCTGATGTTGTTCAACTGTTGGTCTCTGAGCCTCAGCACCCCTGCCTGTTTGAAGGCGTATTCTGTCCAAGTAGAGCTCATGATGTGTTCATCTGACCAAAATAAAAATGGATGAAAATGTCAAGAACCTCCCTCCCAAATGTGATGTCTTCCACTGAAACACCTCTGGAACATTGAGAGGTTTCCTCCTCCAACAGTCCTGTCTTCTTACCAGCTTTGCTCTCTCACTGCTGTTTAGTGTTGGAGAGATTTTGTTCTGTGACACCTGTGAGGAAGAGACTTCTATTCTTCTTTATGATGTCATGACCTGATTTCTGGAGTGAAAGTAGTTAGTGTGATGTCATAATGAGCTCCATGATTTTCTGTTCTTTTTGGTAAGAGTTTCATTGTTTCACCTGTACATGCGTAGTTACACCAGAAGGGGGCAGTTTAGCTCATAGAGTGCTTGGTGACATGAAAAATCTGTAAAAAAAAAAAAGTGTTCTTCTTCTGTGGTGGTTCTGCTGATGCTTCCAGTTCTTGCCAATGCTGAAGTAATAAAAGAAGGTGTTGTCCAGCAATGCTGTCTGTCTTCATGGTGTCTCATTGATTCCTTCATCTACATATCAGGCCACAGCAACAGTGCTGTCCCTCACTACACAACATTGACACTGAGATTCCCACTAATGATGAGTCAGCACATCCTGACTGTTATGATGACCTCAGCCTGAATGCTCCTCCTTCCTGAGATGCCAGACCTCAAAGGACTCCAGTTTGACTCAGAGTCACTTCTTCTTCTCTTGGACAAATAAATGGATGAACAAACACTAACATATCAATCATGATTTAAACCCACTGGCAAAACCAATGTTTCCACTTTGTTGATTTTTACAATTTCCTTTCATAAATACAAGTGGGTGGAGCCCAGATGGTCCAAACCTGTTTCCTGTCTCCTGTCATTGTGGAGAGTCTCTGTTCTGTCCTGCTGCTGTCCAGTTGTCTCAACTGAGCCAACTCAGACTCACACCCTCTTCATCAAAACATGACGTTTGGTCGAGTCCTGTCACATCAACAGGTGACGTGGAGGAAGTCATCAGGAGACACGGCGATGTACAGCTATGTGACATCAGCAGAACTGTGGAAGTTTATACTGAGTCTCCTGATGACAAGTGGCAGTATACAGATATTAAAGAGAGTCTGAGCTAAAACTGAACCTTGGGGAACTTCAACCTTTGATCTCAGAGTTTTGTGTTTGATCTTAGAATTCCTTCTTTGATCTCACCTTGATTTCTCAATGATTTCTTTGTGGACACAAATTGTCTTTGATCTCTTAGTCTTCTTCTGTAACCTCACCAGTTGAAGCTTTCTCACTGCTTGGATCTCATGTTTCTGACATCTCTGAGCTTGTTTCCTATCCCCCTGTCTCATATTGATGAGGACATACAGCCTGATGATGTCTATGGTTCTCCTTTGAGTGGTTCCCTCTGGGAGAGTTCTCTCTCTGTAACTTGTGTGTGTGTTTGGTCGTATCCTGTTTCTCCTTGACAGCACTTTAGTGTTTTTACCACTGGTGTCTCATCTGTGATTCACCTTTTATTTTACTGTTTTGTCAAAGATGAAGGTGTGTTTGTCGTCATTCATTAATCATGTGATTGCTCATGTGACTGTGGTCACGTGTATGCCAGATGGCGCTGTTCTTTTCTTTTGCAGATGAAGCGCTTGTAACGTCTCTCACTCTGATCACTTCATGCTATTGAAGCTACTCAGATGTAGCCTAACTAGCTCAGTCAGTAGAGCATGAGATGCTTAATCCCAGGATTGTGGGTTCAAGCCCCACGTTGGACGTTCATCTTGAACATCACTGCTTGTCCTCTCACTTTTTGCAGCTGTGGGAGCTTTGATTGTGAAAATTGATTCTGCAAAGGCCTGCCGTGAGGCTGGGCTCTCCTCTGTATTTGGTTGCGAGGAACCTGAATCAGTCCTCAGTGGAGCGGTGCTGCTGAGGCTGAGTGAGGCTTGAGTGAGGGACTGAGCAGGAGCAAACAGGTTCAAGCAGGTTCAGGCAAACTCCACTCAGTCCACCAACATCAAAGCAGAGGAACTGAGTTCATCGAACAAAATGATTCATATCATCTCCACTTGGAATGCTCTGGAACTACAAGTACACTTAAAATGGCTGACTTATGACAACAGAAGGAACTTTGAAGTAGATTTGATTTATTTCAGTCAGTGACAGTTTTTTTTTTTCAAGAATTTAGTTCAGGTAACTTCATTGTTTTACTAAGATGAGCTTTATGTTATAACATTGAAACAAGACATAAAATATAGTAAATATAGTGGAATATATTGGAAAATATCCTGCAATATATTAAATATTATATTTCCATCCATCCATGTTCTTCTGTCTCACACGTGAAAGCCACTGGGATAAGGGTTATTTGAAAGATCTAGAATATCTTGTGAATATCTGGAGCTTAATTCCAGCAGCAGACCTCCTCAGGTGATGGAATTTATATTTGACATGTTTACCATTCAATGAGACACATTTGCAGTCCATTGAAATCTACTTGTGTTCATGGTGAGTTGATTTCAAAACATGAGCTGACAGAATCTACGTTTAGGGAGGAACCACCATATCCAGGGGTCTGGACCTTTTTGTAGTCAGAGGCATCAAAGTAGCAGACTAAGCTAGCAGACATTAGCATTGAGAAGAAACTGACCAAACACCACCCTATTGCATTGTGGGAAATTTCAGCTTGGTTTGTGTCTATCGGTACACACCAGAAATTCGTCTCATGCTGCCGTGACCCGGATTTGAACCAGGGTTGCTGAAGCCACAACACAGAGTACTAACCACTATACAATCACGGCCTCCTCAACAGCAGTTTGAGCTTCCGTGTCTTTGTCTCAGGTGAGATTAAAGACAGATTTCTAAGATCAAACACAAAACTCTGAGATCAAAGGTTGAAGTTTCCCAAGGTTCAGTTTTAGCTCAGACACTCTTCAAGGTGGAACCAGCAGAGGAGCTCAGTAGAGACAACTGGACAGCAGCAGGACAGAACAGAGGCTCTCCACAATGGAAGGAGACAGGAAACAGGTTTGGACCATCTGGGCTTCTGTCCACTTTAATGGTTTTTAAAACATTGAAGGAAATTGTAAAAATCAACATTGTGTTTAAATCATGATTTCTAGTTGAGAGTGTTTGCTCATCTGTTACAAAAGCTTCTTCTAGAGTTGACCCTGGATGAGTGGAGGGACCTTTTTGATCATCAGGACTGGTTTTTGATGCCCTGATGGTGCATCGGGTCATCATGGTCCTCCACCATCTGCAGAGGTTCCAGGACTGTTGTGGTGTTTGTGGGAACTGCAGGGAGAAGCTGAGACCTGGAGAGGAAGTCCTGGACTCCAGCAGACCTCTCAACACCTGCAGCATTTTTTCAGCTCCACCAAACCCAACATTCACTGCCTCCTCATCATCTGGGAATCAAAAGCAGCTCAGACCTGCTGCAGCTCAGAGACCTCAGCCATTTTTAGGATGTCTCCATGATTCTCCTTCACATGATTTTCATTCAGAAACAATAGAATTGTCAAATACCACAACAGTTTTCAGCTTGCTGGTAAACAACATACACACACACACACACACACACACACACACACACACACACACACACACACACACACACACACACAAATAGTTTGTGTTTATGAGAAGATTAAAAAAATCTACTGTGCTTCAATGAAGATAAATTGTTGAATATCAATCCTCTACTCATGTTCATGGGAGTGTAGTTGTTGTGGCCGAGTGGTTAAGGCGATGGACTAGAAATCCATTGGGGTCTCCCCGCGCAGGTTCGAGTCCTGCCAACAACGTTAAACTGCTGTTCCAGAGGAGACAACATCTGCTCCTACTGTAGGTCCATGTGTCAAAGGTTTTCTTTCAAGGGCTGTAGCAGCTGATGATGAGGGAGAGAGAGAGGATTGGTAGCATGTTGTCTTGTCTCAACCATTCTGGTGTTGACCAAAATCTTTGTTGATACTCCAGTGGTGGTGAAGGTGATGGAAATGTTCCAAGTGGGACGGTTCCATGTTCAACCAGTTTCATCTGGAACTGAGGTGGAGCTTAGGGTTAAGTAGGAATTGGTTTGGTTTAGTCCCTGGGAATGTCAGTTGGTGTGTGTGTGTGTGTGTGTGTGTGTGTGTGTGTGTGTGTGTGTGTGTGTGTGTGTGTGTGTGTGTGTTTACATGCAGACTTTCCCTTGTGACAGCTGATTTGGTTTGGAATCCATCTTAGTCAGGACATTTTGAGAAAATTCTATCATGTCATTGTAGTTATTTTGATTTACAACACTGGAAAAAAAATCCCCTCCCCTCCAAAAACCCTCCTCTTCAACTTTGTACCCAAGTTGTCTCCTCATCAGGCACCACAGGATCCAGTAGGTTCAGTTAAAACAAGTCATTAGAGATTTAAAAAATGTCCATCAAACACAAAATAAGGCTTCAAATAGGTTTCCAATTTCATTTCATGTTGACACATTTTGTCCATTTGACATCAGGACTGCTCCCAGATCATCTCAATGACCTCATCCCAGCACCAGAGTACGGCTTTCACCATGATAGTCAGACTCTTATCTGTCCTTCATGTTCCCTCAAATGTGCAGTGTGGACCTCACACTCTGATATTTAGCCTGAAAACTCTTCATGAAAAGCAGGCGACTCAGAGTCTCTGTGGCTCAATCGGTCAGCGCGCTCGGCTGTTAACCGAGAGGCTGGTGGTTCAAGCCCACCCACGGACGATGGACAGGCTCAACTGGTGCTTAGGACTCTGTTGATCAGCTGCTGAGTTGCTTCTTGATGTCAACATTGGTCTGTTTCATCCTGAGTAGTTTGATCAGAACAGAGTTGTTGCATGTTGTTGCATGAATGTGGACGGACAGATTGACCCTCCCCAGCAGATGCATGTGACAGACCTCTTGATGAGACACTTTGTGGTAAAGCCAGATTCTGCCAGTCCCACTGACATATTTCAATCACACATGTTCAGAGATGATTTTGTTTTCCTGAATGAATTATTTTCTGATCACCTTGTGGATTTTTCATCATTCTCCTCATTACCATACTTTAGGTTGCAGTATGTACACCTGAGTTAGTCTTGGGTTGCAGAAATCATACAGCATACAAATAATAGCAGGTTGAAACATATTTATTTAAAAGAATTTAACATGGTTACACACACACACACACACACACACACACACACACAGCCTGTCTTTGGTATAAAATGGTCTGTCACATTCTCTCACATTGCACAACAACAAAACAAACAAAGACGGCCATGTCCAGTGTGGTCCTGGATATGACGACTGGACTGCAGGGTCCCAGTATCACTGTGACAATTCTTTTACCAGCTATGACCTTGGACAAGAACTTCTCAGGAGGAAACTTATCATGGTGGCACAGTGAAGAAAACTAGACCTGAGCTGCCTGCTGAAATCTTGCAGGTGAAGGACAGAGCTCCACCTCTTTGACAGACACCACCACTGTTGGCTCATGTCCAAAAGTGTGTCAGTTTTTGACACACACGCATCTAAACACACACACACACATACACATGCATGTTCTTGCACACAGAGACTTTTCCTCTGTTTTTTTTTTGTTACTGGTTTTGAACCAGTTGTTGGTTTCTGTTGGTTTGATTTGCTTGACTTGTTGTTATTTTTTTGACCTTGCAAATCAAAATTTTGGGTTCTGGCTTTTTCTGCTTTTCATTTTGTGTTTGTATTAAAGTTCTGTTGCTGAAGAAAAGACTTTTTTCCCTTTTTCTTGAAGTAAATATATGAGGGTCTAAACTGACCCATAACACCATGGATGTTACAAAAGTTAATGATATTAAAATAAAGAACTAAAAGACTGTTCTAACACCCCTCAGTAATGGTGAGGAAACACAACAACCTTTTGTTTATTTCTATGATTTTCTTGAGGTTCATTTTATCATTTTTTTAACTGAAATTAATGGTTTACTGACTAAAAAAGGTCCAGAGGCCAACAACAAAATATTCAAATCAATATTTCCATGGATAAGGAAGCCTAACAAGGTAACCAAGAGATGGGAAACAACTTGGATGATCGAAAATTGTTTTTAGTTTATTTTACAGCTGATTGAAGACGTGGGTCAAAACTGACCGTTAACATAAGAGATGGGAACATGAGTTGATCCACATGATCCACTGAAGCGCCATTTTACCCTGCCACTGTGGCCACTGAGGTCACCATCATGAACTGGAGTTGGGAATCTTGAACTGAACCTGGTATCACAGCGACACCTACTGCTGCAAAATGGAACAGCAACATTGAACCCAAGTACAGGATTGGAGGGAGACTGATGGTCGCTGTTTGGGTTTTTGAAGAACAAGGAGGGCGTTGGTTCAAGCTGGATTCTCAGAGACTATTTCCCCAACCTCTACATTGGCATCTACACTGTCATCCAGTCACGTGACTGGAGTCATCCAGTCACGTGACTGTGACTGAAGTCATCCAGTCATGTGACTGAAGTCATCCATTTATGTCAGTGATGTCACTTGGCAGGACTGTCATTGCCTTCACATTCTAGAAAAGAATCCAGACTCCACATTTCCTCCTATCTATTATTGTGTACCACCCTCCTGGTCCTTACTCTGAATTCTCAGAGTTTATATCCAGTTCAGTTCTCAAAACAAATTCAGTCATGAGTTTTGATAAATTTCCTTTTCTCCACTGATTATATGTCAAGGTTTGTGTGTGGGGGTGGAGCCTATCCCAGCAGCCTTCTGACAAGAGGCGGGGTTCACCCTGGTTGAGTCACCAGTCCATCACAGGGCCAACACACAGAGACAGACAACCATTCACACTCACAGCCACACCTACAGTCAATTTAGAGTATCAATGAGCCTCGTCTCCTCTTGATGTCTTTGGACTGTGGGAGGAAGCTGGAGTACCAGAGAGAACCCACACAGACACAGGGAGAACATGCAGACTCCACAGCTGGGGCTCAAATCTGGAACCTTCTTGCTGTGAGACCACAGTGCTGACCACTGCACCATTGTGTCCCCTGAAAATGCCACCAGATCGTTTGGATTTTCTATAAAATCAAGTACACATGAACATGAAGAGGTTTTCACAGGGCTGGTGGTGCAATGGATAGCATGACTGACTACTGTCAGACGATTCCAGGTTCAACTCCTGGCTCGCTCACTTAAAACTTTATACTCAGAAGCTTTCACACCTGAAGTGTGAACCACTGCTAAAAGTCCCTGAAATCCTCCAAGGTTTCCTCCTTGTCTGCTGTAAACATGAACACATGCATGGATCCTGCTACCTCTCACATGTTAAGCTGGCACTTGACAGTGACAGCAGGAGAACAAAAAATCCCAGAGTGTCATCAACATTTCCTGGAAACTAAATGATAGAAGCTTCTGAATTTCTGTATCAGAAAAAGGAGAAAGGAGCCCCAATGAAAGAGTGATGATTCTTTATTTTGACTTTGTTCTTCACTCCTACACAAGAGAGGGAAAGTGTCGGCTGGCTGGGAGCAACTGCCTGCTTCAGAATGGGACGAGCCTCAGGACTTTCCAGTGAGAGCTGCAAAGCTTTCACTTTATCAATGGAATCACTGGGAAAAGAAACTCATCCTGTCAGATGAAGGCCAAAGAGTTTTGCTTCACTGTGTTGAGGGAGGGTTTGTTCAGATGATTCTAGAAGAAGAAATCAAAACATCATCAATTAAAATTCAGAAGAAGTGAATGCAGAGTTTTATTGATGGTTTCAGGAATCAGCCTCTGGGTTCATGGTGCTCCAATCTTCAGACAACTGAAAGTGATGAAACCACCTGTGTTGAGTTGTCTTCCATCATGGAAAACTGAAAGGAAAAACTCACACAATTAATCATTCATTGGTTAACAGTTAGCTAAGCTACCAGTGGTCAAACCTGCAGCTGAGGGAACAAACAAGAGCAGGCTAACATTTGTGTTTTAATTTTATGTATGCAAAGAATCAGAAAGGCAGTTACAATGACATCATCAATACAAAACCTTGGGCTCACAAAGATGAAGTGAACAATTTCCACAATCAATTCCAAATTTAAGGACTGAAGTTAGAAAATAATATTAGCTAGCTAGCTAACGTTAGCTCGTAAATGTTAGCAAGCTGACAATATTTAGCACCATCAAATAGTTCAAACAAGGTCAACAGCAGTTATAATGATGGTCACATGATTTAAAAGATTAAAAACAACTCTCTGTATCAATGTAAGATAGAGTTACAAAAATGAATAGAACATTACTCACTGACTGAAAATTGAAAAAGCACCAGACTTTGGTCCAGAGCTTGGTTCTAATGTGACTTGACAGAACTTTTTAGGGCCTGAGCCAGAAGGAACATCTGGCAAAGACTCCATTATTTTCCCACTTTTTTTTCTTCTTGCAATCAACACTGCCCAGAGTTCATCTGCAGGAAATAAAATTCACACATTTCATAAAGTTTGGTCAGACGGTGCAGACAGACTTGACACCCAGAGAGGTGAGCAGGTTTTGGACCAAGTTGAAGCTTGTGAAGTATTTGAGACAGAAAATGACAGAAAGCTGTGGCTGTGTTCTGGTTCTGCATGTTTCAGATTTATTCCCCTTCCAGTAATGTCTTATTTCCAGCTCTGCTCTCCCTCAACTACTGTTTAGTGTCATATTTATTTTGCTGACTACTTCATTGACATGTGGTCAAAATGTCTTGTGTTTCCTGAAATTAACTGAGTGCTGCTCAGTAATGTAGACATGACTTGAGATTCTATTCCTGCTTGGTCCATTTCAACATTCTTATCCTTCCTAGCATTGGAGATAAAGTATCAGTAGGGGCTGTACTTGATTAGTACTGCATATAGTACACATCAGTCACTGCCATTACACAGTGGAATAGAAGTTGAAATACTGTTTACCAGCAAGCTGAAAACTGTTGTGGTATTTGACAATTCTATTGTTTCTGAATGAAAATCATGTGAAGGAGAATCATTGAGACATCCTAAAAATGGCTGAGGTCTGCTGAGCTGCAGCAGGTCTGAGCTGCTTTTGATGCTCAGATGATGAGGAGGCAGTGAATGTTGGGTTTGGTGGAGCTGAAAAAATGCTGCAGGTGTTGAGAGGTCTGCTGGTGTCCAGGACTTCCTCTCCAGGTCTCAGCTTCTCCCTGCAGTTCCCACAAACACCACAACAGTCCTGGAACCCCTGCAGATGGTGGAGGACCATGATGACCCCGATGCACCATCAGGGCATCAAAAAGCAGTCCTGATGATCAAAAAGGTCCTTCCACTCATTCAGGGTCAACTCTAGAAGAAGCTTCTGGAACAGATGAGCAAACACTCTCAACTAGAAATCATGATTTAAACACAATGTTGATTTTTACAATTTCCTTCAATGTTTTAAAAACCATCAAAGTGGACAGAAGCCCAGATGGTCCAAACCTGTTTCCTGTCTCCTGCCATTGTGGAGAGCCTCTGTTCTGTCCTGCTGCTGTCCAGTTGTCTCTACTGAGCTCCTCTGCTGGTTCCACCTTGAAGAGGGTCTGAGCTAAAATTGAACCTTGGGGAACTTCAACCTTTGATCTCAGAGTTTTGTGTTTGATCTTAGAATTCTTTCTTTGATCTCACCTGAGACAAAGACATCGAATCTCAAGCTGCTGTTGAGGAGGCGGTGATCGTATAGTGGTTAGTACTCTGTGTTGTGGCCGCAGCAACCCTGGTTCGAATCCGGGTCACAGCAGCATAAGACAAATTTCTTGTGTGTATTGATGGACACAAACCAAGCAGAAATTTCCCACTATGCAACAGGGTGGTGTTTGGTCAGTTTTGAGCAGGTGTCAGTCTGACGATGATGTCATATATTTTGTTATCACTTGACCAGACCCAAAATTAGGCTCCAGGTATCAGTTTCTTCTCAATGCTAATGTCTGCTAGCTTAGTCTGCTACTTTGATGGCTCTGACTACAAAAAGGTCCAGACCCCTGGATATGGTGGTTCCTCCCTAAACGTAGATTCCGTCAGCTCATGTTTTGAAATCAACTCACCATGAACACAAGTAGATTTCAATGGACTGCAAATGTGTCTCATTTAATGGTAAACATGTCAAATATAAATTCCATCACCTGAGGAGGTCTGCTGCTGGAATTAAGCTCCAGATATTCACAAGATATTTTATATCTTAAAATAAAGCATTTTTATGTTTGATTTATTATTCATTAGCCTGCTTCAAGTGGTGTGATTTTATGTGTCGTATATTAAATAGAACTTTGTAAACGATCGTCCCTGAGGATGTTGAATGATGTCAAAAAAGTGTTCTCTAAGCTCTCCTTTCCTCTAAATAGAGGAGTCTCTGCTGAGGTCGTTCCCTCTCAGAGTCCTGATGTCTATTCAGATGCACCGAGAGACTCAGGCAAACAGAAGACAAGGGCAAGTGAAGTAACCTGAAAATGAGAGGGGACGTTCGACATCAAACTAAAACAGGAAGAACAGGACGCAAATGGGATATCAAAATAAGACAGACTCTGAGACATGACCCTCCAGTTCCTGCTGCTTCCAGCTCTTTATATCGAGCCCCTCGTACAGTGGTTGAGAGAGACCACAAATATTAAAGGTGTCCACATAAATGGAGAAGAACACAAGGTGGCGCTGGACGCTGATGATGTTTTAACATATTGAAGTGAGCCCCCTAACACAGGACCTGCATTAATAAAACTCTGTGAAACACTGGGAAGCTCTGCTGGATATTAATTCTCCATTCTAAAACACAGGTTCTGACCTTTAATCACTCACCTCCAGAACACATGGAGGAAAACCTCCACCTGGATTGGGGCCAGAACTCCTTGAAGATGATAGAAGAAGATGGAACTCCATTTCCTTTCTGAGTCTGAGTCACAGGATTGATAGAGTAAAAATAAATGTCCGACCACAAAATCTCTTTCTAGTTCCAGGACCAACTGGAGAAATTGCCTTCAAAACCGTTTCTGAATTGAACAAAATGCTTTCCAGATTTATCTTGCAGGGGAAGAAACCCAGGCTCAAATTTAAACCACTACATGAATGAACCCCAGTTCCTGCTGTACTGGCCCATCAAAATCTGGAAAAATGTTTCCATAAAGTCCAAATCTCAATGAATAATTTGGAATGTTAACAGGAGAATATCACTACAAGTCATTTAATGATGTGCTTTTAATCCAGGGTTCAAGCCTCATGAAATGAACCCTAGATTTAAATCCTGGATTCAAAGCGAGTAACAACTTTCTACTCACTTGTGGAAAATGGAAATTTAAAAGATTTGAAAGCCTGAGAAGAGAATATCACTGAGAAAGTCTGACTTTTTAGAATCTTCTTAGGTGAGCAATTATTTTTGAACACGACATCAGAAATGAAACAGACTTTAATGATCCAATGCTGAAAATATTTTTGGCTGCCCATCAAGAAACAAGAAAAACCTCATATCGTATGTTGTTTTCCGTTTGACCTGATTCTTGGTTGTCAACTAACTGCTCATTGGCTTTCTTGATGGAACAACAAAAGCAAAAGTTGAAGACTTTGAATATCCAGGCCTCTGGCGTGATTCTCAGCTGTCATTTAAATTTCACATGAACTCAGTGTCCAAGCAAATATCTGGTGGGCTAAAATTACTTTTGTCGCTCTGTTGACTTTTTCCACAAGAAGTCTGGAAAAGTATTATGACACAGTTCATGTTCCCAATACTGGACGACACTGGTGGTTTCTATGGGAACACTGGTGACGGCCCCAGGCCTGGGTCCTATGCAGCATGGTGTGTTCAACCTCCTGTTGGTGGGTGTGTTTGTGTCTTTGCAGGTCTGGAGCAGCCTGGTCATCAGGCTGACTGGGAGCACCAGGCCAGTGTTCCCAGTTAGGCCTGTTTAACCCCGCCTTCCCAGACATTTGTCTCCCTTCTGCGCTCAGCCGGCGTGCTGTTGTTGTCCTTTTGTTTTTCCTTGTTTTCCACCAACAACATGCAGCACACATTGACATCACATCACACACTCACCTCCACTGCTGACACTGACTTCCACACCTCACATGGTTGATTATTTACTTTAATAAATGGTGATTTGCTGCTACCAGGTTTTGCTGCACCTCTGAGCCGGTCCTAACACATTCAGACATCAATGTTTGTCCTCTCAATGTCTGATATAATAGTCTTTGTAGATTTGTGCTCAGGTGTTTGGATTGAACCCATCATTGTTTAATGTAGGAGTCCCAAAGGCAACTCCATTGGTCAGTATTTATTTTCAAATGTGTCTGCTTGAATTTCCCTTCATACTTGAAACAACTTTCAATTCCTTTCAGCTCACAATGCAACCTAGAGTGTAGAGATCATTTGTTTCTATATCTGCCTAGAATCAGCAAAGAAACTGGTCATTGCACATTCATATTTTCCTCAAGTCAATTTTATCATTTGGAAACCATCTTGAGGATATTTGGAGAAAGTTCAATCATTCAGCTGCAGTTACAGTGACTTACAACACTGCAAAAAGAAAAAATCACCCCTCCACAAACACTCTTGTCCAACTTTTGTGCCCAGATTTTCTCTTGATGAGGCACCAAATCAAGTCAAGTCATTTTTATTTGTATGGAACCAAATCACAACAAAAGTTCTCTCATGACTCTTTACTAGTAGAGCAGGTCCAGCACCAAACTCCTTCAATGAATCTACACCCAACAATTCTCCATCAACAAGCACATCCTGCAACAGCGGCGACGAAAACCTTCCTTTTAACAAACAGGAATGTCGAGCAGATCCAGGATCAGTGGGGACGGCCTTCTGCTTTGACCGGTTGTATTTAAAGCTCCATCAGATTGGAACAACCTTTCCTCCTCACTTCGGCCTCTCACTTCCTTTCTCATCTTCAAATCATCAAGCATTTTCAAACATCTGCTCTTGTTTCTGATGCACCTCACCTTTTCTCTCCAGGATTCACTCTGTACTTGTTCTTGTTTGTTCTCTGTACTGTACATATGTGGATATTTGTGTATGAATATGCATTGTGTACTTTCATGGTGCATGGAAGCAGAATTTATTTAGTTGGGTGTTTAAATGTATGAGTATGTGAAGACTTTACTTTGCAATGGGATCTCTGATCATACTTTGTATAATGCTGGATGGTGGCTTTGGGGAACATTGTTGACAGCATTCACCACTGGAGCCTACTTTGATTGCCAGTCAGGTGTTATTCAGGATGGAATATTGGCAGGACAAGTTGCTCCACATTCACTTTCAGCCGAGCCAGGAGTTGAACCTGGAATCTTCTGATCCGAAGTCAGACGCATTGTCCATTGCACCACCAGCCCTAAGGAGTGGAGGGGTCTTATACAAAAAGAGTCTACACATTCAGATGTATGACAGAAAATGTAAATGATATGGCGGAATTTTCTGTTTTTTTTGCTGTCTGATTTTCTAAATATAACATTTATTATATATATTTATTTATTTATAAATATTTGTAAGAAGAAAATAAGAAAGACAACCTGCATCATCACAGTCATGAAGACCTCAACACGGTTGAAGAGAAAGTCTTGGGGTGGATTCTTGTGTTTTGCAGCATCCTTGATGTGTCTGCATAGAATGCATTGGTGTTGTGGACCCACATCCACCAAGAGTGGAACCAAGGAAAGCAAGTGGAGAAGGTTTCTGGAGGAGCTGGGAAATTCCCTGGTCAAGCCACACATTGAGGGAAGGGAACGGATGCCCCGAGACCCAGACGCTGCAGCCTTGCTCAGACAGCTGCAGAGCTCACCCAGCACTCCATCCATGCCATCAGCAACACAGAGAGCAACCACGCCAGCATCCTCCTCAGCAGCCCTGCCTCAACACCAACCAGAACAGCCACAGCCAAGACCCACTCAGGCCACCAGATTCCAGAAGAAAGAGGAGTCAGGTCTGCCCAAGCAGTCAGGACAGCAGGACAAACGGATTGTGGTTCAACTGCAAACACACGCACACACACACACACACACACACACACACACACACACACACACACACACACACACACACACACACACACACATGCATGTTTTTGCACCAAGAGACTTTTCCTCTTTTTGTTTTTTACTGGTTTTGAACCAGTAGTTGGTTTCTGTTGGTTTGATTTGCTTGACTGGTTGTTGTTTGTTTGACCTCTCAAATCCATATTTTGGGTTCTCGCTTGTTCTGCTTTTCATTTTGTGTTTGAATTAAAGTTCTGTTGCTGAAAAAAAGACTTTTTTGTCTTTTTCTTGAAGTAAATATATGAGGGTGGAAACTGACCCATAACACCATGGATGGCACAATAGTTAATAATATTAAAATGAATAATAAATAAAACCAATCCATGTCAGAGATGTGTTCTCACACCCCTCAGTAATGGTCAGGAAACACAACAACTTTTTGTTTATTTCTATGATTTTCTGGAGGTTCATTTGATAATTTTTTAAACTGAAATCGAGGGTTTACTGACTAAAAAAAGGTCCAGAGGCCCACAACAAAATATTCCAATCAATATTTCCATGGATAAGGAAGCCTAACAAGGTAACCAAGAGATGGGAAACAACTTGGATGATAGAAAATTGTTTTTAGTTTATTTTAAAGCTGATTGAAGATGTGGGTCAAAACCGACCTGTTAACATCAGAGATGGGAACAGAAAGCTAACACAAGAGGAAGGTTGAAGCTATGAAAAAGGAGTTTGATAAAAATCTTGAACTGACAGTAGAAATATCCTTTTGTGTGTTTACCTTTGTTGACAGAAGTCACTTTAGCTTGGCAGTGAAAAGAATCTCTGCTAGCTTGACAAATAAGTGCACACACTGGGTTCAAGCTGGACTTTGGACACTGGTATCTGCAACAACTCCCATCAACTCCTAATTTGTGTGTACAAAAAAATCATTGAGAAATCAAGGTGAGATCAAAGAAAGAATTCTAAGATCCCCCAGGGACGATGAACAGGCTCTACTGGTGCTTAGGACTCTGTTGATCAGCTGCTGAGTTGCTACTTGATGTCAACATTGGTCTGTTTCATCCTGAGTAGTTTGATCATAGCAGAGTCGCTGCATCAATGATCTGAATGTGGACGGACAGATTGACCCTCCACAGCAGACGCATGTGACAGATCTCTTGATGAGACGCCTCAGTCTTCAATTTAGTCGTCGTGTGTCATGCAGTGTTGAGGAGGCCGGCTGGCTGTGGGTAAAGTGGGGCTCAGAGTTTGTGGAGTCGGCTCTGGACTGAAGGGGGTCACTGATTTGTTCTCAAATGCTACAGCTCAGGTTAGCGAGGTGGTGGAGAAATGAATGAGAGCTCTGCCAGCTGGAGCCTCTTGGGTCCCGGGGGCTTCACTCCTGGAGGTGGAAATGATGAGGAGTTTTAAAATCTGCTCCTCTTTCACACTGACTTTTTTTTCTTGGGTTCCCTCTTTTATTCATGTGTGATTTTAATCTCAGCTCTCTAAACCTGAATGGAGCCAGAACCCATTTTAAAAGAGCTGCTCTTTTTAAACTCCTGGAGATCAAGAGGATCCCTGCCATGTTTGTCAAGGAGACCCACAGCACAACAGTCAGTGAATGGGGATACAGGCAGGCTTTTAATGGAGGTCATTTGAAGTCCCAAGTCCAGTTGGAGCAGAGGGTGGAGTTTGATTCTCCAGGAGTTTTTTGTTGTTGTTTTTTCACCAGTTTCTTTTGATTTGGAGGAAATCGTTCCAGGTGTTTGAAAGAAGGTGAGAGCAACTTTGGAAAATCGAAGCGACGTAAAATCTGGTCAACTGGACGTAAGTTTTAAACTACGGTACGTAAACTTACGTCCAGTTGACCAGGTTTTACTTCGCTTCGATCTACGATGACCTGGATGAATGAGAACCTACACAGAAAACTTTGGAAAATGTTCAACTGGTGTTTTTAAATGTCTTTGCACCAACAAATGGTGGACAGGACAGCTTTTGAAACATTTTAATGCCACTGTTCAACACTGAATCTGCTGGTTTCCTGTTTTTAGGAGCTGATGGGAGCTGCACAGAGAAGCTCTTTTAGACAGGAACCATTCAGAGCTCCATCCTGCTTCTTCCAGCAGGATCCACAGATCCACCAACACAACAGCTGTTTGATGTGTGGAGGCTTTTTACCAGGATTCCTAGACAGCACAGCTGGACTCACTCAACAGCTAACTTGTTAGCACCGACGAGACAGGAGCGCTTCTATGGTTTTACTCAGTGGTTCAATATTTTTAAAAGATGTCCCATTCAGCCTGTGGGTGTTAGTGATCACTCTTCAGTCTCCTGTTCCGTTTTATTAAAATATTAATTTAAAAGCTCCTGAGAGAGAGAGAGAGAGAGAGAGAGAAAGAGAGAGAGAGAGAGGGAGAGAGAGAGAGAGGGAGGGAGAGAGGATCAAACTGATCTCAAACTTGACTTCAAAATTCTCTGATTATAATAATTTGTACTCCTTGATAGATTCATCACTACAGTGTCATAGAGGGTCCATTACTATTGCAGTATATTAAAGAATATAAGAACGAGGTTTCCATCCATGGAAATATAATATTTCATGTATATGCAGTATATTTTCAAAGATATAACACTTTAATGTGAGACTTTAATGTCTGTCTTTGGTTTCTAAACTCTGACTCTCCTGTTATTGGTGCTGACTGAATTCTACCACCTGACAGACTGGGAAGGTTCATATTTGTGATGGATCCATCAATACATGAAGGTCTTGTTTCAATGTTATAACATTAAAGCTCATCTTAGTAAAACAATGAAGTTACCTGAACTAAATTCTTGAAAAAAATGACTGTCACTGACTTAAATAAATCAAATCTACATCAAAGTTCCTTCTGTTGTCATAAGTCAGCCATTTTAAGTGTACTTGTAGTTCCAGAGCATTCCAAGTGGAGATGATATGAATCCATTTTGTTCGATGAACTCAGTTCCTCTGCTTTGATGTTGGTGGACTGAGTGGAGTTTGCCTGAACCTGCTTGAACCTGTTTGCTCCTGCTCAGTCCCTCACTCAAGCCTCACTCAGCCTCAGCAGCACCGCTCCACTGAGGACTGATTCAGGTTCCTAGCAACCAAATACAGAGGAGAGCTGAACCTTCTTGCTGTGAGGCCACAGTGCTGACCACTGCACCATTGTGTCCCCTGAAAATGCCACCACGTTGTTGGGATTTTCTGTAAAAGCAAGCACACATGAACATAGCAGTTCCTTCACAGGGCTGGTGGTGCAATGGATAACGCGTCTGACTGCGGATCAGAAGATTCTAGGTTCAACTCCTGGCCAGCTCGCTTTAAACTTTATACTGAGAAGATGAAGTGAGAACCACTGCTGAAAGTCCCTGAAATCCTCTCTCAGATGCTCCAGCTCAGGTTAGTGAGGTGGTGGAGAAATGAGTGACAACTCTGCCAGCTGGACCCTCTTGGGGCTTCACTCCTGGAGGTGGAAATGATGAGGAGTTTTAAAATCTGCTCCTCTTTCACGCTGACTTGTTTTCTTGGGTTCCCTCTTTCCTCCTTGTCTGCTGTAAACATGAACACATGCATGGATCCTGCTACCTCTCACATGTTAAGCTGGCACTTGACAGTGACAGCAGGAGAACAAGAAATCCCAGAGTGTCATCAACATTTCCTGTAAACTAAATGACAGAAGCTGTTGAATTTCTGTGTCAGAACAAGGAGAAAGGAGCCCCAATGAAAGAGTGGTGTGTGTGTGAATGAGAGGACATTGTTCAGTCCACAGACCTGAGCATCGCTGCTCTGACTACCACGTTACCTCCTGGTTATCAGTGTGAAGTCAATGGTGAGGTAGTCAGTTGTTCCTTGTGTTTTATTCCAGAGGCCTGGTAGTTAAACGCTGAATTAAATAATTTTAATTCTTTACTTGAATATTCATGCTGTTTTGCTGGAAATGTTTGACAACTTCTTGCATGTTGGTGCCCCATCACACACAACAGGTGCACTTGTACTCTTTTCACCTCTGACCCACAAACATTCCACCAGTGAACGTCCAGAAATTGAAGCATAAACAGTTCAGCAACAACAAATTCTTCAAATCATCCTCTGAACCGAGAGCCACAGGCTCCTCCCAACATATGCAACACTGCCATTGAACTCTGCTTCAGTGTAACGGTGGTCGAAGGGTCAACATTGAACCTGTTGTATGACTTGAAAATTGTATCAGAGATCTGTGAGCAGGGCTAAATATATGAAAGTGTTGTCATTAACAGGTTGTGCATTTCTGTAGGTCCAAACATATCCTGGACTCCACCAATGCCAGTTGTGACCTTGTGGGCTCCGGCTCCAGCGCTGTCAGTGAAAAATGACTGACAATCCATTGTCTCCTGGTGAGTCCTGCTGTGTTGGTAGGATGCATCAAATCACTGTGGGAACAAGAGACACAGTGACTGAACTGTAGCCCATCCATCCATCCATCCATCCATCCATCCATCCATCCATTCATCCATCCATCCATTCATTTTCTTCCACTTATCCTGTTAAGGGTTGTGGGGTGGGGGGACCTGTCTCCCCAGCTTTCAGCGTGAAGTGGGTTCACCCTGGAGGGGTCGCCAGTCCATTGCAGGGCCAACACATAAAGACAGACAACCATTCACACTCACAGTCACACCTAGAGTCAGTTTAGAGTATCAATCAGCCTCGTCCTAATCCTCATGTCTTTCCCACTGAAAAACTTTCACACCTGAAGTGTGAAGCATCGATAAAAGTTAATTTGACAGCACAACAGAAAATCCGAGTATATCACTGACATATTCTGTAAAAGAAATGATAGAAGCTGTTGAATTTTTAGAATGAGAAAAAATGTCCCCCAATGAAAGAGTGATGATTCTTTATTTTGATTTTGTTCTTCACTCCTACACAAGAGAGGGAAAGTGTCGGCTGGCTAGGAGCAACTGCCTGCTTCAGAATGGGAGGAGCCTCAGGACTTTCCAGTGAGAGCTGCAAACTTCCACCAGCGCCCACTGCCAGCACGTCTTCATGATGGAGCTGAGAAGAACACAACAACACAAGAGCACTGGAGAGGAGCACAACACTTCTTTGCTTCCTTGTCACTCTCATATCTGTCTGTACCATCTGGAGCTGGGGGGAGGAGCTTCACATGTTTTTTTTCTTGTTTTTTTTTCCAAAAGGGAATGACATGACTTACTCTGTATATTAGTATATGAACTACTGAGAATGTTCATCCCCAGTTTTAAGTTAGAATTAAATGTTAAGTAGAAAAATCTTCCCTCTTCAATCCTGTCACTCAGTGTTGTAAACTGTTTCAAACAAATTCTACTGTTCAACAGTTCAAGTGTTTCTAATGAAGCTGAATGTGCTCTCTTCTACTTTCCTCAATTGTGTTTCTTTCATGTCCTCCTGAGATCAAAGACAGAATTCTAGGTACTGTCAAAGCCCTGATGACATCATCAGGAATTCTGACTTTGATCTGGAAACTCTTGCTTTAATCTGAATTTGATCTGACTGAAGTTTTAGTTTAGGTTGCATGAGACAGATGCCCCCCCCCCCCCCCCCCCCCCGTGACCCTTAAAGGATAAGAATAGAAAGTGGATGGAGGGATGGACTTAACACTGAAATCAGCTGATCTGATCCACATTCTAATTTTTCCTTTCCCTCTTTAGGAGTCATGGAGAATAGTAGTGTATATAATAATGTATATAAAACCTTGGAGTATCTTTCCAAAGCTTTGAGTATTTCATCTTGTTTCTACTTGTAGTTTTATTGTCTGGATCTTTTCTTTTTATATCCTGCTGACTGCTCTTTGCTTTTGGAGCTTCCTTCAACAACTACCAAGCCTCCTGGGTACTGTAGGAAACATGGTCAAGTTCTTCTTACTTTTGCAGTCAAGTCCTGCTCACATTGGTCTGTCTTCATTTTGACTCCTCCCACTGCCACAATGACCAGCCTTTATACACTTGGTGACTGGGGCCCTGGTTGCTGCAGGCCTCAACACCAGCCTGTGGTTGTGAGCAGGGCAGAACAGAACTGACAGTATCTCACATGCAGGACCTGGGTCAGTGCCTGGTGCCAGCTGGGGCACCGCTTTAACCTGGACCCCCTGGAAGATCTTCTCCAGGAAGTCGCCTTTTTGGTTCCATCAAGGCCTGTGAGGATGGTGAAGAGTGATCCACCACCAGGCAGCACAGTCAGCAGCAGCCATTTTGTTCCACTAGACTCATGTATGATAGTGAAAGACTGGTGAGTACTTGCTAACTAACACTTCCTGTTTTTATTGCTATTCTTCCATGAATGTGCTCATGTTGGCTTGTCCCCAACCACAGTTTCAAAGCCATGATGACATCTTTCATTAACAATCAGATCAAATTTTTTCTCTATTTGGACAAATAAGGTTTCAACTGACACGGCTGGCCAACGTCCTGGAGTTAATTCAGCCTGTAGAACCAGGTGCTGGTTCCTTCTTTTACTAGGCAGGAACAGGCAGCAGATCCAAGATCAGTAGGCGAAGATGTCTGCTTTGACTGGTAGGAGGAAAGAGAGCAGGAGAGCTGGTCAGAGACAAAGACAGACAATGAAGAAGGAGTGCTGTATTCTGCTAGCACATGCTAGTCACAGTCAGAGATAATGAGTCTCAGCAGGTAAAGATTCATCACTGATTTCAGAAGATAATTGGACGTTCACTGGAAGACTATGAATGTTTGTGGGTCAGAGGTGAAAAGAGTACAAGTGCACCTGTTGTGTGTGATGGGGCACCAACATGCAAGAAGTTTTATACATTTTGAGCGAAAAAGCGTGAATCTTCAAGTAAAGAATTAAAATTATTTAAGTAACAATGAGGTCTCTGTAATAAAACAAAAGGGACAATGACTACCTCACCATTTCCACCCCTCTTTAACAGATTCACATTTCAAAACAACCAAGTTTATTTTATTCCTTTCTTTTAGTAGAGGATGGTTTTGATCCATCAACCTCTGGGTTCTGGGCCCAGCACGCTTCCTCTGTAAATCCATATTTTGGATTCTGGCCTTTTCTGCTTTTCATTTTGTATTTGTATTAAAGTTCTATTGCTGAAAAAAGGTTTTTTTGCCTTTTTAAACACACACACACACTTCCAGTGACTAATCCATATTTTCATCACTTAAACCACCACTGGAGTATTGAAAGAGATTCCACATGTTGGTCAACCAGAGAAGCTTCACCTGGTGACGCTCATCCAACCATGCATGAAGGTCAAGCTGCATTATCTGCTGTGCTCATTAGCAGGGGAATTAGCTGAAATGGTCAGTATCAGTAACAGGGTGACACTTTATCACAGCAGTGGACAAACATCAGCATTCATCACACAGCAGCTCCTCTGATCAACAGAACAAGCTGAAGTATTCTGGAGAATGAGGGCATGGATCCCTCTACCTCTCACATGCTAAGCTAGCACTCTACCATTGGAGCTAATTCCCCTGCTAATGAGCACTGCAAATAATGCAGCTTGACCTTCAGATTTGAGGGAAGAAAACCTTGAAACATTCATTCATCTTCTTCCACTTATTCCTGTTCAGGGTCTCGGGGGGAGCTGGAGCCTATCCCAGTGTCTACGGGCAAAAGGCAGCGTTCACCCTGGACCAGTCACCAGTCCATCACAGGGACAACATACAGGGACAAACAACCATTCACACTCACATTCATACCTACAGTCAATTTAGAGAATCCAATCAGCCTTTTCCCCAAATTGCACGTCTTTAGACTGTGGGAGGAAGCCGGAATACCAGAGAGAACCCACACAGGCACGGGGAGAACTTGCAGACTCTACACAAGAAGATACTGCGCCCGAGCCGGTACTCGAACCCAGAACTTTCTTGCTGTGAGGCCACAGTGCTAACCACTGCACCATCCTGCAGCCCCCTTGAAACATGATGATGTTATTATTTATGTCTTTAATGCACCCAAACCTTTATTTTTCAGGGGTTTTGAGTGGTTCTGGGTCATGAATCAAAATTTGAATTGGACAAAAATTTCATGCAGGGTCACTGGGGCCACACGTTTCATGTTCTCAACAGATTGAAACTGTAGAGTGTGTGACATGTGGTGTGTTTGTCAAGTTCATCAAGGACAGTAAACATGAGCAGGTCTAGATTCACCTCCATCTTTGGAGGTTGTTGAATTTCCTCCTGAGGACCGTCAGGCTGTTTCCTTACTTTGCTGTGACACAACAGCAGACAGCAACAAGGACTGCTGTAGTGCACTTGGTAAAATCACCATCTGTAGACTGGACCAATATGCTGATGTGATCCTTTGATTAGTTTCGGATCAGTCAGAGATCAAAGACTGAAGCAGGAGATCAATGCTCAGAATTCAGAGATCAAAGACTCCTGGAGCGTTGCCCTCTCTTGTCTTTGGGCCTGGATGTTAATGAATGTTTTACACAATTCTTTTTAAGAAAAAACTTGCATGACATTTCAAGGAGTTTTTCCTGCCAATACAGGACAACACCCACTCACAAACCAGTGCTGGACAAGTTCCTTCAAAGCTGTAATGCCTTATTTCTTACTTGTTACTGTCATTTTAAAATAATTGGTTCCATTACGATTGTGTCTGCCAGCGCTTGGTGACTGTACAGGAGGTCTGGGGACCGCAGGGCCACAACAAGCCCATTTCCTCAACTCTCCATTTAGTACAGAGGTCCCCAAGTACGGACCAGTGAGGATAAATGTGATCGTGGAGAAGTCTGTTTGTTCTTCAACTGGTCCAACTTGATGGTGAGATCTGTGACGCCATCTTGTGATAGTGGATTCATTCATCTGCTATTTCAACACATTCAAGTTCATTATCCCTACATGTCAAAATACATTTGGTGTGGAGTTTTACTTTCTGGCCTCAATCATAATATGTGCATTTATTCTTCATGAACATTTCTCAGCTTTGTAAGTTTATGATATTTTGTCTTCCTCTGTTTTCTATTCCATTGTTGTTGATGATTCTATTGCAGGTTTGAGTTCCCTGTTGACTGAAGCAGAAACAGGAACAAAAAGCTGGAGGTGGTCAGAGCTCCAAGTTGGGACGCTGATATTAAAGTAGGAGATGAACACATCCAGGTTAGCCATCACTCTCAGAACCTGCTACTTTACCTCTTCAGAATGTAGCAGCATAGCATAGCTTCATCTCACCGGTTAGTGGCCCACTTTGATGTCTGGGATATGAGGTTAAAGGTTCTTTACAGCTCTGAATGAAGGGTTTATAAAGTGTTAACAATGCCATGAATAACACAAGCATTCAGTAATCCTTGATAAAAGGAGACTCACCATCAAGTTGGACAAGTTGAAGAACAAAAGGACTTCTACACTATCACATTTATCCTCACTGGTCCATACTTGGGGACCTCTGTACTCAATGGAGAGTTGAGGAAATGGGCTTGTTGTGGCCCTGCGGTCCACAGACCTCCTGTACAGTCACCAAGTGCTGGCAGACACAATCGTAATGGAACCAATTATTTTAAAATGACAGTAACAAGTAAGAAATAAGGCATGACAGCTTTGAAGGAACTTGTCCAGCACTGGTTTGTGAGTGGGTGTTGTCCTGTATTGGCAGGAAAAACTCCTTGAAATGTTTTTTCTTCAAAAGAAATGTGTCCTTCTCATGTTGAGCTGTGGACATCAGCTGACTGCTTTTCTTGCCACTGCCTTGCTGGCAGGAAAAGCCTGAGCAGAAATGAAGAGTGAGTTCAAGGCAGTAGATTTCACTCCATAGTTTAGGCCTTCATCCAGCAAGGAACCATAAATGATGATGTCAGCACTCCTCCAGCACTGCGATGCAGCTTAGAGAGGTCGGAGAATCACATGACTTCTCTCACTGGTTATTGATGTTTATCTGTGTCTATATATAATTTATGTCATGTATATATTTGTATATTAATGTTATTCATGTTACATAAAACATGTTAAACACGGAACAGCGTGGACACAACAAATGAGCTGGTTCAGAGACACGAGGCAAAAAAAGCTGGATGAACTCTTCTTCATTCCAAAAATGACTTCACCCTTGAACACTGACGTCAGGTCATTTTATAGGGTCCTCCATTTTTTCATTTATGTGACGTTGCATATTGGGAAATAATTATAAAAAAATATATATATTTTGATGAAAACTATATTTGATCAGGAAAACTACATTGGGTCAAATAAATCCATCGTTCGTGACGGTGTTACCAATTTTAACTTAAGTGCTCTGGTGCTGATTGCCTCATTAAGATCTTCATGAAGAAATAAACTGAGATTTGTAAAAAAAAATTTTTTTTTACAGAGTTGGCAGTTGTCTGAGCATGGAATCTTTCTTTGTGTTGAGAACAAACCCTCAAAGCCTTCATGTTTCAGTTTGCTTCACAGCTAACAGACAAACACCTCTTAGCCTGGTTCTGGTAGTCCAGGTTTAAACACCAACACAAGGATTTTATGCTGATTTCTTCACATGCAGCTGAAATCTAGACTTCAAGTGTTCATGTGAGGTTACAGCTTCACGCCTATTTAGTTTTCAACAAATATTAAGTCACTTTAATGCATTGAGCTTACTAACGAACTTTAGTCTCAGTAGCTGAATCTGTTAGGGGGAAGGCAGTGTGGACCGGCAGGAGCCTCCTACAAAATGCAATGGAGAGAAGAAGAAATCCTGAGGAGTCGCTATGAGATTGAAGTGTTAAAGACGTGGCTCCTTTGGTGGTGATAGGATTTGAGCTATTGACTCTATTTTTAGTTTATTTCAATGTTATTGCAAACATCAGCTGCTCACTTATCAGCTAGCAAGTAAACAACAGTATTGTTCAGTGTGCTAGCTGAAGTAGACCGAGCGGTCAGTTGAGTCTTTATTTCCATGTGTGCTCATGGTAGCAGGGGTTTAGATTTCTAAATGTAACCCTTTTACCACCGGCTCCAATATTAAAACCCACCTTAGGCTTACAGGGAACACTAACTCATTTCAAATATCTTGTATGGTAAAAGTCCCATCTGGAATAATTAATATCAATCTAGGGCAATGTATGATTCTCACTCTAAAATATTCAAATGGAGGCTATGGGGAGAACACTTGACCTTTAAACTCTGCTGTAAAGCTTCAGTAACACACAAATTCAATGAAACACCACAAGATTTCAGTTTAGAAAATGTATTAAAGGCTTGCAGAAAAACACATTCAAACCTTGAATAAACAAGACTATAGAAAATAAAAAGAACCCCGGGGTATATTGTTTGTCTTTTTTTCAACTGTCTAATTTTATTTCGAGTGCACTCTTGTTTACTTTCGTTGGCCCGCTTTAGTTGGAGCTCATGATGGAAACCTTTAGCAGATCCCCCCGTGTGTCGGTGAAGTCAACAATACCGGACCGCAGCCGATGAATCCCTCGCTCGTTATGGCAGCAACCGTCCCGCTCGCAGCAGCCCGCAGCAACAGACCTCCGTGATTCCGCAGCAGCGGCACATCCTCCGACTCCGTCGGCAGCAGTGACGCATCCTCCGTTAACGACTCTCTCCCGAGGCGACTATCCGAAGCTGCTGTCCCTTCCGTGCAGCGGCGTCTCCCTTCAGCGTGGACAGCGTTAGCCTAGCTCCCGCTAGCTTCTGTAACTGGACTTGCCTGGTGCTCAAAACACAATCGGTGGCGGAGAATCCGACTCACGCACTCCGATCACGTCGGTCAATTACAGTTCACAGTCCGTTACCGATAAAAACTCCTCTCCGACGACACACAGTCTCCAAACTCCGATAACGTTACGCCATTACACGATGCTCCTTCCTCGCGCTCGTTTCTCCCGGAAGTGTAAACACTAAAGGTCATGAACTCACGCACGTAACCTAACGTAAGAGAATTACTTGAACATTTTTGAAAGACATTCACACCCCATGAAATGATGTTTTTTTGAAAGTTACTAATTTTAAACAAATTTTATTTACATTTTAATATCTTCTTCATAACAAATACTTATTTATGTAAATTTTATCTTAACCATGAACTGGCATTTTACTCAACTTATTCCTATGAAAATCATGAAATAAATACCACTGATTTCTCAGAGTATTACATAAACCTAGGATTAAATTAAAGCTGCAGTCAGCGTTGTTTGGGCCTGAGCCTCCTCCCGCCCACCGGGGCCGAGTAGCAGGGGTCGTCCTGAATCCAGTGATGAATTTTATGAAAGCGGTGGGACTTGTACATTTACAGCAATTGCTTGCAGTGTACTACAAGATTTCAACAGTATCACCCTGTTTATAAAAATACAGTACTTTGCCGTTAATTCTAATAGGAATCTGTTAAATTACACCCCATGACTGTTTAACAGAACTATGCTGTAATGCTAAAATACAGTACTTCACTGTAAATAAATCAACAGTATCTTTGCCTTATGGACGCAAGGAGAATCTCCTGATCTGCACGTGAGGCCAGAGCCTTGGTTATCATCCATCTCAATCACAGTCATTTGGTGAGTAGCGATTGCATTTATTGTAGACACTGGCGCAAAGTCTGTAGGCCAGTGGAGGCTAAGTGAAGTTTCCAGTTTGTGTGGCGACACACACGAGAGGGGGGTGCACTTATTAAAATATAATAGTGACCAAAGCCGGACAACGCCACCTTGGGAATTTCGCCCAAGGAAATAGTTAACGTACCGACCAAAAGGCACTCACAGGTTCATTTACTAATTGGCAGGAGACGTGGTTCCATGACAAAAATATTTTATTGTAAACAGGCCAGCAGATTAAAAAGAGAACAAGAATGAATCTAAACAAGTCTGGAGCTTACCAGTGGGGGTGAGGGATCCCAAGGCAGAAGACACCCTGATCAATTGGGACATCACATTTAAAAAACACACATGATTAAAGCAAAACAGGGGTGCACAGCACACAAGAGGAAAAGCGACGCCAGGACTGTGAGCTTCCAGTACCTGAAACGAAATGACAAGAATTATAATTTAACACCAAAACTAAAAAAAACAAAAACACAAACCAGAACCAAACTCAAACCACAATTTAAAAATTAATTCGAGAAACAAGATTTAATTATTAAACACAAATTAGCAAGGAAAAATAATACAACCCAAAATAATCAGAAACGAGTTCATTTCTCCATTGCTAGACCAGGGAGCTAACAGATAGCCGTCCAGCAGCTTGCTACACCCTGAAGCCCAAGCGGAGGAATGGGAAACAATGCAGATCCAAACCTTCAGCGCACCATGAAGGACAGTTCAGTGGCGCCACACGGTGGACATCAGGATCTGGCAGACTCTGGTTAAACAAGGTGAATTACTGAAACAACCTCCAGTTCAACACACAGCGGATTCCAATTCGTTAACACAGAAGCAGAGCACTCCAGTGAACACAGTAAACAGTGAACAAACAAGCACAACATGTGTAGATGGCCAGTAGGTCGCAGAACAGGCTAGTAGCAGAGCAGGCTAATAGCAGAGCAGGAGCCTGTAACAAAGCAGGACAGTCTGTAGCCAAACAGCCAGCGCAAAGCAGGGTAGTCTGTAGCAAAACAGCAGCCAGAGCAAAGCAGGGTAGTCTGTAGCAAAACAGCAGCCAGAGCAAAGCAGGGTAGTCTGTAGCAAAACAGCAGCCAGAGCAAAGCAGGGTAGTCTGTAGCAAAACAGCAGCCAGAGCAAAGCAGGGTAGTCTGTAGCAAAACAGCAGCCAGAGCAAAGCAGGGTAGTCTGTAGCAAAACAGCAGCCAGAGCAAAGCAGGGTAGTCTGTAGCAAAATAGCGTAGTCTGTAGCAAAACAGCAGCCAGAGCAAAGCAGGGTAGTCTGTAGCAAACAGCAGCCACAGCAAAGCAGGAGCATCTAGCAAAGCAGGATAGTCTGGCAAGACAGCGCCCGGTAGCAAAGCAGCAGCTAGTTGTTCCTCAGTGTCACGGCTCACCAGCTGTGCCAATCAGGTGTAGATCGCACGCATGCAGAGCAAAGGGTTTCACAGCTTGTATGCTGTGGCAAACAGCCTCTGCACGTCAGATCGGCGGGGGGGGGGGGGGGGGGTGTTTCCCCACTAGCGGCGATTAAGGGACCGTGTCCCAAAAGCCGGACGCCTACAATTAAACACGTGAATATGAAAAACGTGCATGATCAGCATGCAATACGAGCTACAGGGAGCTACTGCTACATACCAGCACAGACGGTGGCGAGAAGGCAGACGTGAGGCGATCAGAGGCGGAAGCGAGGTGACCAGGAAGTGGGAGGACCGCGGACCCCAAGAGCAAGAGATTGACCAGGTAGATGCTGCCCCTATTTATAGAGCAGCGCCTCACACTGGTTGGCTAATGATGGTACAAGCCAAGTCAGGCATCACCAACCAGTCTCACTGCTAGGATGGGACCTCTCATCCTGCCACATTTGCATTGATAATTACACTCGGTGCACATCATGCTAGCCAGATTTAGCAGCTAGCCAAAATGTTGAAAATGCTTGCAAATTAATCCAAAAAACACAGAGAGTTGACTTTACTTTTTACATCTCGAGCCTCCACAAATTAATGTGTGCGACATCTGTATTTTGCCTGTGAATTCATGAAGCTTTCTGATAGACTGAACCATTTTACAGTACACACAATATACGTGTCACACAACAGTTAAGTCGGTTCATATTAAGATGAGTGCACACTGACTGTGTTTACATGCAATTACGTTCCTCCATCTTGTGCTAGGCTACTGCTCTGGCATGAGTCTGTCTGATGGCATGATTACAGTGTACTGAAGGCCATAGATCAGAAGCTGTGGTTGTATTTGTTTAAAAAAGAGTGGTTTTAGCATCGTTCAAGTGCCTGCTCATTTGTGTTGATTTTTCTTTGTCTCTGATATTGCCTACAGATGCAGGAGCCTATTTTCCAGCTGCCCTGATCCTAGTAAGTACTTGCCTGTCCATCACATTTCACAGTTAATCAGTTATTTTTTCAGACCTCAAACATTGAAATAGACAACTATGTTATCTGGTCAAAGAAGCTGTTTTTTTCTTCTTCTTCTTCTTCTCTTCTCTTTTCTCCCTCTTTTCTTGGATCTCCAACACTACATCTACATGTATATATTTGATGGCTTATAATGTCTCATTCATCTGAGTGAGTTCCAACACTCCTTTTTTAGGCGCTTCATTGGAATAAATCCTGAGAGTGTCTGCATGTTTTCCCTGTGCTGGTTCTCTCCAGGTACTCCAGCTTCCTTCCACAGTCCAAAGACATGCAAATGGAAATGCAACTCTAAATTGACCGTAGGTATGGCTGTGAGTGTGAATGGTTGTCTGTCAATATTTGTTGGCTGCGGTGGACTGCGATGGACCACTGACCTGTCCAAGGTAATGTCCCTTCTGGGATAGGCTCCAGCCCACCCTGTGACCCTTAACAGGATAAGCGGAAAAATGGATGGATGGATGGACGGATGGATGGATGGATGGATGGGTGGGTGGGTGATCACTCACAGGACTGTGAGTCTCTCACTCTAACCGCTTCATGCTATGGGACTTACACTGACGTAACCTGATTAGGTCAGTCAGTTGAGCACGAGACTCTTAGTCTCAGGGTTGTTGGTTCAAGCCCCATGTTGGGTGTTGATCTTAAACACCACTGCTTGTCCTCTCAGTTTTGAAAGCTTTGTTTGTAAATTGTCAGAAAAATCAGTGAATAAACAATACAAACTTAGGCTTTGTCAGAAATTCCATGCTTCCAAACTAACCAATATGAAAAAAACAAAAGGTGAGACTTTTTCGTGCATTCGAAAATTTGTATGCGCTTCATTGTATCCGCTTTCTATACTTCCATGCATCCCAGCTTATTTCTGTTAAGGGTTGCAGGGGGAGGCTGGAGCCTTTCCCAGTGGCTTTCAGGTGAGAGGCAGGTTTCACCCTGGACAGGTAGCCAGTCCATTGCAGACAGAATACCCACGCAGGCACGGGGAGAACATGCACACACCACACAGAAAGAACCTGTGCTCGAGCCAGAACTTGAACTTGCTTTGAGGCGACACTGTTAACCACGGTACCACCGTGCCACCCATTGACTGTAACACATTGTAAACAATATACACTCTTGTTATCATGCAACATGTAGCCGTGTACAAAAATCAAATAAATTACATCGCATAAAAAGCATAAAAAGATGTGTTAAAAAGTTCAAAAATAAATAGAGTTCATGATCGTTAAAATTGGTTATAATGTGAGCAGGTTAAAAGCATAAATATAATATGTAACATTTAAAAAGTAAAACTATTTACAGTTAAAAAATAAATTCATATAAAGGTCTTTAAGTTCTCTGAGTCTTGAAAAGATCAGTGATCTGAGAATAAGGAGAGGGGAAGAAGCCGTGTTTATATGTAACCTCAATTGTTACCTGTCAATCATTTCATTCCTGTCTGATCTTTGGGTGTATTAAGACCGCAAAAGCCAATGAGAGGAAAGTTACTGTGTAAGGGGTGGGACTAGTGGCGCAGGTTTGTGAGGTGAGTAGTTAGCGCGCATGGGGAGAGAAACAGAGGCAATGATCAGAGAGCTAAGAGGGGAGGCATCATTTGTGTGGAGAGCATTTAAGTTTATTTTGGAGGTCGACGACTGGTGGTCCTGATGTAAACTTCTGTGTGACCTTCGAGAGGTGAATATTTATGCCTGTATTTGCGCTTTATCTAACTGTTATAGTGAAAAGAGACTGGATGTGTACATGGTTAGCGACGTGCTAGCTAGGGATAGCA
Source organism: Aulostomus chinensis (assembly GCF_037954235.1). Classification (NCBI taxonomy): domain Eukaryota; kingdom Metazoa; phylum Chordata; class Actinopteri; order Syngnathiformes; family Aulostomidae; genus Aulostomus; species Aulostomus chinensis. The sequence goes on along the minus strand of NC_141323.1, from coordinate 24,961,755 downwards.
TTCCGTGCTAATGTGCCAGCAGATCGTAGCTTTAGCGTTGTAATATTTTTGGAGCGAAAGTAAAGGTAATGCGAATTCGACACGAGATAATGTTTGATAATTGTGGCTAAATTAAGATAATATGCTTGAAGGAGACGGACATTGGAGAGAGAGAGACGGGTTTCCATCCGATGGCTGTGCTGTTCTGCTGTGCCTTGTCCTGCTGTGTTTTCTTCTTCGTGACTTTCGCTGTCCCGCCATTGCGTGTGAGTGTTTGGATTGTGACTTCCACCGCCATTGCCATTACCATTCAGACTCTCATCCTCCATTCCCGTTCTCCCCCTTCTAATAAAACCCTGGATTTGTGAGGACTAACATACACATGCACTTGCTTTTATTGTGTGCTCAGCTGCGAGTGAAGCGGCCATTACAGTTGTGAAGCCCCGACCGCACACGAGCTTCAATAAACAGGCCTGAAACAGGTAAAAATTAAATTTAAGGTGTTTCATATGAATGTGTGTGTGCCCACAGGTAAAATATTGAGTTTTAGTTGTTGTAAATTAAAGAATACCGTTTTAGAAGGTAACTTAAGGATTCTGAAAGGGATTAAATATGATGTATATTTAAAAAAAAACAAAACGGTTATCTTTTGTAGAGGAAACTTTTTTTCCTTACAATTGAGGTGTTAAGGATGACTTGAGGGTATTTTATGTGAAACTATCTAACTAAAAAATATTTTTATTTTCAGTGAAACGAAAGTTCAGAACCAAGAAAGACACTGTTTGTTTTGTTTTGAAAATCCTCTTACTCATTGTTAATAATTTTGTTCATTGTATTTTTATAATACTAGAATATATTCAATTTTTATTTCATCCATCTCTGTGAACAAGTACCTGTGAAGGATTAATTTGAAATTCTTTTAACTTCAGCTTGAGGAAAGGGCAGCTTTGAGTCTTTGGGGACCAGCATGAGCGAGCTTCCCTCACGCACTTCTTCTTGAAGCGCCTTTCCGCAGCTTTGAAATTGAATGTCATGCAGCGTGTAATTTGAAGTAGACAGATGGCAGATGCAGTACTTTTCTATAGATGACATCAACATTTTTTTAATTGTATTGACAGGACACCTATTGGGCGTGTGAAAAGACCCTGAGGCTGTTGCGCTTCACTTTTTTTCTGAGGTTTTAAAGTGAGTGAAATGGATATAGAGCCCATGTGTGTCAGAGTCAAGGGCTTACGGCCATACCACTCTGAACACGCCCGATCTCGTCTGATCTCGGAAGTTAAGCAGAGTTTGGCCTGGTTAGAACCTGGATGGGAGACTCCCTGGGAATACCAGGTGCTGTGAGCTTTTTTGTTTCTTTGTGAGGAAAGGGCCGCTTTGAGTCTTTGGGGACCAGCATGAGCGAGCTTCCCTCACACACCTTTTCTTGAAGCGCCTTTCTGCAGCTTTGAAATTGAATGTCATGCAGTGTGTAATTTGAAGTAGACAGATGGCAGATGCAGTACTTTTCTCTAGATGACATCAACATTCTTTTCTTTTATTGACAGGACACCTATTTGGTGTGTGAAAAGACCCTGAGGCATTTGCGCTTCACTTTTTTTCTGAGGTTGTAAAGTGAGTGAAATGGATATAGAGCCCATGTGTGTCAAAGTCAAGGGCTTACGGCCATACCACTCTGAACACGCCCGATCTCGTCTGATCTAGGAAGCTAAGCAGGGTCGTGCCTGGTTAGTACTTGCATGGGAGACCGCCTGGGAATACCAGGTGCTGTAAGCTTTTTTGTTTCTTTGTGAGGAAAGGGCAGCTTTGAGTCTTTGGGGACCAGCATGAGCGAGCTTCCTTCACACACCTTTCCTTGAAGCGCCTTTCTGCAGCTTTGAAATGGAATGTCATGCAGCGTGTAATTTGAAGTAGACAGATGGCAGATGCAGTGTACTGGGCTTCTCTCTACTCCTCTCTCTCCTCCTATGTGTGTCATACATTATTATACTCATAGGTATTACTAACTTGTCTCCTTTTCTGGAGCCTTTTAGGCTCCTCTCATTCCAGATCTGGGTGCTGCTGGAGGAGGCTGCAGAGCTGAAGAGGCTCAAGCTGCCACCCATAGCTCCACCTACTCACATCACCGTCTGTCCATCAGTCTCTCTCTCTCTTTATCTCTGTCCCTCTCTTTCCTTCTACATATCAGTCTTCCTCCATTGTCTGTTTTGTTCTTGTTCTCTTTCCCCCCAACCGGTCAAAGCAGAAGGCCGTCCCCATTGAGCCTGGAACTGCTCGATGTTCCTGCCTGTTAAAAGGAAGGTTTTTGTCGCCGCTGTTGCAGGATGTGCTTGCTGATGGAGAATTGTTGGGTGTAGATTCATTGAAGGAGTTTGGTACTGGACCTGCTCTACCTGTGAAGTGTCATGAGATAAGTTTTGTTGTGATTTGGTGCAATATAAATAAGATTAACTTGACCAGTGTTATTTGTGGTCTTTCGTTAATTGCATGCCACATGAAATTATTATTAGTCACTTTTATCTCACATTTGACCTGCAGCTACAGTCTCACAGTGGCAAGACGAGAAAACTTCTACTTCTGATGATGACAGTTTGTTCAACAATGAACTTCATCCAGTACCATGTTGTTCAACACTGGAACACCAGCATAGCACCTGGACAGGGACTTGAACCCTGGACCCTCAGATTAAAAGTCTGATGCTCTACCGTCTGAGCTACTCAGGCTCTTTCTACAGCATTTAGACAGGAAAAGAAACACCTGTGAAGGTCAAACTGCTGCTTTCTTGACTTGTTCAATCCTCCATGTTCAAGTCCACCATGCTTTTGATTGGCTCTGATTCTCTGTGGCAAAATCCAACAAGAGGCTCCAAAAATGTCTTGAATGTCATAAGAATGCACAGGACAAGATGTTCATTTCCTTCATGTCTGCAGTTCCTCCACTGGAAAGTAAAGTCAATGCTGTTCCTCTGCTGAAACCTGGGATCGGACCAGGGACCTTTAGATCTTCAGTCTAACGCTCTCCCAACTGAGCTATTTCAGCTCTGAGGGAGGGCCCTGCTTCTCTCATTTTATAATCTCTTCCACTCTCACTAGAACTTAGAGAGGATTTGAGCTTCTGAAGTCATGACACATTGAACAGTTCTACAGGACCATTTTTGATGAATGTCTGAATCACACAAGCTTCTTTTGTTTGTCTTCTTCCCAGTTGCCTCAACATTGTGTGAGCCAATAATTCCACATCTGTACCAGACACACCTCTGGTTGGTGGGTTTTCTGGATCTTTCTGTTCTAACAGTGTCTTTTATCTTAAATATGCCACTTTCACATGAAAACATCAATAACAGGACAATATCAAAACTATTATTGCTGCTGTTGCTGTTGTTGGTTGTGTGTCTGTCTTCCATCCCCCTGTCCCCCTGTCTTTCTCTCTGCTTGTCTTTCACCCTCATCTTGTTCCCCATCTTTTTGTCATTCTCTCCCTCATTTCTCTCTGTCTTTTGTCTTTTCTTCTCTATATTTGTCTTCTGCTGCTCCAGGATCAGCTCCTATCACAGTGGTCCAGAACCATTATGAAGCCTGATCATGAATGTGAGCAAAGCTCTTGGAACAGGCCTGCTGCCACCACAACTAAGATCCTGCAGGTCACTAGAAACTCCAGTGTCCAGCTGACAAGTGGACTTTCCTCTGATCTGTGGTGGTGCTGAGTTTAGCAAACATCTCCAACAAGAAGATGAAGGAGGCCATCAACTCCTCCAAGCTCAACATCTATACTGGCTTTACTGGGAGATCAGGAGGTCAAAGCAGATCTTCACCCTCCACCTCAGATGGTTTCTACTCACAGAGATGAGGGACCAGTTCAAACCAGCTACCTGGAGCTCCCTTAAGCCATTGTCCCCATCAGCTAACATCTGGATCTGGACCTGCACCGGTGCTGATTTGTGTCTTGAGTCCCCAGAGTTTGTTGAACCAGAGAAGCTTCAACTGGTGACGGTCGTACAACCAAGTGTGAAGGTGAGCCTGCATTGTCTGATCTGGAGCTAACGGGAATTAGCAAGTGCTCTGACTGTTCTAGAGTTGCTGCTTAGTTGAATTTGAATTTATTTGTTGAAATGTTCCAGTTTCTATGAGGTCAGGGAAGATTGGTGTGGATCTAAAGGTCCCTGGTTGGATCCCAGGACATTGTTTTGGCTCATTTGAACATTTTCAAACCCTCGTTGCTCAGATTTTACATGAATTTGATCATGACTTTTGGACAAATGTCTTGTTTATTAATTAAATAATCACTTCAGTTATGAATTTAGTGAGTCACCCAGACTTGGTCAATAACAAAAATTAGTCTGGTTATTATTCAGTTTCCAGTCAGTAGGGACACACGCACACACACACACACACACACACACACACACACACACACACACACACACACACAGCCTGTCTTTGGTATAAAATGGTCTGTCACGTTCACGTTGGAAGATTTCTCTGACTCAATTGTGAATAAAGAGATTCTTCATCTGACACCTGAGTCTTGATCCACTGATTCCTCTGATCCACCTCTTTCTGCTCCAACAAGGCTGACATGGATCAGGTGGGTCCATGTCATCCAATCAGTAGGTTTCTCCTCTCAATTAATTTTCTTCATCCCAGTTTAGATTGATTCTTCTCAGCCTCATGAAGGAGCATCTGATCAGGTGTTTGACTGCTTGTTGGTTGTAATTCCATAGATTTTAATCTCAGATGTTATAGAATTAATAAGAACATCTTAAAGACCTTTGTCCAACACTTGAAACTCACCTGTCTGTGGAGGCCCAACTGGCCTTTGGTAGTGAGGTGGTGGATGCATGTGAATGAAATGAGGCTCGTGTTGCTGTGAGGAGCCACTAGAGGGAGACACCTGTCGTTCCTCCCAGCTGACAATGAGGCTTCACAGCTGCATTTGAAGCTGTCCTTTACGAGTCACAACTGTCTTGAGCTCAGGAGCCAAACTCACCGAAAAAAATGCAAGTGGCTTTGGACAAAAGCGTCTGCTCAATGAAATTGTAGGATTGTAGAATTCTATAAATGTATAATATAATTGTAGAAATGCTCTCTCTCACCACCCCCCAAAGTCTGTGCCAGGGTCTCTGGCCAGTGGTCAATGGCTCATATCACCTGCCCAGGATGGATCCAGCTTGCTTGTCTTTGTAATTCTGCACTTATTAGAGACCTGGAAACAAAGGAATGCGGAAAAAGAGAAAATAGGACCTCACACAAATGGGCTTGTGACACAATTTTAAAGAGTTGTGTCAATGTGAATCTTTTACAAATGTGTGTGTGAATGTGGTTGTTGTGGCCGAGTGGTGAAGGCGATGGACTAGAAATCCATTGGGGTCTCCCTGCTCAGGTTGGAGTCCTGCCAACAACGTTAAAGTGTTGATGTTCTGGAGGAGACAACATCTGATCTTTTTAGATCCACGAGTCTTCTTTAAAGTGCTGCAGCAGCTGAGGATGAGGGAGAGACAGAATTTCAAACCATCTTCGTGAGGACATTTTGAAAAATGATGATATTTGCCACAGTTATTATTGACTTGGAACACTGCAAAAATATCCCCTCTCCAAAAACCCTCCTCTTCAACTTTGTACCCAAGTTGTCTCCTCATCAGGCACCACAGTGTCCAGGATGTTCAGTCAAAAAGTCATTAATGATTTTAAAAATGTCCATCAAACACAAAATAAGGCTTCAAATAGGTAAAATCACCATCTGTAGACTGGACCAATATGCTGATGTGATCCTTTGATTAGTTTAGGATCAGTCAGAGATCAAAGACTGAAGCAGGAGATCAATGCTCAGAACCCAGAGATCAAAGACAGAATTCAGACATCAGAGAAAGAATTCAGACATCAAACACATACCTGATGGAGGCTCCACCCCCCCCCAGACAGTTTCCATGTAAGTCGTAAGTTTTATTTTTAAAGCGCCAAATCACAACAAGTGTTATCTTCTTTTTATTCTTTTTATTAAAGATTGAAGCTCCATACAAGACAGTTTGTAGACAAGAACATCACAGCCTGGGAAGCTTTCACTTCTTTTGATGGACAGCTTTGATTTCAGGTTCTACCTCTGTAAAATTGAAAGTAAAGTAAATGAAGCACCTGTGAAGGTAAAACTGATGATGTCATGACTTGTTCAGTCCTCCAACGTTAAAGTCCAACAAGCTTTTGATTGTCTCTGATTCTCTGTGGCAAAATCCAACAAGAGGAAACAGAAAATCTTGAGGTTGTCTCACTTTTTTTTTTTAAAGAAACTCTGCATAGGACAGTGATAGGATGCTTGTTTCCTTGGATGAAAAAGTCTGGTACTCTCATCTTCTTAAACATTTACTTGTTCAATCAGGACAAGAGAATCTGAGCTTGGATGTCATTTTTTAGTAAAAGGTGAATTAAACTTGTAGAGCTCACATGTGTCAATCACCTCTGTAGAAGGTCCTGCCCCCACAGAGCTATAAATCCTCCCATCAGTGAAGAAAACTGAAGACGCCTCTTGGATGAGAGCTGAAGCATCTTCAAGAAACCTGAAATAGTCCACTTGGTGTGTTTAAATAATTCTACAATTTCTTTAAGCTTTTGTCCAAAGCCACGTGCATGTATCACATGTATATAATATATATGTGATACTCTTTCATCTACTCATGAACCAAAAATGCAGTCTAATACCAGTAAATTTGTGCAGAAAAATGTCATTTGTGCTCCTTCTTTTATTTATTTGTTTATTTAGTATTTTTTAATGTATTTTCTTTCAATTCACATTTTGTCCATTAACTTCATAATCACTCTTCACAGTCGCCATCTCATCACATGACTAAAGTTTGGGTTCTGTATTGGTGGTAAAATATCCTTCCATGCCCCTCACTAGTTTGCACACAGAAAAGTATTTTACTGGTTTCAAATCTCTTAGCGTGTTCTCTCACTTAAACCAGCTGTGGCAGCTTTCATTGTGTGATTGATTTTAAAATATAAAGATAGAACAGAACCATTGGAATAAGATGTCGGGACATTTGAAGGAATGTAAATCTCCTGTTGAAATGTTGCAGTGTGCAGCTGAGACTCTCTGGCAGTGGCACAAGGAGCCACAATGGCAGAACCTGGACCCTCCTGGAGGAGAACCACAGGTGAGGGCCTTCTTGGCTCCAGATTGATGGAAATCAAGTGTCTGAGGCTGTTAGCAGCCATGAAGTTGATCTGGTTGGGCACTGGTATTTTTTCTTTCTGCAGCTCAGGAGTGATTCAGGAGAAGAGTTTCAGAACAGCCAAGGTTGGGGACTGGAATTTTCAAATTTCCCCTGGAACCAGACAACCTTGGGAGGTAAAACCTCCAATCATAGCCACTCAGATGCAGCAGCAGAAAGAAGCTGTCATCTACCCTGACAGTCAGAGCATCAAGTCAAGAAAACATCAACCATCTTGGAGTTCCAAACCTTCACCTGTCAGATTCAGCTACTTCTTATTGTGGGACTTTAAATTTGAACACAATGGAATTTGGACAAGGAGTTTTCCTTCAAGTCCAAACATCATCGTCCAGCCTCCAACCAGAGGTCCATCAGTTATCATGGGAGCCACATGTGGAGTCTGGGTTCTTCTCTAGAATGTGACGGCAATGACAGTCCTGCCAAGTGACATCACTGACATGAATGGATGACTTCAGTCACCTGACTGGATGACTTCAGTCACATGACTGGATGACTTCAGTCACCTGACAGGATGACTTCAGTCACCTGACTGGATGACTTCAGTCACATGACTGGATGATAATGTAGATGCCAATGTAGAGGTTGGGGAAACAGTCTCTGAGAATCCAGCTTGAACCAACGCCCTCCTTGTTTTTCAAAAACCCAAACAGCGACCATCAGTCTCCCTCCAATCCTGTACTTGGGTTCAATGTTGCTGTTCCATTTTGCAGCAGTAGGTGTCGCTGTGATACCAGGTTCAGTTCAAGAGTCCCAACTCCAGCTCATGTTGGTGACCTCAGTGGCAGGGTGAAATGGCGCTTCAGTGGATCATGTGGATCAACTCATGTCTGTCCTCACTGCTCCACAGGTCTGTCAAATGTTCTGTAAAATAGTTTGACCACAGCAGAGATGCTAGATTAGGAGTTGATGGGAGTTGTTGCAGATACCAGTGTCCAAGGTCCAGCTTGAACCCAGTTTGTGCAGTTATTTGTCAAGCTAGCAGAGATTCTTTTTGACAAGAATTTTTACTTTCGTTTTAGTTATCGTCAGTCATCGAAGACTGGATTCAGTTAAATTCCCATCTTAGCCTTTTAGTTTAGAACAGTTTTAGTTAAAATTTAGTCTTTTGTCTTAAGTTTTAGTCTGAAGCAATGTTTTATTTTCCTGAGATGTTGCAAAGGGATATGTGATGTTCTATAAAACTCCATACAAAGCAAACATGAAACTGTCATTTAAACTGAGATTGAAGCACATTGCTCTTGTCAATAAGGATCATGATCATAATAATGAATCTCTTTTTCAGCAAATGAACTTTAATACAAACACAAAATGAAAAGCAGAACAAGCCAGAACCCAAAATATGGATTTGCAAGTTCAAACAAACAACAACCGGTCAAGCAAATCAAACCAACAGAAACCAACTACTGGTTCAAAACCAGTAAAAAACAAAAACAGAGGAAAAGTCTCTGTGTGAAAGAACATGCATGTGTATGTGTGTGTGTGTTTAGATGTGTGTGTGTCAAAAACTGACACACTTCATTTTTTGACAACATGAGCCAACAGTGGTGGTGTCTGTCAAAGAGGTGGAGCTCTGTCCTTCACCTGCAAGATTTCAGCAGGCAGCTCAGGTCCAGTTTTCTTCACTGTGCCACCATGATAAGTTTCCTCCTGAGAAGTTCTTGTCCAAGGTCATAGCTGGTAAAAGAATTGTCACAGTGATACTGGGACCCTGCAGTCCAGTCGTCATATCCAGGACCACACTGGACATGGCCGTCTTTGTTTGTTTTGTTGTTGTGCAGGTCGATGGGAAAACGAGGCCAAATGAGAATCCCCTGAAGCTCCCATGACTGGGAGAGGAGCTGCTGTCAGTGGGTTGCTGACAGTGCACTTCTGACTTCAGGTTTGGCTCTAATTGTTGCTTTGTCGTCTTATTTTGATCACTGGGTCAAAACCGATACTTACTCTTTTATAATTTAGTGACAAAAATGTTTTTGCTTTATTTTGTTGAACTGGAGGTTCCTGACAAAGTCAAAAAGCAATAAACAAATTGATGTGCTTCTTTGATGCATTTAAAACCTCCAAACAGGTCACACAGGAGGAAGGTGAAATCATGTGACCATCATTCTAACAGCTGTTGACCTTGTTTGAACTATTTGATGGTGCTAAATATTGACAGCTTGCTAACGTTAACTAGCTAACGTTAGCTAGCTAGCTAATATTATTTTCTAACTTCAGGCCTAAATTTGGGATTGATTGTTAAAATTGTTCACCTCACCTTTGTCAGCACCAGGTTTTTTCTTGATGATGTCATTGTAACTGCCTTTCTGATTCTAAAATATAAATGCATCCAAGAATAAAAATGTAAAACTGCCCCTCCATTTCTAAACTCTGACTCTCCTGTTATTGGTGCTGACTGAATTCTACCACCTGACAGACTGGGAAGGCTCATATTTGTGATGGATCCATAAATATATGAAGGTCTTGTTTCAATTCATTGGTGTGAAATAACTTGTTATTTTGTTCGTGGTTGTCATGGTGACTTGTGGTGTCGGGGCTCCACTGATGTTGGCATTTTGTCGTGGTTGTGCACGTGTGCAACTCAAGGTGAACGTACTCACAGTTGATGGAAGCAACTCAGATCAGCTGTTCTGGAACCAGATACTCAGAGTTTCCCATCTCAGAGTGTCAACTCAGGAGTGATTGAGGAGAAGAGTTTCAGAACAGCCACAGTTGGGGGACTTCCATCCAGCCATCCATTTTCTATCCCTGTAAGGGAGTTCAGGGATCTGGAGCTGCTTCGTTCAGGTGGATCCAGAACACAAGATGGGTGTCAGTCAGGACACCAGAAGGAGACCAGCATCTGGAAGGTGAAGTGCTTTAATCTGACACTGTTGTGTCAACAGTTCTGAAATAAGAACAAAAATAAACAGTATTATTTCCACCTCATACTCCTGCATATATTCAAGTGAACAGGGAACACCAATTCATGCACGACTTCTCCTGTGTGTTCATCCACAGTCACTGAACAACAACCAAACCAAACAAAAGGGGGTTTGCTAGCGTGGCCTGCTGAGGTAGAAAGGAGCTGTACAAATTGAGTCCTTTTACCATTTCTTTCCTGGCTGCTTCTGGCAGCGCTGTCGTCACTTCCTGTGACCGTGGGAGGAAAGGGGTCCCCCTTCAGAATAAGTTTTATATCATTATGTTACTTCCTCTTCAACATGCCTTTAGCAGACCAACTCCCTGAATAGCACAGTGAGGTAGTGTGGCCGAGCGGTTTAAGGTGCTGGATGAAGACTCCAGTCTCTGAGGAGACACAACTTCTTGCATGTTGGTGCCCCATCACACACAACAGGTGCACTTGTACTCTTTTCACCTCTGACCCACAAACATTCCACCAGTGAACGTCCAGAAATTGAAGCATAAACAGTTCAGCAACAATGAATTCTTCAAATCCTCCTCTGAAATAAGAGATGAATCTTTACCTGCTGAGGCCTGCTTCAGAGCAAATTATGAAACCTTCAACACTCACATTCCTGTTCTTGTCACAATCCTGCTCTCCTCAATTAAGGCCTGTTCAATGAATGGTAGAGCAGAGTGGAGCAGAGGAAGCGTGCTGGGCCCAGAACCCAGAGGTTGATGGAACAAAACCATTCTCTGCTGAAAGAAGGGAACAAAATAAACCTGATTGTTTTGAAATGTGAGTCTGTTAAAAAGAGGTAGAAATGGTGATGTAGTCAGTTGTCCCTTTTGTTTTATTACAGAGACCTCATTGTTAATGAAATAATTTTAATTCTTTACTTGAAGTTTCATGCTGTTTCGACTGAAAAAGGCGAGTTCCTGGAGAAGATCTTCCAGGGGGTCCAGGTTAAAGCAGTGCCCCAGCTGGCACCAGGATCTGACCCAGGTCCTGCATGTGAGATACTGTCAGTTCTGTTCTGCCCTGCTCACAACCACAGGCTGGTGTTGAGGCCTGCAGCAACCAGGGCCCCAGTCACCAAGTGTATAAAGGCTGGTCATTGTGGCAGTGGGAGGAGTCAAAATGAAGACAGACCAATGTGAGCAGGACGTTACTGCAAAAGTAAGAAGAACTTGACCATGTTTCCTACAGTACCCAGGAGGCTTGGTAGTTGTTGAAGGAAGCTCCAAAAGCAAAGAGCAGACAGCAGGATATAAAAAGAAAAGATCCAGACAATAAAACTACAAGTAGAAACAAGATTAAATACGAAAAGCTTTGGAAAGATACTCCAAGGTTGTATATACATTATTATATACACTACTATTCTCATTGACTCCTAAAGAGGGAAAGGAACAATTAGAATGTGGATCAGATCACCTGATTTCAGTGTTAAGTCCATCCCTCCATCCTCTTTCTATTCTTATCCTTTAAGGGTCACGAGGGGGGGGGGGGTCCCAGGTGACATTGGGCAAGAGGCAGGGTTCACCCTGGACAGGTCACCAGTCCATCAGGAGAAATGAGGTGGTCAGTATCATGCAACCTAAACTAAAACATTAGTCAGATCAAATTCAGGTTAAAGCAAGAGTCTCCAGATCAAAGTCAGAATTCCTGATGATGTCATCAGGGCTTTGACAGTACCTAGAATTCTGTCTTTGATCTCAGGTGGACATGAAAGAAACACAATTGAGGAAAGTATAAGAGAGCACATTCAGCTTCATTAGAAACTCTTGAACTGTTGAACAGTAGAATTTGTTTGAAACAGTTTACAACACTTAGTGACAGGATTGAAGAGGGAAGACTTTTCTACTTTAAATTTAATTCTAACTTCCAAGTCAAGTCAAGTCAATTTTATTTATAAAGTGCCAAATCACAACAGAAGTTATCTCATGACACTTTACAAGTTTATCTCATGAGATCGGTACCCTGGAAGGTATCACCTTGATGCTTGATGTTCCTGCCTGTTTAAAGGAAGGTTTTTGCCACCACTGTTGCAGGATGTGCTTGCTGATGGAGAATTGTTGGTGTAGATTCATTGAAGGAGTTTGGTACTGGACCTGCTCTACCTGTAAAGAGTCATGAGATAACTTTTGTTGTGATTTGGCACAATATAAATAAAATTTACTTGACCAGTGTTATTTGTGGTCTTTTGTTAATTTCATGCCACATGAAATTCTTATTGGTCACTTTTCTAGCAACAGTCTCACAGTGGCAAGACAGGAACACTTCTACTTTTAATGATGACAGTTCATTCAACACTAAACTTCATCCAGTACTATGTTGTCAAACACTGGAACATCCACAGCGCCTGAACAGGGACTTGAACCCTGGACCCTCAGATTAAAAGTCTGATGCTCTACCGTCTGAGCTACTCAGGCTCTTTCTACAACATTTAGACAGGAAAAGAAACACCTGTGAAGGTCAAACTGATGCTTTCTTGACTTGTTCAATCCTCCATGTTAAAGTCCAACATGCTTTTGATTGGCTCTGATTCTCTGTGGCAAAATCCAACAAGAGGCTCCAAAAATGTCTTCAATGTCATAAGAATGCACAGGACAAGATGGTAGTTTCCTTCATGTCTGCAGTTCCTCCACTGTAAAGTAAAGTCAATGCTGTTCCTCTGCTGAAACCTGGGATCGGACCAGGGACCTTTAGATCTTCAGTCTAACGCTCTCCCAACTGAGCTGTTGCAGCTCTGAGGGAGGGCCCTGCTTCTCTCATTTTATAATCTCTTCCACTCTCACTAGAACTTAGAGAGGATTTGAGCTTCTGAAGTCATGACACATTGAACAGTTCTACAGGACCATTTTTGATGAATGTCTGAATCACACAAGCCTTTTTTGTTTGTCTTCTTCCCAGTATCCTCAACATTGTGAGAGCCAATAATTCCACATCTGTACCAGACACACCTCTTGTTGGTGGGTTTTCTGGATCTTTCTGTTCTAAGAGTGTCTTTTATCTTAAATATGCCACTTTCACATGAAAACATCAATAACAGGACAATATCGATACTATTATTGCTGCTGTTGCTGTTGCTGTTGTTGGTTGTCTGTCTGTCTTCCATCCCCCTGTCTTTCTCTCTGCTTGTCTTTCACCCTCATCTTGTTACCATCTTTTTGTCATTCTCTCCCTCCTTTCTCTCTGTCTTTTGTCTTTTCTTCTCTATATTTGTCTTCTGCTGCCCCAGGATCAGCTTCTGTCACTCAGTGGTCCAGAACCATTATGAAGCCTGATCATGAATGTGAGCCCAGCTCTTGGAACAGGCCTGCTGCCACCACAACTAAGATCCTGCAGGTCACTAGAAACTCCAGTGTCCAGCTGACAAGTGGACTTTCCTCTGATCTGTGGTGGTGCTGAGTTTAGCAAACATCTTCAACAAGAAGATGAAGGAGGCCATCAACTCCTCCAAGCTCAACATCTATGCTGGCTTTACTGGGAGATCAGGAGGTCAAAGCAGATCTTCACCCTCCACCTCAGATGGTTTCTACTCACAGAGATGAGGGACCAGTTCAAACCAGTTACCTGGAGCTCCCTTAAGCCATTGTCCCGTCTCCCCCCCCCCCCCCCCCCTCACTTCAGTTATGAATTTAGTGAGTCACCCAGACAGTCAGTAGGGACACACACACACGCACACACACACACACACACACACACACACACACACACACACACACACACACACACACACAGCCTGTCTTTGGTATAAAATGGTCTGTCAGGTTCTCTCACGTTGGAAGATTTCTCTGACTCCATTGTGAATAAAGAGATTCTTCATCTGACACCTGAGTCTTGATCCACTGATTCCTCTGATCCACCTCTTTCTGCTCCAACAAGGCTGACATGGATCAGGTGGGTCCATGTCATCCAATCAGTAGGTTTCTCTTCTCAATTAATTTTCTACATCCCAGTTTTGATTGATTCTTCTCAGCCTCATGAAGGAGCATCTGATCAGGTGTTTGACTGCTTGTTGGTTGTAATTCCATAGATTTTAATCTCAGGTTTTATAGAATTAATAAGAACATCTTAAAGACCTTTGTCCAACACTTGAAACTCACCTGTCTGTCGAGGCCCAACTGGCCTTTGGTAGTGAGGTGGTGGATGCATGTGAATGAAATGAGGCTCGTGTTGCTGTGAGGAGCCACTAGAGGGAGACACCTGTCGTTCCTCCCAGCTGACAATGAGGCTTCACAGCTGCATTTGAAGCTGTCCTTTATGAGTCACAACTGTCTTGAGCTCAGGAGCCAAACTCACCGAAAAAATATGCAAGTGGCTCTGGACAAAAGCGTCTGCTCAATGAAATTGTAGGATTATAGAATTCTATAAATGTAGAATATAATTGTAGAAATGCTCTCTCTCACCACCCCCCAAAGTCTGTGCCAGGGTCTCTGGCCAGTGGTCAATGGCTCCTATCACCTGCCCAGGATGGATCAAGCTTGCTTGTCTTTTTAATTCTGCACTTATTAGAGACCTGGAAACAAAGGAATGCTGAAAAAGAGAAAATAGGACCTCACACAAATGGGCTTGTGACACAATTTTAAAGAATTGTGTAAATGTGAATCTTTTACAAATGTGTGTGTGAATGTGGTTGTTGTTGCCGAGTGGTGAAGGCGATGGACTAGAAATCCATTGGGGTCTCCCTGCTCAGGTTGGAGTCCTGCCAACAACGTTAAAGTGTTGATGTTCTGGAGGAGACAACATCTGATCTTTTTAGATCCACGAGTCAAAGGTTTTCTTTAAAGTGCTGCAGCAGCTGAGGATGAGGGAGAGACAGAATTACAAACCATCTTCGTGAGGACATTTTGAAAAATGATGACATTTTGCCACAGTTATTATTGACTTGGAACACTGCAAAAATATCCCCTCTCCAAAAACCCTCCTCTTCAACTTTGTACCCAAGTTGTCTCCTCATCAGGCACCACAGTGTCCAGGATGTTCAGTCAAAAAGTCATTAATGATTTTAAAAATGTCCATCAAACACAAAATAAGGCTTCAAATAGGTAAAATCACCATCTGTAGACTGACCCAATATGCTGATGTGATCCTTTGATTAGTTTAGGATCAGTCAGAGATCAAAGACTGAAGCAGGAGATCAATGCTCAGAACCCAGAGATCAAAGACAGAATTCAGACATCAGAGACAGAATTCAGACATCAAACACATACCTGATGGAGGCTCCACCCCCCCCCCCCCCAGACAGTTTCCATGTAAGTCGTAAGTTTTATTTTTAAAGCGCCAAATCACAACAAGTGTTATCTTCTTTTTATTCTTTTTATTAAAGATTGAAGCTCCATACAAGACAGACTTTGTAGACAAGAACATCACAGCCTGGGAAGCTTTCACTTCTTTTGATGGACAGCTTTGATTTCAGGTTCTACCTCTGTAAAATTGAAAGTAAAGTAAATGAAGCACCTGTGAAGGTAAAACTGATGATGTCATGACTTGTTCAGTCCTCCAACGTTAAAGTCCAACAAGCTTTTGATTGTCTCTTATTCTCTGTGGCAAAATCCAACAAGAGGAAAAGAAAATCTTGAGGTTGTCTCACTTTTTTTTTTAAAAGAAACTCTGCATAGGACAGTGATAGGATGCTTGTTTCCTTGGATGAAAAAGTCTGGTACTCTCATCTTCTTAAACATTTACTTGTTCAATCAGGACAAGAGAATCTGAGCTTGGATGTCATTTTGTAGTAAAAGGTGAATTAAACTTGTAAACATCAGCTGGTGTTCACTCTGATGATGTATCGATGGTCTGTATTCTGCCCTCTGTAGCACGATGCTGCTGGGAAGAAGCCTGATTATGTCAGAGTTGTGTTCAGTGGCTCCTGCTGGGTCCATTTCTGACAAATAGGCTCCAAAGAGTTCAGGTGTTTAAAAGCTCAGGGTTGCTGTCAGCAGACGAGGTGGCCGAGTGGTTAAGGCGATGGACTGCTAATCCATTGTGCTCTGCACGCATGGGTTTGAATCCCATCCTCGTCGTGAGCGATTCTGGTTTCTACTCCTACATTATGGAATTACTGTGAGGCTTTTAACTGACACAGATACCAGTTGAGTCAACTTCCCTTTCACAACCTGACCAAAACAACTCTGACACCCAGAGCTCACATGTGTCAATCACCTCTGTAGAAGGTCCCGCCCCCACAGAGCTATAAATCCTCCCATCAGTGAAGAAAACTGAAGACGCCTCTTGGATGAGAGCTGAAGCATCTTCAAGAAACCTAAAACAGTCCACTTGGTATGTTTAAATAATTCTACAATTTCTTTAAGCTTTCGTCCAAAGCCACGTGCATGTATCACATGTATATAATATATATGTGATACTCTTTCATCTACTCATGAACCAAAAATGCAGTCTAATACCAGTAAATTTGTGCAGAAAAATGTCATTTGTGCTCCTTCTTTTATTTATTTGTTTATTTAGTATTTTTTAATGTATTTTCTTTCAATTCACATTTTGTCCATTAACTTCATAATCACTCTTCACAGTCGCCATCTCATCACATGACTAAAGTTTGGGTTCTGTATTGGTGGTAAAATATCCTTCCATGCCCCTCACTAGTTTGCACACAGAAAAGCATATTTTACTGGTTTCAAATCTCTTAGTGTGTTCTCTCTGTTAAACCAGCTGTGGCAGCTTTCATTGTGTGATTGATTTTAAAATATAAAGATAGAACAGAACCATTGGAAGAAGATGTCAGGACATTTGAAGGAATGTAAATCTCCTGTTGAAATGTTGCAGTGTGCAGCTGAGGCTCTCTGGCAGTGGCACAAGGAGCCACAATGGCAGAACCTGGACCCTCCTGGAGGAGAACCACAGGTGAGGGCCTTCTTGGCTCCAGATTGATGGAAATCAAGTGTCTGAGGCTGTCAGCAGCCATGAAGTTGATCTGGTTGGGCACTGGTATTTTTTCTTGCTGCAGCTCAGGAGGGATTCAGGAGAAGAGTTTCAGAACAGCCAAGGTTGGGGACTGGAATTTTCAAATTTCCCCTGGAACCAGACAACCTTGGGAGGTAAAACCTCCAATCATAGCCACTCAGATGCAGCAGCAGAAAGAAGCTGTCATCTACCCTGACAGTCAGAGCATCAAGTCAAGAAAACATCAACCATCTTGTCGTTCCAAACCTTCACCTGTCAGATTCAGCTACTTCTTATTGTGGGACTTTAAATTTGAACACAATGGAATTTGGACAAGGAGTTTTCCTTCAAGTCAGAACATCATCGTCCAGCCTCCAACCAGAGGTCCATCAGTTATCATGGGAGCCACATGTGGAGTCTGGATTCTTTTCTAGAATGTGACGGCAATGACAGTCCTGCCAAGTGACATCACTGACATGACTGGAAGACTTCAGTCACATGACTGGATGACTTCAGTCACATGACTGGATGATTTGAAAATTTTGTTGTTGGCCTCTGGACCTTTTTTAAATCAGTAGTTGACCACAGGTAGCTTAGCTAACTGTTAACTAATTAACTTTTAGTCCAGACAAAGAATGTGGGTTGACAGTTATTCATACAAAGTCTTTGGTTTCAGATGCAGCCTCAACTGAGACTCCAAGTTCAGAGGATGGGTTTGTTTGCTGTCAGGTTGCCCACCTTTTAGAAATGAAAATCAGGGACGCCCACCACGGCTCCTGGGGGCCATGACCACCAGGGGCCTGACTCCCATGAGGTGGGTGCCCACAACAGTGGTGTGTTTTGTTTTGTAGGTGTTTTTAGTCAAGGGGTGATCAAGAAAGCAATTCCTCCTACTTAAAGCTTGAAATGCTTTAACACCAATAAACACATTCTTTATTGTTCAACACTGAACTGCACAATGAACTTTTAAAATACAAACTCAATAAATGGAGAACTTTATGTGACTTAAGTTCATAACACATCAGCAGGTTTCCCTCCCTTCTTTTTCCAAGTCTCCTTCTTGTTCCTCCTTGCAGCTCTGGGGAACTCTTGGTCTCTCAAAGCCCTGTTGGAAAACTCTGAACAGGACTGCTCAAAGTTGAGAGTGATCACTCCTTTGAGCTCCATGGAGCTCCTGTTCCTGCAGTCACTCCATTTCTGCTTTTCATTTTGTGTTTGTATTAAAGTTCTATTGCTGAAAAAAAAGAGACTTTTTTGCCTTTTTCTTGAAGTAAATATATGAGGGTCGAAACTGACCCATAACACCATGGATGTTACAATAGTTAATAATATTAAAATGAATAATAAATCAAACCAATCCATGTCAGAGATGTGTTCTAACACCCCTCAGTAATGGTCAGGAAACACAACAACTTTTGTTTATTTCTATGATTTTCTTGAGGTTCATTTGATCATTTTTTAACTGAAATCGAGGGTTTACTGACTAAAAAAAGGTCCAGAGGCCCACAACAAAATATTCCAATCAATATTTCCATGGATAAGGAAGCCTAACAAGGAAACCAAGAGATGGGAAACAACTTGGATGATAGAAAATTGTTTTTAGTTTATTTTACAGCTGGTTGAAGACGAGGGTCAAAACTGACCTGTTAACATCAGAGATGGGAACAGAAAGCTAACACAAGAGGAAGGTTGAAGCTATGAAAAAGGAGTTTGATAAAAATCTTGAACTGACAGTAGAAATATCCTTTTGTATGTTTACCTTTGTTGACAGAAGTCACTTTAGCTTGGCAGTGAAAAGAATCTCTGCTAGCTTGACAAATAAGTGGCACAAACTGGGTTCAAGCTGGACTTTGGACACTGGTATCTGCAACAACTCCCATCAACTCCTAATCTAGCATCTCTGCTGGGTCAAACTATTTTACAGAACATTTGACAGACCTGTGGAGCAGTGAGGACAGACATGAGTTGATCCACATGATCCACTGAAGCGCCATTTTACCCTGCCACTGAGGTCACCAACATGAGCTGGAGTTGGGACTCTTGAACTGAACCTGGTATCACAGCGACACCTACTGCTGCAAAATGGAACAGCAACATTGAACCCAAGTACAGGATTGGAGGGAGACTGATGGTCGCTGTTTGGGTTTTTGAAGAACAAGGAGGGCTTTGGTTCAAGCTGGATTCTCAGAGACTATTTCCCCAACCTCTACATTGGCATCTACACTGTCATCCAGTCATGTGACTGAAGTCATCCAGTCATGTGACTGAAGTCATCCATTCATGTCAGTGATGTCACTTGGCAGGACTGTCATTGCCTTCACATTCTAGAAAAGAACCCAGACTCCACATTTCCTCCTATCTATTATTGTGTCCCACCCTCCTGGTCCTTACTCTGAATTCTCAGAGTTTATATCCAGTTCAGTTCTCAAAACAGATTCAGTCATGAGTGTTGATAAATTTCCTTTTCTCCACTGATTATATGTCAAGGTTTGTGTGTGGGGGTGGAGCCTATCCCAGCAGCCTTTGGACAAGAGGCGGGGTTCACCCTGGACGTGTCACCAGTCCATCACAGGGCCAACACATACAGGCAGACAACCATTCACACTCACAGCCACACCTACAGTCAATTTAGAGTATCAATCAGCCTCGTCCCCTCTTGATGTCTTTGGACTGTGGGAGGAAGCTGGAGTACCAGAGAGAACCCACACAGGAACAGGGAGAACATGCAGACTCACACAGCTGGGGCTCGAATCTGGAACCTTCTTGCTGTGAGGCCACAGTGCTGACCACTGCACCATTGTGTCCGCTGAAAATGCCACCAGATCGTTTGGATTTTCTATAAAATCAAGTACACATGAACATGAAGAGGTTTTCACAGGGCTGGTGGTGCAATGGATAGCATGACTGACTACTGTCAGAAGATTCTAGGTTCAACTCCTGGCTCGCTCACTTAAAATTTTATACTCAGAAGCTTTCACACCTGAAGTGTGAACCACTGCTAAAAGTCCCTGAAATCCTCCAAGGTTTCCTCCTTGTCTGCTGTAAACATGAACACATGCATGGATCCTGCTACCTCTCACATGTTAAGCTGGCACTTGACAGTGACAGCAGGAGAACAAAAAATCCCAGTGTGTCATCAACATTTCCTGGAAACTAAATGACAGAAGCCAGTGGTGGCTGGTGAAAAAAATTCTTGGTGGGGCTGGTGTGCCAAAAACATTTCCGTGCCTAGTCTAGTATAATCATTCAAAAAGAGCAGCTGGACAATTATTAAATGTTTTAAAATAGTATTTACTTTCCTTCTTAAAATCGACAGTTTCAAAGACAAAAAAAAACCCAACAATTTACAACTACAGTCAATTTTATGCGATCAAATATTATACAATGATGTTAACTTTACAGAAGGTGATTTGAGCTTAATCTATACAATACAAATCAACAATGTGTGTGTGTCTCTCTCTCTCTGTCTCTCTCTTTGTTCATCTGTGTCTGTCTCTGTCTCCTTCTCTGTGTCTCCGTCTTTGTGTCCTTTTCTCTGTGTGTCTCTATCTCTGTTTGTCTGTCTCTTAGTGTGTGTGTCTCTCTCTGTCTCTCTCTCTTTGTGTCCGTCTCTCTCCCTCTGTCTCTCTGTCTATTTGTTTCAGTCTTTCTGGGTGTGTGTTTGAATTCAGCAGTTATTTGTACAGGAACTTTGCTCGTCTCTCTTTCTGGGAGGCAAATTTCTCAATGACCCTGGTGTTGAAACCAGGAATGTTTCGTGTCAGTTTTTTCTCAATGGAGAGCATAGCCAGAGCGTTGAGCCGATCTTGTGCCATGGTATTTGTCAGAAAAGTTTTTATCCTCTTCAAAGTGGAGAAGCACCTCTCAGATTCTGACGTTGTCATTGGTGTGGTGATGAGGATGTTGAGCAGACTTACAGTTTCAGTGAACGTGTCTTGAAGGTTATTTTCCATCAAAACCTGATAGAGAGCCAGTGCACCACTGCAACTCTGAAACTCTTCGTTCCCGTAGATCAGAGACAGCTCTGTTTGAAGTCTGGCCTTGTCCAATGAGGGATAGGCTTCCACTGTGGTTTTCAGTGCTGAATCTGGGAACTTTCGGCTGTGCTGTGGGAACAGGTCTCCTTGCAGGAGTGTGGCGCTGACAAGATGCTTGGTGAAACTAAATCTCTCCTTGGCATGGCTCACAATGGTGTCACATACCTATGCAATGATATAATTATACAAAATAGGAATTATTGCATCTTCACTTGTCTTAATACATTGACCTGATGAGCTAGCCTACATTATGTAATAAACATACTGTAATGATTCATATCATCATAAAAGAATATACATTTAAGTCTGGACCACTGTATCATATGGCCAACATCTTATTTTGATTTTATTTAATAATGTGATTCAAATCACACTAAGAAGCAAGTTCTTACCTCCAGTGCCAAATGGTGCAGTGTGTCTTCTCCCAAGGTTCTGCGTCTCTTTGCGGGTGGCTCCTGAGCAGGTCCCCTGAACTCCTCATCCTCAGCCAGAGTAGGCACATCCTCCCTGACCCAACACATAAGTTTCATGAGTAAGTTCTAAAAACTGGTTAGGGATACATTAACAAAACCAAAGGTGGATGTCATTACTGTCAGTTATATTATACAGATAAATCAATTCTTTAAATAAGATGATATATAAGCATTTAAGTCTACATATACAGAGAAATTTAGGTTAGGCTACAAATTAATTAATTTAGCATACCTGATAGCCTGCATGTGGTCAATGAATGTCTGGGTGACTCCTGCCATGTAGACAGCATCAATGTTTCTCTTCTGCAGCTGGTTGTAAAGGATGTCCACATGTGGCATGATTTTGTGGAACAGGGCCAGTAAAAAACAAAAAGTTTCATCTTCCAGCATTCTCACATAGCCACCAGCTTCTCTCTTTGTCTGGCTATCAAACCCTTCACTGTTCCAGATAGCCTGAAAGCAATTCACCAGATCCTTCTTGTGCTCATAAACTGTGTTAACACGACTGTTGAAGTTCCAACGTGTTGATGATGCACTTGGAAGTCGGTGCGCAACCTTCTCATCAAGCACTGCAGTTCTCTTGCTTGACTTAGAGAAAAGAGAAGCAAATCCCCCCATGTCAGAAAAAAAGTGACTGCTCTGAGGGATGTGGGAGGTTGCTTGCTGCAGTATCAGGTTTAACTGATGGGCATAGCAGTGAACATAGTGAGCGTTTGGATAGATGTCTTGTACCTTTCGCTGCACTCCTCCTTTGGCACCCCTCATCACAGCTGCCCCATCACAGGCCTGGGCAATCAGCTTCTTTTCTTGTCCCTCAGAAAGGATGCTGTGCAGCCTCTCCAATAAGGCACTGGCTATTGCATCCGCACAGGTGTTGGGCAGCTTCAAAAATTCAAAGAACCGCTCTTGAATATTGTGGCGGTCGTCAATGTATCTCAGAACTAAGACTAACTGACACTGTGTTGAAACGTCAGTAGTTTCATCAGCCTGGATCGCTAAAAAGTCTGCCGATTTAACTTCATCCAGGATCTGTTCTCTCAAAACTGCCAGCATACAGTCCAGGAGCTCGTTCTGTACTGTCTTCGAGGTGCCTTTAAAAACGGTTGCATTTTCAAGGTGCTCCCTCAAGTACCGATCAATGGATGCCATCAAGTCAACTGGACCTCTGAATATTCCAGCGTTGTCAGAGGAATCACTTTCGTCATGTCCCCGCAGAGCCAGTTCAAAAGCACCACAGAATTTAACAGTTAATTATCTTAGATAAGATGTTACGGTTCTTATCTACCTCATCATTGTGCTTCCTTACAGCGATGCGGTGACTGTCATCGAGCTGCGTTGCTATGCTAATCTTCCCAAGAACCGCTAGCTTCACGCAGTTTTCCATGTGAATTTTCGCTCTTTCGTGTTTCTTAATCCGCTCGGAGAGGTGCTTTAGGTCAGTGATTCCTGTCTGTGTCCATGCTGAATCACACCGGTCACTCCTGAAAGGGATGCAGGGGAAGCAAAAAAGTGCGTTGGCTGCTCCACAACCCGTCAGCCACGGCTTGCGCTGAAACCAGCTCCGGCAAAAAGTCCTGTTGTAGGACTGCTGGATGTTGATTTCAGGCTTGTCCGGTCCCAGCTCCTTAACGCGGATTTTTTCCGCCATGGTCCTCCTCGCAAAAGGGAAATTTAAAAGGGATCTCACCGAATTTGGTGGAAACTGCTGCTCTTGAACTTCGATCGTTGTTGTCGCCATTTTCTCTCTCACTCACTTCTCGCGGTATTTTTTTTCGTAGGGCATCGGAAATCTGGGAATCTCACTACGCAAAAAGAATATCGCGGGCTCCTCAGCTAGCTTTAGCAATCCAAACCTTCACGCATTTTACGTTGGCGTAGGGGCGACTTTTCCAGCGCCCCTACGCCGTTAAATTTGGCGATGTTGATTGGCCAATTATTCATTATTTTTCCCTAGCAACCATACAGGATTGGCTAATTAATTGCAGGTCTGGGGCGCTTTGACGAGCGCCCCTAAAGACAAATTATACAGTCTATCAGAGTAAATTCACTATTAATTGAATGAGTCAGTTGGCGTAAATGTTGTTTAAATGACCCATATTGCATGTAGACACACACAATTAAGTAAGGCTGACATTGACGATACAAATTGTAAACATATGCACATATATATGTATCAATACATGTAGAGATTTTCCTCTCCACAGCTGGTGGGGCGGCGCCCCAGCGCCCCCTATGAGCCAGCCGCTACTGGTGGATAATAAAAAACTTTCTCATTCAAGTTGAAACCTGCAAGAGGCAGCAGACAAGGTCAAATTAATTTGACACGTCAAACGAAACAACAATAGGGGGCATA
The DNA here is from genome assembly GCF_037954235.1 of Aulostomus chinensis. Taxonomy (NCBI): domain Eukaryota; kingdom Metazoa; phylum Chordata; class Actinopteri; order Syngnathiformes; family Aulostomidae; genus Aulostomus; species Aulostomus chinensis. The sequence goes on along the minus strand of NC_141323.1, from coordinate 24,937,907 downwards.
CTGCCCTCTACTGACTAAAGCTGATAATGCTACCATGAACTATCAGGAAAGAAAAGCACAAATTCAACTGGCTTTACTGGGAGATCAGGAGGACAAAGCAGATCTTCACCCTCCACCTCAGATGGTTTCTACTCACAGAGATGAGGGACCAGTTCAAACCAGCTACCTGGAGCTCCCTTAAGCCATTGTCCCCATCAGCTAACATCTGGATCTGGACCTGCACCGGTGCTGACTTGTGTCTTGAGTCCCCAGAGTTTGTTGAACCAGAGAAGATTCAACTGGTGACGGTCGTACAACCAAGCGTGAAGGTGAGCCTGCATTGTCTGATCTGGAGCTAACAGGGGAATTAGCAAGTGCTCTGACTGTTCTAGAGTTGCTGCTTAGTTGAATTTGAATTTATTTGTTGAAATGTTCCAGTTTCTATGAGGTCAGGGAAGATTTGTGTGGATCTAAAGGTCCCTGGTTGGATCCCAGGACATTGTTTTGGCTCATTTGAACATTTTCAAACCCTCGTTGCTCAGATTTTACATGAATTTGATCATGACTTTTGGACAAATGTTCTGTTTATTAATTAAATAATCACTTCAGTTATGAATTAAGTGAGTCACCCAGACTTGGTCAATAACAAAAGTTAGTCTGGTTATTATTCAGTTTCCAGTCAGTTAGGACACACACACACACACACACACACACACACACACACACACACACTCACACACACACACACACACACACACACACACACACACACACACACACACACACACACACACAGCCTGTCTGTGGTATAAAATGGTCTGTCACGTTCTCTCACATTGGAAGATTTCTCTGACTCCATTGTCAATAAAGACATTCTGCATCTGACACCTGAGTCTTGATCCACTGATTCCTCTGATCCACCTCTTTCTGCTCCAACAAGGCTGACATGGATCAGGTGGGTCCATGTCATCCAATCAGTAGGTTTCTCCTCTCAATTAATTTTCTTCATCCCAGTTTAGATTGATTCTTCTCAGCCTAATGAAGGAGCATCTGATCAGGTGTTTGGCTGCTTGTTGGTTGTAATTCCATAGAGTTTAATCTCAGATGTTATAGAATTAATAAGAACATCTTAAAGACCTTTGTCCAACACTTGAAACTCACCTGTCTGTGGAGGCCCAACTGGCCTTTGGTAGTGAGGTGGTGGATGGTTGTGAATGAAATGAGGCTTGTGTTGCTGTGAGGAGCCACTAGAGGGAGACACCTGTCGTTCCTCCCAGCTGACAATGAGGCTTCACAGCTGCATTTGAAGCTGTCCTTTATTAGTCACAACTGTCTTGAGCTCAGGAGCCAAACTCACCAAAAACATATGCAAGTGGCTTTGGACAAAAGCGTCTGCTCAATGAAATTGTAGGATTGTAGAATTCTATAAATGTATAATATAATTGTAGAAATGCTCTCTATCCATCCCCAACGTCTGTGCCAGGGTCTCTGGCCAGTGGTCAATGGCTCCTATCACCTGCCCAGGATGGATCAAGCTTGCTTGTCTTTGTAATTCTGCACTTATTAGAGACCTGGAAACAAAGGAATGCTGAAAAAGAGAAAATAGGACCTCACACAAATGGGCTTGTGACATAATTTTAAAGAATTGTGTAAATGTGAATCTTTTACAAATGTGTGTGTGAATGTGGTTGTTGTGCCCGAGTGGTGAAGGCGATGGACTAGAAATCCATTGGGGTCTCCCTGCTCAGGTTGGAGTCCTGCCAACAACGTTAAAGTGTTGATGTTCTGGAGGAGACAACATCTGATCTTTTTAGATCCACGAGTCAAAGGTTTTCTTTAAAGGGCTGTAGAAGCTGAGGATGAGGGAGAGACAGAATTTCAAACCATCTTCGTGAGGACATTTTGAAAAATGATGACATTTTGCCACAGTTATTATTGACTTGGAACACTGCAAAAATATCCCTTCTCCAAAAACCCTCCTCTTCTACTTTGTACCCAAGTTGTCTCCTCATCAGGCACCACAGTGTCCAGGATGTTCAGTCAAAAAATCATTGGTGATTTTAAAAATGTCCATCAAACACAAAATAAGGCTTCAAATAGGTAAAATCACCATCTGTAGACTGGACCAATATGCTGATGTGATCCTTTGATTAGTTTAGGATCAGTCAGAGATCAAAGACTGAAGCAGGAGATCAATGCTCAGAACCCAGAGATCAAAGACAGAATTCAGACATCAGAGACAGAATTCAGACATCAAACACATACCTGATGGAGGCTCCACCCCCCCGACAGTTTCCATGTAAGTCGTAAGTTTTATTTTTAAAGCGCCAAATCACAACAAATGTTATCTTCTTTTTATTCTTTTTATTAAAGATTGAAGCTCCATACAAGACAGAGTTTGTAGACAAGAACATCACAGCCTGGGAAGCTTTCACTTCTTTTGACAGACAGCTTTGATTTCAGGTTCTACCTCTGTAAAATTGAAAGTAAAGTAAATGAAGCACCTGTGAAGGTAAAACTGATGATGTCATGACTTGTTCAGTCCTCCAACGTTAAAGTCCAACAAGCTTTTGATTGTCTCTGATTCTCTGTGGCAAAATCCAACAAGAGGAAACAGAAAATCTTGAGGTTGTCTCACTTTTTTTCATAGAAACTCTGCATAGGACAGTGATAGGATGCTTGTTTCCTTGGATGAAAAAGTCTGGTACTCTCATCTTCTTAAACATTTACTTGTTCAATCAGGACAAGAGAATCTGAGCTTGGATGTCATTTTTTAGTAAAAGGTGAATTAAACTTGTAAACATCAGCTGGTGTTCACTCTGATGATGTGTCGATGGTCTGTATTCTGCCTTCTGTAGCACGACGCTGCTGGGAAGAAGCCTGATTATGTCAGAGTTGTGTTCAGTGGCTCCTGCTGGGTCCATTTCTGACAAATAGGCTCCAAAGAGTTCAGCTGTTAAAAAGGTGAGAAATGCCATCAGCAGATGAGGTGGCCGAGTGGTTAAGGTGATGGACTGCTAATCCATTGTGCTCTGCAAGCATGGGTTTGAATCCCATCCTTGTCCCAAGTTACTCTGGTTTCTACTTCTAGATTATTGAATTACTGTGAGGCTTTTTTTTTTTTTGGAACTTATTTTTTATTTAACATACATACAGCACAGATCGAACATGACAGAGATGCGCAGACAAATATTCCAGACAAGTGTTCAGATACTTATTCCAAGATACACATGAAAAAAAATAAATAAATAAAAATTTTTTAAAAAATGTTGATGTTTATAATTCCAATACTGTTTTCACTGGTGCCCATCTTTCAGCAAACTTTCCTGTTTTCAGCTGTAACCTTGCTGTGATTTTTTCCATGATGTATACATTTTTTACTCTATTCCTCCATTGTGATATGTTTGGAGGTTCTGGCTTTAGCAAGCAGGCTGTTATTGTCTTTTTAGCGATCAGAATCAAAATCCTCCACAAAGCAATCAGGTTTCTGTCTGTCAGATTCTCAGGTGCTATGCCGAGGATAAACATTGCTGCGTCCAAAGCAAAATTAATGTCCAAAATTTGCCCAATCTCCTTCCGACCATTCTCCCAGAAGTTCAACAGCTGTGGGCAATCCCAGAATATGTGCGTAAAATCTCCTATTAACTGACATCCTCTCCAACACAGTTCAGATGTGTTGCTATATTTTGAAGTCTTAGATGGAGTGTTGAAATATCTCATCTTCACCTTCCAGTCAAACTCCCTCCACATTGGGCTGCTTGTTAATTTGTGTCCTGCTCTGAATGTTTCCTCCCAATTTTCATCTGGTATAATCGTATTTGTTTCTAATTCCCATTTTTCCTTAACATCCAAATTGTTGTCCTTACATTCATGTTGTTGTACTCTATAGATTTTTGATATTAACCCCTTTTTAGTCTCCCCCTCCAAATACGGCAACAGCAATTCCTCCAGCTTAGATGGTGTTCTACAAATATTTTCCCACTCTCTGTGCTTCTGAAGGTAGTGTCTTCATTGTAGAAATTTGTAGAAGTCATGGTTCGGTAAGTTAAACTCTTTTTTAAGTTGCTCAAACGACTTCATATACTGTCCATTGAAAACTTGTGCAATATAAATTAACCCCTTACTTCTCCATTTGTTGTGCCCTGCATCCATAACAGATGGTAAAAAGTCTGGATTTCCTGCTATTTTGGTGATTCTACTTATTGACTTAGATATTTTCAGTTTTTTTTCGCACTATTGACCATACTTTTATTGTTACCCTAATCCAGTCATTACGTAGCCCCTCTTTTTTCTGCATCTTGTCTTTCAAAAACGGGAGTACCTCCAAAGGTGTTTTCTGACAGGAATTTTGTTCCATTCCCACCCACATTGTGTCTGTCTCCTTCGTGATCCACGTAATAATCGCTCTAAGTTGTGCTGCCCAATAATAATTTTTGAGACTAGGTAAATTTAACCCTCCCTTCTCTTTTGGGCAAAGAAGGATTTTGTATTTGATTCTAGCTTTTTTATTTTGCCAAACAAATTTAGATATGATTTTGTCTAACATCTTAAAAGTTGAACTAGAGACCATAATTGGCAGTGAGTCGAACAGAAACAACAATCTGGGTACAATGTTCATTCTCACTGTTTCGATTCTTCCCACCATCGACAGGGGCAATATCTCCCATCTGGCCAAATCCTTCTTAATTTCTGTAATCAGTTTTCCATAATTTTCTTTAAATAGCTGTGATATAATGGGAGTAATAATGATGCCAAGATATCTAAACCCTGTGGTGGTCCATTTGAAATTGAACTTTCCCTCTAATTCAGTTGGATATTTGCCTGAAAGCATCATTGCTACTGACTTAGATTCATTAGTTAAATAACCTGATGATTCTCCATATTCATTCAGATTGTTCAATAAAGCTGGTATAGTTAAGGAGGGTTCACTTAGATATGTTCATATATCGTCAGCAAATAAAGATATTTTATGCTCCACTCCCCCTTCATCTCTTATTCCCTTAATATCCTTATTTTGTCTTATTGATTCGGCTAATGGTTCAATACTTAATGCCAACAGCAATGGACTCAGACAATCCCCTTGTCTGACCCCTCTTTTGAGGGGAAAGAAATCTGAACAGCATCCGTTAACTCTAATCCGTGATTTGGGGTTTTTATAAACCAATTTTACCCAATCTATAAATGTTGAATGAAACCCAAAAACTTCTAATGTCCGATATAGGAAGCTCCATTTTACCCGGTCAAATGCCTTTTGTGCATCTAAACTGAGCATCAAAGCGGGCTGTCTGTTGTTTTTAGTACATGATATAAGATTTAATGTTCTCCTAATATTGTTAGCTCCTTGTCTACCAGGGATGAACCCTGTCTGATCTGGTTTGATTAATTTTGTTATATATATCTGTATCCTATGTGCTAAAATATGAGTCAATATCTTCAGATCACTACATAACAAGCTGACAGGCCTGTATCCTTCACATGTGGTTGGGTCCTTTCCTTCTTTATGTATGACTGAGATAATGGCTTCTGACCAAGATGTTGCTGGGTCACCTGATGTCAGGGCATAATTAAATCCTTTGAAAAGGGCTGGTGTAATCTCCTTCGCAAAACACTTATAAAATTCTCCCGAGAGCCCATCCGTGCCAGGGGATTTATTATTTTTAAGTACCTTAATTGTATGAGCTATTTCCTGTACTGAGATTGGCCTAACCATTTCAGATGCCTCCTCTGTTAATAATGACGGTAAGTGCAATCTTTTGAGGAATGCCAGTGTTTTATTTTCTAGTGATTGCGAGTCAGGGTCATCATATAGATTTTTATAATATTCTGCAAACGCTGCTGCTATCTCCGTTGGCTTTATCATATATTTTTTAGAGTTAGGATGTCTTATTTTATTTATCGTCCTATTTGCCTGGGCTTTTCTAAGTTGAAATGCTAATAATCTGCTGGCTCTATTCCCCATCTCATAATATCTCTGATTCGTAAACCTTAAAGCCCCCTCTGCTTTGTAAGTTAATAGTTCATCGAGCCATTGTTTGATTTTTTTCAGTTCGATAAGTGTTGAGTTACTTGATGTTCTTTTGTGTTCCAATTCCAACTCTCTAATTTTATTCTCTAACATATTTTGTTGCTTTAATCGGGCCTTTCTCATTCTGGAAGATATCTCTATTATTTTCCCTCTAATAACTGCCTTCCCCCCGTCCCATAAAATTGAAGGTGAAACTTCCCCTTTGTCATTAGTTTGAAAGTATTCCTTTAAATTTTGTTTTCGTTCCTTTACCACACTCTCATCTGATAACAGAGATACATGAAGTCTCCAGTATTTGAAAAAAGATTCATTACCCATATCTACCGTTAGCGTAATAGGAGCATGATCACTTATAGTTATGGTGTCTGTGCCACAGTCCAGCACTTTATGCATATGTTGTTGTGAAACGCAGAAAAAATCTATCCTTGAATAACTCCCGTGTGGGTTTGAGTAAAAAGTCAAATCCTTCCCTCTAGGGTTATTTCTTCTCCATGGATCAGTAAGACCTCGCTCTCTTATGACATTATTTAGTACCTTAGATTTATTTACACTTGGTCCCTGTTCTGGAGGCAATCTATCCAGCTTACCATTCTGCACTGTGTTAAAATCACCCCCAATCACTATCATCCCTTTCCCATTGTTGGCAATTACGTTGGCTATATTTTTAAAGAATGCCGCATTTTCCTCATTTGGGGCATAAACATTTAGTATGGATATTGTCATATCGCTTATGGAACCAACCATCATTATATATCTTCCCAGATGATCTTTTATCACTTTCTCTGTATGAAATTGCAGGGATTTATTTATTAATATGGCTACTCCCCTTCTTTTTCCAAAAGAAGCATGAAATACTTGGTTTACCCATTCCCTTTTCACTTTGTTACATTCGTTGTCATCCAGATGTGTTTCTTGTATCAAAGCTATTGAACATTGCATTTTTTTCAATTGACTCAGTATTTTCTTTCTCTTTATGGGGTGATTCAACCCATGGACATTATATGACACAAGGTTTAGCCTACTCATATTTGTTTAAGTGGAAACCCAGTAACTTTACATCTCTTATTAACTAATATAACTGTGCAAAAAGTAGCACAGCGAAAAAGACAAGTCTGCATCTCCTCAAGAACGAATACACAATAACAAGAAAAACAAGAAAAACAAGACTCCCAACTGTCCCCTGACCAGAGAGTTGTGACGAAGGCCCTCTGGTGGTTCGCACTATGTGCACTTGCAACTTCTCGGATGTTGTGTAAAGTTGCCATTTGCTCCACAAAAGCAGTGATTTTGCTCCAAAATAGAACCAAAACAATATTTTCTCTGTTGTTTTTTTGTTTTTTTTATAAGTAGTAAATTACCTCTTAACCAGCTCCATTTGTCTTCGTGTATGTCCTTTTTAACAGACACTTTTATTGATCATGTATATTTCAGGGCATCCTCTTCGTATGAAATACTTCACTTGATAAGGGCCCGTAGATCCGTCTCTGTGATGTTTGGCTGCTGTCTTCTCCCCCTCTGTCCCGTCATTATGGTCCAGCTGCCTTGCGCCATCACTCTCTGTAGTCTCTCGGTCTCGTCCTCCTCCTCCACCTGAATCCCCATATTCCTCAGCATGGGTGCAGCATCCATTAATGTGGCAAACGTCTTTGTCCCGTCTTCCAGAAAGACTTTCAGCTGTGCAGGATATGGAGATTGTGCCTTCACGTTCTTCTCCTTCAGTTTCTTTATGACTTCCCTTACTTGTTTCCTCTTTTTTTGTACTTCCTTTGTGTAATCCTGGTTAAAGTAGACGTTACGTCCCTCATACGTGAGCTTTTTCTTCCATGCTTCTTGAATCAGCCGTTCTTTCACCCTGTAGTTGAGGAAGCGAACAATTATTGCTCGCGGGGGGGCCGTGTTTTCTCTCGGCTTCGTAGTCAGTGATCTGTGCGCTCTCTCGAAATGAACCGCCATTTTATCAGGGAAGTTCATTGAGGACTGAATAAAATGAGTCACAAATCCTATGGTGTCGTTTTTCTCAGCACCCTCTGGGATTCTGTGTATTCTTATGTTGTTTCTTCTTGATCTTGATTCCAAGTCCTCGCATTTCGCGGACAGCCTTGCCTCGTGTTGAAGTAGAAAAGTGACCATTCTTTCCAGCCTCGCCGTCCGGCCTTCCGTGTCGTTAATCCTCTCTTCCATCTCATCTGACCGCTGCTCCAACTGAGCCATTTTCTCCCCCATTTCAGCTATTTTAGCTTCTAGTCTTGCTAAGGCTCCTTTGTTTTCCGTCACCGCGTCTGCATGTTCTTGGCGTAGTTTACGGAGCGCCGCTAATATCATCGATACCTCGTCTCCGGACATCGCCATCCCCGGTGCGGCGCTCCGCGCTCCACCGGCGCCTGTATCATTCGCATTTTCTTTCTTAGCTGACTTCCCTTTTTTGTCCATTTTATTTCTCTTATCTTTAGTCTCTGATTATCCGCGTCCTCGACCCCTTTCTGCTGCTAATATCACGTTAAAGAGCTATTTTTACATTAGTTTTCTCTCGGAGCAATTCTCCCTCGTGTCTTCTACATCATGGCGTCACCGGAAGTACCTTCACATGATTTTCATTCAGAAACAATAGAATTGTCAAAAACCACAACAGTTTTCAGCTTGCTGGTAAACAACACACACACACACACACACACACACACACACACACACACACACACACACACACACAAATAGTTTGTGTTTGTGAGAAGATAAAAAAAATCTACTGTGCTTTGATGAAGATAAATTGTTGAATATCAGTCCTCTACTCATGCTCATGGGAGTGTAGTTGTTGTGGCCGAGTGGTTAAGGTGATGGACTAGAAATCCATTGGGGTCTCCCCGCGCAGGTTCGCGTCCTGCCAACAACGTTAAACTGCTGTTCCAGAGGAGACAACATCTCCTCCTACTGTAGGTCCATGTGTCAAAGGTTTTCTTTCAAGGGCTGGAGCAGCTGATGATGAGGGAGAGAGAGAGGGTTGGTAGCATGTTGTCTTGTCTCAACCATTCTGGTGTTGACCAAAATCTTTGTTGATACTCCAGTGGTGGTGAAGGTGATGGAAATGTTCCAAGTGGGACGGTTCCATGTTCAACCAGTTTCATCTGGAACTGAGGTGGAGCTTAGGGTTACGTAGGAATTGGTTTGGTTTAGTCCCTGGGAATGTCAGTTGGTGTGTGTGTGTGTGTGTGTGTGTGTGTGTGTGTGTGTGTGTGTGTGTGTGTGTGTTTACATGCAGACTTTCCCTTGTGACAGCTGATTTGGTTTGGAATCCATCTTAGTCAGGACATTTTGAGAAATTCTATCATGTCGTTGTAGTTACTTTGATTTACAACACTGGAAAAAAAATCCCCTCCCCTCCAAAAACCCTCCTCTTCAACTTTGTACCCAAGTTCTACAATTCTACAATTCTACAATTTCATTTAGCAGACGCTTTTGTCCAAAGTGACGTACAACACAAGTAAGAATTTAGACTTAATTAAGGAAAAGTCCATAGGAAGCACAAAAGTGCTTCAGTTGTGATTTGGTCACAGGTACCGCCATCTAGTGGCAGAAGAAGTGTCGCCCCCCCCTCCCTTTTTTTTTTTCTTTTTTTTGACAGACATACAACATCACACAACACAGTTAGTGCTACATAATCACTAAGTGCTGGGTCTTGGACCCTCTGACTTATTCTACCCCACAGCACAAAGAGGAGAAGAGTCAGGTCAAGTGCCTCAGTGCTCTCTGAACAATTGAGTCTTCAATTGTCTCTTAAAAGTAGAAAGGGACTCAGCAGAACGCACAGAGTTGGGTAGTTTGTTCCACCATTTGGGAACAACAGAAGAGAAGAGTCTGGCGAGAGATTTGGAGCAGCGCTGGGCTGGAAGCACCAGGCGTGCTGCTGCATTCTGGATCATCTGCAGAGGCTTGAATGAGCATGCAGGGAGGCCTGCCAGAAGAGAGTTGCAAGTTGTCTCCTCATCAGGCACCACAGGATCCAGTAGGTTCAGTTAAAACAAGTCATTAGAGATTTAAAAAAAATGTCCATCAAACACAAAATAAGGCTTCAAATAGGTTTCCAATTTTATTTCATGTTGACACATTTTGTCCATTTGACATCAGGACTGCTCCCAGATCGTCTCCATGACCTCATCCCAGCACCAAAGACTTTGCTGTGACACAACAGCAGACAGCAACAAGGACTGCTGCAGTGCACTTGGTAATTGGATGCACTGAAGTCATCCATCCATTCATGTCAGTGATGTCACTTGGCAGGACTGTCATTGCCGTCTCATTCTAGAAAAGAATCCAGACTCCACACGTGGCTCCCATGATAACTGATGGACCTCTGGTTGGAGGCTGGACGATGATGTTTGGTCTGGGGGGGTTAAGATGGTGGGGGCTGTTTCAGTTCTAGTGCTGAAGGCTTTCGCCATGACAGTCAGGCTCTCAGCTGTCCTTCATGTTCCCTCAAATGTGCAGTGTGGACCTCACACTCTGAAATTAGCCTGAAAACTCTTCATGAAAAGCAGGAGACTCAGAGTCTCTGTGGCTCAATCGGTCAGCGCGCTTAGTTAGTCTTGGTTTTCAGAAATCATACAGCATACAAATAATAGCAGGTTGAAACACATTTATTGAAAAGAATTTAACATGGTCACACACACACACACACACACACACAGCCTGTCTTTGGTATAAAATGGTCTGTCACGTTCTCTCACGTTGCACAAGAACAAAACAAACAAAGACGGCCATGTCCAGTGTGGTCCTGGATATGACGACTGGACTGCAGGGTCCCAGTATCACTGTGACAATTCTTTTACCAGCTATGACCTTGGACAAGAACTTCTCAGGAGGAAACTTATCATGGTGGCACAGTGAAGAAAACTGGACCTGAGCTGCCTGCTGAAATCTTGCAGGTGAAGGACAGAGCTCCACCTCTTTGACAGACACCACCACTGTTGGCTCATGTTGTCAGTTTTTAACACACACGCATCTAAACACACACACACACACACATGCATGTTCTTGCACACAGAGACTTTTCCTCTGTTTTTGTTTTTTACTGGTTTTGAACCAGTAGTTGGTTTCTGTTGGTTTGATTTGCTTGACTGGTTGTTGTTTGTTTGACCTTGCAAATCCATATTTTGGGTTCTGGCTTGCTCTGCTTTTCATTTTGTGTTTGTATCATGTGAAAGTGGCATAATTAAGACAAAAGACACTATTAGAACAGAAAGATCCAGAAAACCCACCAACCAGAGGTTTGTCTGGTACAGATGTGGAATTATTGGCTCACACAATGTTGAGGCAACTGGGAAGAAGACAAACAAAAGAGGCTTGTGTGATTCAGACATTCATCAAAAATGGTCCTGTCGAACTGTTCAATGTGTCATGACTTCAGAAGCTCAAATCCTCTCTAAGTTCTAGTGAGAGTGGAAGAGATTATAAAATGAGAGAAGCAGGGTCCTCCCTCAGAGCTGAAATAGCTCAGTTGGGAGAGCGTTGGACTGAAGATCTAAAGGTCCCTGGTCCGATCCCAGGTTTCAGCAGAGGAACAGCATTGACTTTACTTTCCAGTGGAGGAACTGCAGACATGAAGGAAACGAACATCTTGTCCTGTGCATTCTTATGACATTCAAGACATTTTTGGAGCCTCTTGTTGGATTTTGCCACAGAGAATCAGAGCCAATCAAAAGCATGGTGGACTTTAACATGGAGGATTGAACAAGTCAAGAAAGCAGCAGTTTGACCTTCACAGGTGTTTCTTTTCCTGTCTAAATGCTGAAAGAAGACCCTGAGTAGCTCAGACGGTAGAGCATCAGACTTTTAATCTGAGGGTCCAGGGTTCAAGTCCCTGTTCAGGTGCTGTGGATGTTCCAGTGTTTGACAACATGGTACTGGATGAAGTTTAGTGTTGAACAAACTGTCATCATCAAAAGTAGAAGTGTTCTTGTCTTGCCACTGTGAGACTGTTGCTAGAAAAGTGACCAATAATAATTTCATGTGGCATGCAATTAACAAAACACCTACATTAATGGTTGCAGGGGGGCTGGAGCCAATCCCAGCATCTACGGGCGAGAGGCAGGGTTCACCTGTGAGCTCTGTCAGGGATGAAGGAACCTGACTGTTGAGGACGTCAGACCTGCAAAGACACAAACATCCCCACCAACAGGACCCTGCACACACAACGCTGCATAGGACCCAGGCCTGGGGCCGTCACCAGTGTTCCCATAGAAACCACCAGCGTAGTCCAACATTGGGAACATGAACTGTGTTATAATACTTTTCCAGACGTCTTATGGAAAAAGTCAACAGAACGACAAAAGTCATTTTAGCCCACCAGATATTTGCTTGGACACTGAGTTCATGTGAAATTTAAATGACAGCAGAGAATCACGCCAGAGGCCTGGATATTCCAAGTCTTCAACTTTTGCTTTTGTTGTTCCATCAAGAAAGCCAATGAGCCAGTTAGTTGACAACCAAGAATCAGGTCAAACGGAAAACAACATACGATATGAGGTTTTTCTTGTTTCTTGATGGGCAGCCAAAAATATTTTCAGCATTGGATCATTAAAGTCTGTTTCATTTCTGATGTCGTGTAAAATAATTGCTCACCTAAGAGGATTCTAAAAAGTCAGACTTTCTCAGTGATATTCTCTTCTCAGGCTTTCAAATCTTTTAAATTTCCATTTTCCACAAGTGAGTAGAAAGTTGTTACTCTCTTTGAATCCAGGATTTAAATCTGTGGTTCATTTCATGAGGCTTGAACCCAGGATTAAAAGCACATCATTAAATGACTTGTTGTGATATTCTCCTGTTAACATTCCAAATTATTCATTGAGATTTGGACATTACGGAAACATTTTTCCAGATTTTGATGGACCAGTACAGCAGGAACTGGGGCTCATTCATGTAGTGGTTTAAATTTGAGCCTGGGTTTCTTCCCCTGCAAGATAAATCTGGAAAGCATTTTGTTCAATTCAGAAACGGTTTTGAAGGCAATTTCTCCAGTTGGTCCTGGAACTAGAAAGAGATCTTGTGGTAGGACATTTATTTTTACTCTATTAATCCTGTGACTCAGACTCAGAAAGGAAATGGAGTTCCATCTTCTTCTATCATCTTCAAGGAGTTCTGGCCCAATCCAGGTGGAGGTTTTCCTTCATGTGTTCTGGAGGTGAGTGATTAAAGGTCAGAACCTGTGTTTTAGAATGGAGAATTAATATCCAGCAGAGCTTCCCAGTGTTTCAAAGAGTTTTATTAATGCAGGTCCTGTGTTAGGGGGCTCACTTCAATATGTTAAAACATCATCAGCGTCCAGCGCCACCTTGTGTTCTTCTCCATTTATGTAGACACCTTTAATATTTGTGGTCTCTCTCAACCACTGTACGAGGGGCTCGATTTAAAGAGCTGGAAGCAGCAGGAACTGGGGGGTCATGTCTCATGGTCTCTCTTATTTTGATATCCCTTTTGTGTCCTATTCTTCCTGTTTTAGTTTGATGTCGAACCTCCCCTCTCATTTTCAGGTTACTTCACTTGCCCTTGTCTTCTGTTTGCCTGAGTCTCTCGGTGCATCCGAATAGACGTCAGGACTCTGAGAGGGAACGACCTCAGCAGAGATTCCTCTATTTAGAGGAAAGGAGAGCTCAGAGAACACTTTTTTGACATCATTCAACATCCTCAGGGACGATCTTTTACAAAGTTCGATTTAATATAGGACACATAAAATCACACCACATGAAGCAGGCTAATGAATAATAAATCAAATATAAAAATGCTTTATTTTAAGATATAAAATATCTTGTGAATATCTGGAGCTTAATTCCAGCAGCAGACCTCCTCAGGTGATGGAATTTATATTTGACATGTTTACCATTAAATGAGACACATTTGCAGTCCATTGAAATCTACTTGTGTTCATGGTGAGTTGATTTCAAAACATGAGCTGACAGAATCTATGTTTAGGGAGGAACCACCATATCCAGGTGTCTGGACCTTTTTGTAGTCAGAGCCATCAAAGTAGCAGGCTAAGCTAGTAGACATTAGCATTGAGAAGAAACTGACCAAACACTGCCCTATTGCATTGTGGGAAAATTCTGCTTGGTTTGTGTCCATCAATACACACAAGAAATTTGTCTCATGCTGCCGTGACCTGGAGTCGAACCGGGGTTGCTGCGGCCACAACACAGAGTACTAACCACTATACGATCACGTCCTCCTCAACAGCAGATCGAGCTTCCATGTCTTTGTCTAAGGTGAGATCAAAGAAAGAATTCTAAGATCAAACACAAAACTCTGAGATCAAAGGTTGAAGTTCCCCAATATTCAATTTTAGCTCAGACCCTCTTCAAGGTGGAACCAGCAGTGGAGACAACTGGACAGCAGCAGGACAGAACAAAGGCTCTCCACAATGGCAGGAGACAGGAAACAATTTTCTATCATCCAAGTTGTTTCCATCTCTTGGTTTCCTTGTTAGGCTTCCTTATCCATGGAAATATTGATTTGAATATTTTGTTGTGGGCCTCTGGACCTTTTTTTCGTCAGTAAACCCTCGATTTCAGTTAAAAAATGATCAAATGAACCTCAAGAAAATCATAGAAATAAACAAAAGGTTGTTGTGTTTCCTGACCATTACTGAGGGGTGTTAGAACACATCTCTGACATGGATTGGTTTTATTTATTCTTCATTTTAATATTATTAACTATTGTAACATCCATGGTGTTATGGGTCAGTTTCGACCCTCATATATTTACCTCAACAAAAAGGAAAAAAAGTCTCTTTTTCAGCAACAGAACTTTAATACAAACACAAAATGAAAAGCAGAACAAGCCAGAACCCAAAATATGGATTTGCAAGGTCAAACAAACAACAACCAGTCAAGCAAATCAAACCAACAGAAACCAACTACTGGTTCAAAACCAGTAAAAAACAAAAACAGAGGAAAAGTCTCTGTGTGTAAGAACATGCATGTGTATGTGTGTGTGTGTGTTTAGATGTGTGTGTGTGTCAAAAACTGACACACTTCATTTTTTGACAACATGAGCCAACAGTGGTGGTGTCTGTCAAAGAGGTGGAGCTCTGTCCTTCACCTGCAAGATTTCAGCAGGCAGCTCAGGTCTAGTTTTCTTCACTGTGCCACCATGATAAGTTTCCTCCTGAGAAGTTCTTGTCCAAGGTCATAGCTGGTAAAAGAATTGTCACAGTGATACTGGGACCCTGCAGTCCAGTCGTCATATCCAGGACCACACTGGACATGGCCGTCTTTGTTTGTTTTGTTGTTGTGCAATGTGAGAGAACGTGACAGACCATTTTATACCAAAGACAGGCTGTGTGTGTGTGTGTGTGTGTGTGTGTGTGTGTGTGTGTGTGTAACCATGTTAAATTCTTTTTAAATAAATATGTTTCAACCTGCTATTATTTGTATGCTGTATGATTTCTGAAACCTAAGACTAACTCATGTGTACATACTGCAACCTAAAGTATGGTAATGAGGAGAATGATGAAAAATCCACAAGATGATCAGAAAATAATAAATGTATTCAGTAAAAAAAAAAAAATCTCTGAACATGTATGATTGAAATATGTCAGTGGGACTGTCAGAATCTGGCTTGACCACAAAGTGTCTCATCAAGAGATCTGTCACATGCGTCTGCTGTGGAGGGTCAATCTGTCCGTCCACATTCAGATCAATGATGCAACGACTCTGCTATGATCAAACTACTCAGGATGAAACAGACCAATGTTGACATCAAGTAGCAACTCAGCAGCTGATCAACAGAGTCCTAAGAACCCGTAGAGCCTGTTCATCGTCCCTGGGTGGGCTCGAACCACCAGCCTCTCGGTTAACAGCCGAGCGCGCTGACCGATTGCGCCACAGAGACTCTGAGTCTCCTGCTTTTCATGAAGAGTTTTCAGGCTAAATTTCAGTGTGTGAGGTCCACACGGCACATTTGAGGGAACATGAAGGACAGATGAGAGTCTGACTGTCATGGTGAAAGCCTTCAGCACTAGAACTGAAACAGCCCCCACAATCTTAACCCCCCCAGACCAAACATCATCGTCCAGCCTCCAACCAGAGGTCCATCAGTTATCATGGGAGCCACATGTGGAGTCTGGATTCTTTTCTAGAATGAGACAACAATGACAGTCCTGCCAAGTGACATCACTGACATGAATGGATGACTTCAGTCACGTGACTGGATGACTTCAGTCACGTGACTGGATGACTTCAGTCACGTGACTGAAGTGCTATGGTTCTTCTGATGAAGGGCGGCATGATGTTTGCTGTCTCAGGCTCCACCAAATGTCCTCTTTAGGACGCCACAATGTGTCCTCTTCAGTGCTCCATCTTCCCTGCATCGGAGACACAAGGGTTTCTCCTGGTGCCGACCCTATCATCCTTCTACCGAATGGTGCGGCGATGGATCCTCAGAGAACGCTGGGATCCTTCTTCTCATCAGTGCCACAGTTTTTCATGGAGGGAACAACAGGAGCTTTTTAGTCATGTTTTGCTCGGTGTTTCCTGCTCAGAGCATCAGGATCTGTGATGCCATCTTGTGATAGTGGATTCATTCATCTGCTATTTCAACACATTCAAGTTCATTATCCCTACATGACAAAATACATTTGGTGTGGAGTTTTACTTTCTGGCCTCAATCATAATGTGTGCATTTATTCCTCATTAACATTTCTCAGCTTTGTAAGTTTATGATATTTTTTCTTCCTCTGTTTTCTGTTCCATTGTTGTTGATGATTCTATTGCAGGTTTGAGTTCCCTGTTGACTGAAGCAGAAACAGGAACAAAAAGCTGGAGGTGGTCAGAGCTCCAAGTTGGGATGCTGATATTAAAGTAGGAGATGAACACATCCAGGTTAGCCATCACTCTCAGAACCTGCTACTTTACCTCTTCAGAATGTAGCAGCATAGCATAGCTTCATCTCACCAGTTAGTGGCCCACTTTGATGTCTGGGATATGAGGTTAAAGGTTCTTTACAGCTCTGAATGAAGGGTTTATAAAGTGTTAACAATGCCATAAATAACACAAGCATTCAGTAATCCTTGATAAAGGGAGACTCACCGTCAAGTTGGACAAGTTGAAGAACAAAAGGACTTCTCCACGATCACATTTATCCTCACTGGTCCATACTTGGGGACCTCTGTACTAAATGGAGAGTTGAGGAAATGGGCTTGTTGTGGCCCTGCGGTCCACAGACCTCCTGTACAGTCACCAAGAACTGGCAGACACAATCGTGATGGAACCAATTATTTTAAAATGACAGTAACAAGTAAGAAATAAGGCATTACAGCTTTGAAGGAACTTGTCCAGCACTGGTTTGTGAGTGGGTGTTGTCCTGTATTGGCAGGAAAAACTCCTTGAAATGTCATGCAAGGTTTTTCTTCAAAAGAAATGTGTAAAACATTCAGTAACATCCAGGACCAAAGACAAGAGAGGGCAACGCTCCAGGAGTCTTTGATCTCTGAATTCTGTCTTTGATCTCTGAATTCTGTGCATTGATCTCTGAATTCTGTGCATTGATCTCCTGCTTCAGTCTTTGATCTCTGACTGATCCTAAACAAATCAAAGGATCACATCAGCATATTGGTCCAGTCTACAGATGGTGATTTTACCAAGTGCACTGCAGCAGTCCTTGTTGCTGTCTGCTGTTGTGTCACAGCAAAGTAAGGAAACAGCCTGACGGTCCTCAGGAGGAAATTCAACAACCTCCAAAGATGGAAGTGAATCTAGACCTGCTCGTGTTTACTGTCCTTGATGAACTTGGGCGGTACTCTGGTGCAGGGATGAGCTCATTGAGATGATCTGGGATCAGTCCTGATGTCAAATGGACAAAATGTTTTTTAAATCTCTAATGACTTGTTTTAACTGAACCTCCTGGATCCTGTGGTGCCTGATGAGGAGACAACTTGGGTACAAAGTTGAAGAGGAGGGTTTTTGGAGGGGAGGGGATTTTTTTTCCAGTGTTGTAAATCAAAGTAACTACAACGACATGATAGAATTTCTCAAAATGTCCTGACTAAGATGGATTCCAAACCAAATCAGCTGTCACAAGGGAAAGTCTGCATGTAAACACACACACACACACACACACACACACACACACACACACACACACACACACACACACACACCAACTGACATTCCCAGGGACTAAACCAAACCAATTCCTACGTAACCCTAAGCTCCACCTCAGTTCCAGATGAAACTGGTTGAACATGGAACCGTCCCACTTGGAACATTTCCATCACCTTCACCACCACTGGAGTATCAACAAAGATTTTGGTCAACACCAGAATGGTTGAGACAAGACAACATGCTTCCAATCCTCTCTCTCTCCCTCATCATCAGCTGCTACAGCCCTTGAAAGAAAACCTTTAACACATGGACCTACAGTAGGAGGAGATGTTGTCTCCTCTGGAACAGCAGTTTAACGTTGTTGGCAGGACTCGAACCTGCGCGGGGAGACCCCAATGGATTTCTAGTCCATCGCCTTAACCACTCGGCCACAACAACTACACTCCCATGAGCATGAGTAGAGGATTGATATTCAACAATTTATCTTCATTGACGCACAGTAGATTTTTTTTATATTCTCACACACACAAACTATTTGTGTGTGTGTGTGTGTGTGTGTCCGTGGTTTTGACTGAGTAATGAAGAGGAGGATTTCTCCATTTTTGTCGTCACTCTGCAACCAATTTTCAGTTTATCTCATAAGAATGAACAAACTTTGACATATTTCTTTCTTTTGTGTGTCAACAACTTTGGTCTTGAAAGCTCCTGACAAACACACCACATGTCACACACTCTACACTTTTAATCTGTTGAGAATGTAGACAAATTTATATATATTTGCTTAAACTGTAGTTAAATTTATACATACATTCACTTAAAATAGAGTGTAGGACACACAAGGCAGTTGTAATAAAGATGTTTCTGTGGCAGTTCCCAAAGAGGTAGGAAAGGTTCCAACACTGTATTTAGTTCATCAATGTACTTCTTTAGTGTTAGTAGCGGTACCGGGATCTCCTGCTTATGCATCCCAGGCAGAATCGATGACTTAGCTGCAAGTCACCTTATTTGACCTCGTGAACATCTGGAAGTAGTAAAAGGTGTTTTACAGAGGGGTCCCACAAATCTCCAAAGCACCAGGATTAGTTGGTGCCATTGTGACTCTAGGAAGGAACTTATAAATACTGGAGACAACACAGATCGACATTCCAAGATATAAGACAACAGAAAAACACTTCCTATCAGCAGTGAAGCACAGACCAGACTGTTTACAGTGGACAGGTGAAAAGGTCACAACAGGGAATAGCGGGAGTGTAGCTCATGCTAGCATCACTCCCTCAAGCCAATTAAGTCAGAACAGAGTCCACAAGAATTTCCATGGTGGGATGAGGCCGTGAAAGATAAGAGCATGGCCGTAAATCGGAAAGAGGTTTTAATCTTCACAGCTGCAACAACAAGGCCACGATGGACCAGAAGGGACTGGCATGGGGTCAGACAGAAGATCCTGCAACACACATGAAGATCAAAAATACACACTTGCACGCAGAAGCGATCACATAAGCACCTCCCTGTAACACATAAAAACTGGAGAAGATAGTTAGATCGTTGGACTTCTTGCCCCAACGCCAGGGACGACGCATCTGAGTATGCCGACTCCAGCATAGGGGAAGACGATCTCCAGAGCTCTGTATTCTTTCCTGTTAATCTGAATAAATTCTTTTCAACCAACTGGAAGGTGTCCTCTCCAGATTTTGAACAGCGCAATACATATACTCTGTGGGTCCTTCTGATTGATTGATGATGACTTGTTGAAAAATTCCTACAAGAACATGAAACGTGCGGCCCCAGTGACCCTGCATGACATTTTTGTCCAATTTAAATTTTGATTCATGACCCAGAACCACTCAAAACCCCAGAAAAATAAAGGTTTTGGTGCATTAAAGACATAAATAGTAATGTTTCAAGGGGGCTGCATGCACAGCAAATTTCTGAGTGAAAAAATCTGGAGTTTGACACAAAGCAGTGAAGGAGTAAAAATTTTGGAGTTTATTCCCACATTGAGACTCCAGCTCGTGTTAACTGATACTCTTAAGCAGTGTGGGAAAAGTCGTACATTCACTGGGTGTTCAGGGCAGTGAATCACCTCCACCCCAGAGTTCATTCAACGTTTCTCTCGCTCCTACTTATACAGAGACAGGTACGTGAGCAATTGTACCTCTTAAACCGTTCTTAATGTTGATATGTTTCGATTTATGTAATATCAAACTGAATACTGGCCAGGACTAAGTGACTTGGAAGGAAGAACTTCAATTTTCCAACTCTTGCAGAACGTCATCAGTGAGGCAACTGGGTAAGCGAGCTTCTTCCAGTCGTGCTCATATTTCACGTATTAAATGAACACTGGCTCTTGTCATTCCGTCTGGTGTCGTTAAAAAGTAGTTTTGCTCGCTTCACGTTTGGTTGTTTGTTTTTTATTTCCTGCGCGTGTCGTTTTTAGACGAACTTCTGTCACAACATCGGACTGGACACGCCGCGGCTCGAAGGCTGCGTGACAGGACACCGGGGCCTTCACGAGAGGAACCTGACAGGTAACATTAACGCTTCACATTTACCACGAAAAGCTTTGACAAGCAACGCGACCGTGACGTACTGTAATTGTGAATCAAATGGTGAAAACACGGTCGGCTAGTCGTGCTAAATAATGTGATTAAATGCAGACTAAGCTAATGGAGAACACCAGTGGTAAAGAGTGTGAAGGATCCTCCTCCTCCAGTCTAACAGATACACTGTCCATCACAAGCTTAAGCAGCCCAAGAAGCGACACAAGTGATGCTGGATATCAACTTGCTCACCCTGATATGGACAGCACCCGTGCAAGAAGTGTAAGTGTAGTGATTTACATACTTGACAGTTTGCTAGTTGGTTAGCGTAATTTAGGATGCAGATTAAACTCAGGGGCTACAGATCTTGAAAGCCTCATCCTAAATGATATTTTTTTGTGACAGATTGATGTTTCCTGAAGAAATGATCAGTACTTTTGGTCGCTAATTCTTATGATCTTTTTAAAAATCTATTCCAATTAGGTGGTGGAGCAGATTCCGAGCTCAAAGCCAGCAGGGATGACCGTGATTAAGGAGTATGAAGACACGGGGAGTTTGAAAGATTCAACTCGCCCATTAATGGTTAACATCATTGTGGCTCACATGCGTGAAAAGGAAGGGTAAGAAGCTTGATGCTGGTACCTAAATGTTCTTTTTTTCAGTGAAGGAAAGAATCTTTTCACAAACAATATTTATGTATTTTAGGAGAGCAGTAGCCAAAACAACCAAGGAGTTTCATGCTCTTGGGATTGTGTCACTCTTCCCATCTTTGAAGGATCCATACTCAAAAAAAGGGATATTTGAGTTTGCATTGTAAATACAGTGTGAAATCCTGATCTTTTTCAGAATTTTACCATTTGCTTTCCTTTGAAACTTTAAAATGTCAGAACTCTAACCAGATATTATTTCAGGAACATTTCTATGACATCCAGAGCAACACAGGTTTTCTTGAGTGGAGGGTGAAGACAGTTCAACGTAGGGCTGAATGATCTTAGAAGATATAATTGCCATTTTTCTGGCAGATATTGCGATTTTCTTCAAATCAAGCTTCAGTGCAATATTCACCATGTACAGTAACATTTACAAACATGACAAAATTACATCATAGCATTAAAACATTAAATGCCATTACTCTAATGCAAGAATGAAAACTAAAGTTAAGAATTGATTTCAAATGGATTTATTGACAAGCATGCATGTACATTCTATGAAGTCCTTGACCAACGGCAGTCATTACAACTGAAACTAAAGAGACCTCTTTGGCTGTTCACTTAAAGTAGTGCAAAAAAATCCTTAGTTGTGTTAAGTTAAAAAAAGTTAAATAAAATACAAAATTCCCCCCCAAAAAACTAAATTCAACAATTACCAAATGATCTTGCCCAACAGCCTTACACTCAAGTAGGGAGAGGTCAAGGTCAGTCTTTTATGGCTCAAGGGAGCTAGCTTATCAACATCTATAGCAGCAGTGAAAGTACTTTATTCAACCCTACATTAAGAAACCTGGACTCTCTTTTTACAGTAAGTGAAACTGAAAAGTAATGGTAATAAAATAAAACTTACTAAAAATAAAATGACCCTACCTCTTCCCTTCTGAGAAATGTCAGACATTACAATAGGTGGGTCATTCATTTATGGCTCAGCAGCGACCAAATATTGCAAATCTATTCTTTAAACAATATAGCAAAAATAGCGAATATCTTTTTTTTAAACAAAAGGCTGATGCCACAAGTCAGGGTGAAGTGCAGAACAAATAAAATCTCAAGTACTAAATCAACAATAATACTTGCTTTCCTGACATCTCTACGTCACTCTTTACAGATTTTTTTGTCAAGAAAACCAGCATGTCAACCTTTGATGGTTTTAGACATGAGCGCTGACATGTGACAACATTGCCACTGGCACTAAATCTCTGATGGCGAACTGGTACCTGGTATGCATAGGAATTTACGAGCCACTTTGCTCAGCCATGGAAAGTTTACATTTTGCACTCTCCACCAGGCCAGTGGATCGTCCTCTCCATCAATAGTAGGAGTCATCAGGTAGTTGTCCAGTTCAGCTTTCATGGCATCCTCCAGCTGCGTAGTGGAAGAAGGAGGGACAGCCTTGCTCTTGAAGAAGCCCCCCAATGTCCGCTTCCCCTTCCCTGTGGTGGATGGCTCTGCCTCTGCTGCACCCTGGGGCATGGGATCAGTGGTGCTGACACGAGCCCTCTTTTCCTGCAAAACACAGAGATAAGAGCTGTCAAAGTTTTGCAGTCTGCGATTTAGAGCAATTGGGCATTCTATGTAAACATTAAAAAATGTAATATGTAAATATTGGATTTGATGTGGCATTTTGTATTATTAAACTACACAAAGAAACAGGACAAGTTACCTTTTGTGCCACCTGTTCCATTTCAATCTTCACTCTCTTTCTTTGATGTCTGGGACATTCTCTGCACTTGTGTAGTCAGTCTTGAATCTAGGATCAAGGAAAGAAGTAATGTCCAGTAGCTCCTGTGTGGCTGGGTCGCTGTATTTATCTTCAATGTAGCCAAGAGCTCCTGATTTGATTTTCTTTGTAAGATCTGTGTCCTCGTCCCTTTCAGTCAGGGTTGATGTTCTCAGGAGATGGAGAACTGGCTTCAGGTATGACACACTTACATAGGCTTCACCGGACAGGGCATCTAAACTCCTGAGGAGGAGCAAGGGCATTGTTTATCGATTCAAGGACATCTGTGTCCTGCCAAGTGGGGACCAAGTGACGTGTCTTCTTGTCTTCAGACAGGACCTGAGACAACACCTTGCTCTGCGCCAACACCCTCCCGATCATTTTTTGCCTTGAGCCCCATCTCGTCGGATATTCTGTTATCAGTGAGTGCTCTGGTACATTTAATTCTTGCTGTGCCTTTTTCAGTGCTGTTTTCTTTTTCCAGCTATGAGAGAAGACAACCATCTGTTTGCAAAGTCCTGTTGCCCGTTGAGCTCTCTCATCATCTTTAACAGCATTTTCTGGACAAAAAAAGAACAACATTAAATGAGAATTACAGGCTGAAAATGTAAGGATCATAATGGTAAACTTTTGCAAGGCAGATTTTCTAGCAAGAGAACAAATTAAAACAAAGAAAGTCATTATAGACAACAGTAAGGAAAAAAATTGATCAAATCAATTGTAGATGACAAATACTGTTATGTACACACTATTCATCATCTACTATTGATGATAAATAATCTGTTATTATATTAATTATTCAAAGTTGGTATTTGTAAGGGTTTCAAAGAAAAACATTAAGAGAAAAGCTATACGGACTATACTGCAAACACGCACACATCATATTAAACCCGTATGAATGGATAAATTAAACACACACACACACACACTCTTACACTTACCAATTGCAAGATACAGCCTGTGTCCAAAACATTGAAGTCTGGTCCATTGATTAAGTTCCACAGCTTTGATGACGTTTGCTGCATTATCCGTTGTGATGCACATCTGGTCCTCTTCTTTCAGACCCCAGTTTGACAGACACACTCGCAAACCCAGGGCAATATTCTCTCCGGTGTGGTCAGTGGGAAAGTATGCTGTCTGCAGGCAGCGACTTGTCAACTCCAAGTTTTCATTTACGAAATATACAGTCAAACTAAGATATGGCTCGGTCGTTCTGCTTGACCCCCTATCAGTAGTTGTGGCATAATACTCCACATTTTTCAGCTCTGTTACCACTTTTTCTTTACACTCCGCGTACAGCTGTGGGATGGTAACCTGGTTGAAGTAGGTGAGAGAGGGAATCACATACCTTCTGTCCAGCGTGCGGAGAAGGTTTTTAAATCCGTCTTTGGTGACAGTGTTAACAGACACCATGTCCTTCGCAATGTAGTGTGTTATGGCAGTCGTTATTTCCCGGTGTCTTCTGCTGCTCTTATCATACGGAGTTACACTGGCAAAAGATGCTGTAATTGTAGTCTGTTTGCTACTATGGGCCCAAGTAGTATCTTCGCCAGACCTTTCACCGGACTTTTTTGTCATGCACTCGTCATGCAAATGCCTGTGGTGATTTTTCAAGTGCCGGTATAAATTGGTTGTGTTTCCGCTGGATGTTGCAACTTTAGCGTGGCAGGTTTTGCACAGTACCTGTTTCTGGTGCATGTCTGCAGCCTCAAACCCGAAATACTCCCAAATGACCGACGTGCTGTTTTTCTTGGGGATTAAATCCCCTAACGCCGCTTGTGGTCCAGCTGAAGCCATTTCAGAAATTAAAGAGCAGGTGGAGCAGGTTATACTGATTGGTTAGCGTGACCTGTCCACCAGCAGCAAGCCGCTTCTGATTGGTGAGTTTGGCAGGATGGTAAGGAGACGGCATGTATGTGTAAAATAGTTGACACAACAGATCCTGGGTCAGTCAGGAGCACTGCAAAAAAAAAAACGCAGCTTTGGCGATCACATGATCGCGTTATCTGAAATCGCAATTTCGATCAAAAAACGATAAATCGTTCAGCCCTAGTTCAACGTCAGTCTAAAACTGCATCAACTTCCCACAACAAAGTGATGCGTAAAGGAGGTCCCACATCGTCAAGGACAGTTGGTCCCATTGATGACCAGCAATCAGGAGATGGCTGCACGGAAGCAATGTCTCATCTTCACCACACAACTGACTGTGACTTAGTCTTCCAGAAGATGAGAGAAACATTCCTCTATCGCCAACAGATGATCCATGATGCACAGCAGTCAGCAGACATTCTCCAAATGTTCCCTCGTTTCTTGGACACTAAAGGACTGGTAGGAAACAAATACGATTTGAATAATATTTCTTAAAATAAATTTTATTCAATTGATATAATTGTAATGGTTGTTCCCTCCACTTTACATTAGATTTTGCAGGATTTCTTGCTGATGTTTGGATGAGAGATTTCATCCAGGTTCCTGGAAAAGTGGACCACCTGCTTTAAAGACAAGATCATCCGAGAGGCCAGGAGCCTGAGACAGACACCTCTTCTGAAAAAACACCTCAACTCTGCCCTAAATGAAGAGTCTGACACTGCTGATGATGAGCCAGGTCGTATGTTGTTAAGGGTTTGTTTGCGATATCATAAGTGAGCATACATTTTTAAGCAAATGGGAGTATATCTGATTATTACTGCCGCCTGTTTTTCTTTTAAAATGTAGAGAAAGATATTCTTAGGTAAAATATATGTTGATTTTTGTCTGCAGAGTGGGACAGTGACATGGCCTCCCTTCTTGTCTTGCTGCATCTGCTTACACCTCAACCAGCTGGACGTAAGCGGCCAAAAAAGATCAGTGTTGCAGAGGCTGCAGATCATTTAGTTCTATTTCAGAAGGTTAGTAAAAGCCACGTGATCTTTTCCAGTATTTTGTAACATTTTTTTCTAGTTAACTGCTTATGTGACAGTGCTTCTCATTGTGTTTCAGGCACGCCAGAGCTTGGAGGGCCACCTTACCACAGAGCGAAACCCCCAGCCATATCTTTTGGCCAGAGGAACCTCACGAGCACAGGTTCTCAGCTTCTACATAGTCTTGGATGGAAAGCTTCTTCCATGTCAGTCAAGTACATCTTTGGGTGCATTTGATGAGCCGTTCAAGTCTCATTTTGTTTTCAGTCTGAAATATGATGATGCTCTCTCCAGCCTGTACACATTTTTGCAGACTACACTGTACAACATTGACATTGACACAACAGAAGAAACTCCAAGAGTCAAAGAGTTAAGAGCAAAGTTGTTGAACAAGCAGTCGCTAAAATGCTGAGATGTTTCCTCTGTGCGTCACCCTTTGGTCCAGCTCTGCTCTTGCTCAGGCACCTCAAACTAATTCATGGAATGTATCCAGGGAAAAATTTAAGATGAAAATGTGGTCAAATAGGATGCTGCTTGCAGGTCTCAAGTTATTCTGGATTTAGAAGGCACCTCATTAAGATACATGCACCATTTGACAGTCCATGTCTGACAGGTCAGACCCCTGTCAGCCATGACACTGAAGAGCACGATAATTTGAAGTGCTTCAATGATGAAACCCCCTCTGCTTCATCACAACACCAAAATATTGAAGAAGGCTCTTCAGTGCCACTAAGCAGCAAGGACATGTGTGCATCAATTATTGCCAAACTTTTAGGAAGTGGTGTACCAAATACTGCCGTACTTTCTACCATTGAGAACTTGGCGGAATTTGTTGGAGACTTGCAAACTAATATACAGGAACAAGTGCTGAACTTAATACCAGCCACCAATCCCGCCAGATCGGCCATTGAAGAGTTGTTTAAACACACAGACAATCCTTTCAGCCATTTAAATTCAAATAGCAAGTTGGAAAAATATTTCACAGAAAAATGGGATATCATGCAAGCAGTTGAAAAGCGCCTAGGTGTAAGATTTGATACCAGACGAAACACCAAAACTGGAAACTAGGAGCAAGTTCCAATCATTGACAAATTGATCTGTATTCAATAGTTAAAACACTGCAGTTCATTTTCACAAATGAAAGTATTTGTGAATTGATGCAAAAATCTACTAGCTGTGACAAATATGAGGACTTGTGTGATGGAAGCTACTTCACAAATCATCCCCTGTTTTCAAGTGAAAAGTTTGCTCTCCAGTTGTACTTTGATGAATTGGAGTGCGCAAATCCGCCAGGTTCAAAAAAAGGTATCCATAAAGTTGTCTGTCTTTACTTCATTTTAAGGAATCTTCCACCCAGGGTGAATTCAGCCTTGATGAACATTCATCTGGTATCATTGTTCCATGCACAAGATGCTAAGAAATATGGTATTGATGAAATATTGAAACCCTTAGTAAGAGACCTGAAAATATTAGAAACAGCTGGAGTTGCTGTTCCATTTTCTGAAGTCTGTGTTCGTGGCACTCTTGCACAAATGACTGGTGATAACGTGGGTATGCACAGCATTCTTGGATTCATGGAGTCATTTAGTGCAAATCATTTCTGTGGGTTTGTCAAAAGTCAGTTTTCTCAGAAGATGACCCGTGTTTGACTTTAAGATCTGCAGTTTTGAATGACCAACATTTTACTGCTCTGGAAAATGATCCAACAATAACCTCCTTATTTGGCATTAAGCGGAACAGCATTCTGAACACTTTGCAGTATTTCAGAAAATTATGCTGTTGACATCATGCATGACATTTTGGAGGGGGTTGGTCAATATGAGGCCAGGTTACTTTTTGAATACCTGATGAAACATTTCATCACTAAAGAAAGCCTGTTGAAGAGGATCTATGCTTTCAAGTATGGCTATTTGGAAAAGAAAAACAAGCCAACCAATGTTAAGCTTGACTGTGTGGGACATGGACTCGGGTTAAACACATCCCAAACTCTGTGTTTGATCACAAACATACCCTTAATATTTGGTGACCTGGTACCAGAGGATGATTTGCACTGGCATTTGATGCTTTTGTTGCTGAACATTATTGACGTTGTGTTTTCATACTCGATCACTGAAGGGATGACTGTGTATCTAAAGCATCTTATTATCGAACATCACCAACTCTTCAAAGAACTTTACTCATCAAAAACCTTGATCCCAAAACACCATTTCATGGTCCGCTATCCTCGGTGCTTCCGAAAAATAGGACCACTTATTCATATCTGGACAATGAGATTCAAAGCTAAACATACATTTTTCAAGGACTGTGATAAGAACTTCAAGAATTTGACTGTCTCCCTTGCAAGAAAACATCAGTTTGCTGTAGCCTATCATTGGGAATGCTTGGCCTTAAAAGCAGTCAAGTCTGGTCCAATCAAAATGTGTTTACTTGAAACATCAAGATGTATCTGCATACCTTCACACTGACCCACAGTCCATTGTCAACCTGACAAACTGGGTAAAGTGTGATGGAGTTGAATATCATGTTGGCCTTTTTGTTTGCATAGGCACTGATGAAAACACGCCTTTGTTCAGCAAAATAACCACTATTATCTTGCATAAAGGTGAAGTGTTTTTTGTTCTGATGGAACATGAAACTTGTTTCCATGACCATTTTCTTGCTTTCCAAGTAAATGAAATCAACCCAAATAAGATTCTGGTTCTGGAAAGAAGGGCCTGAAGACACTTCAAAGCTTTTGATGCCCAAATGTCCTGTGGGTGTGATTCATGTTTTTATGTTGTGTCAGAGAGTTGTATTATTTGAAGTGTCAAAATGTTTGATAAAGGAAACTGAGTGGAATTGATCTTGACTTGTATGTACACGTGTTGAGCTTAATGATGAGTTGAACTGTTTACATTATGTCTGCAATCCTGCATTACAAGGAAGTCACATTTGTTAAATGTGTCAATATGTCAAGGTTTTTGACAAAGTTTGCACTGGATGGATTTTCTCCAAAGAATTTGTAGAAATCTAGTTGAGATTATTTGTTGAAAAATTGAAATATGTTTTTGTATAACATTTTGTTTTTTATTTGACTTACATTTTATAACACCGTTTTGCAACTGTTAAGCTGCCATTATAAGTGTCTTTTGATTTGAGGTTTTACCTTATTTTCTACTTGAAGAACGATGTTGTTGAACAAAGCTCATTCTTAGATAAATGATTTTACCAAAATATAACTTGGTTCACAAGTATGTATTCATGCAGCGAAGTGTTGCTGACCTAATGTCTCAATGTTTTAAATAAAGAGAGGCATTAAAGTAATTTATTTGGTGTATTTCATATTTATTTTACCTAAAAAAAACATTTTAGTGTCTTGAAATATTAACTCCATGAGTGTAAAATACAACACATATTAATAGTTGACTGTTAACACTGAAAAAGAGTTAACATAAATGTAACTAAATATAAGAGTTAATTGTACTCTGAATGGGAGTTGTTTTTTAACTCCTGTACATGTTCAGTTTTAACTCCTGATAGGAGTTAAAAGATCAACTCTCAGAAAAGAGTTACTTTAACACAGCCCAAGAGTTTATTCGCTGGTCTCACATGTACACTCAGATTGAGTTGATTTTAACTCACAGAGAGATTGTTCCCGAATCCTAAATTTGCTGTGAGAGCAGCCACCAAAATCTAACTACAAATGTTAGATCAAAGTCTACTGAAGAATTGTTGTTTTTTTAATGTATTTTCTTTGATTCACATTTTGTCCATTAATTTCATAATCAGAGTCACCATCTCATCACATGACTAAAGTTTGGGTTCTGTATTGGTGGTAAAATATCCTTCCATGCCCCTCACTAGTTTGCACACAGAAAAGCATATTTTACTGGTTTCAAATCTCTTAGCGTGTTCTCTCTCTTAAACCAGCTGTGGCAGCTTTCATTGTGTGATTGATTTTAAGATATAAATATGGAACAGAACCATTGGAATAAGATGTCAGGACATTTGAAGGAATTTAAATCTCCTCTTGAAATGTTGCAGTGTGCAGCTGAGGCTCTCTGGCAGTGGCACAAGGAGCCACAATGGCAGAACCTGGACCCTCCTGGAGGAGAACCACAGGTGAGGGCCTTCTTGGCTCCAGATTGATGGAAATCAAGTGTCTCAGGCTGTTAGCAGCCATGAAGTTGATCTGGATCACTCTTCACCATCCTCACAGGCCTTGATGGAACCAAAAAGGCGAGTTCCTGGAGAAGATCTTCAAGGGGGTCCAGGTTAAAGCGGTGCCCCAGCTGGCACCACGTGCTGACCCAGGTCCTGCATGTGAGATACTGTCAGTTCTGTTCTGTCCTGCTCACAACCACAGGCTGGTGTTGAGGCCTGCAGCAACCAGGGCCCCAGTCACCAAGTGTATAAAGGCTGGTCATTGTGGCAGTGGGAGGAGTCAAAATGAAGACAGACCAATGTGAGCAGGACGTGACTGCAAAAGTAAGAAGAACTTGACCATGTTTCCTACAGTACCCAGGAGGCTTGGTAGTTGTTGAAGGAAGCTCCAAAAGCAAAGAGCAGACAGCAGGATATGAAAAGAAAAGATCCAGACACTAAAACTACAAGTAGAAACAAGATGAAATACTAAAAGCTTTGGAAAGATACTCCAAGGTTGTATATACATTATTATATACACTACTATTCTCATTGACTCCTAAAGAGGGAAAGGAAGAATTAGAATGTGGATCAGATTAGCCGATTTCAGTGTTAAGTCCATCCCTCCATCCACTTTCTATTCTTATCCTTTAAGGGTCACGGGGGGGGGGGGGCAATCCCAGGTGACACTGGACAAGAGGCAGGGTTCACCCTGGACAGGTCACCAGTCCATCAGGAGAAATGAGGTGGTCGGTATCATGCAACCTAAACTAAGACATTCGTCAGATCAAATTCAGATTAAAGCAAGATTCTCCAGATCAAAGTGAGAATTCCTGATGATGTCATCAGGGCTTTGACAGTAACTGGAATTCTGTCTTTGATCTCAAGACATGAAAGAAACACAATTGAGGAAAGTTGAAGAGAGCACATTCAGCTTCATTAGAAACACTTGAACTGTTTAACAGTAGAATTTGTTTGAAACAGTTTCCTACACTTAGTGACAGGATTGAAGAGGGAAGATTGTTCTACTTTAAATTTAATTCTAACTTCCAAGTCAAGTCAAGTCAATTTTATTTATAAAGTGCCAAATCACAACAGAAGTTATCTCATGACACTTTACAAGTTTATCTCATGAGATCGGTACCCTGGAAGGTATCACCTTGATGCTTGATGTTCCTGCCTGTTTAAAGGTTTTGTCACCACTGTTGCAGGATGTGCTTGCTGATGGAGAATTGTTGGGTGTAGATTCACTGAAGGAGTTTGGTACTGGACCTGCTCTACCTGTAAAGAGTCATGAGATAACTTTTGTTGTGATTTGGTGCAAAATAAATAAAATTAACTTGACCAGTGTTATTTGTGGTCTTCCGTTAATTGCATGCCACATGAAATTATTATTAGTCACTTTTATCTCACATTTGACCTGCAGCTTCAGTCTCACAGTGGCAAGACAAGAACACTTCTACTTTTGATGATGACAGTTTGTTCAACACTGAACTTCATCCAGTACCATGTTGTCAAACACTGGAACATCCACAGCGCCTGAACAGGGACTTGAACCCTGGACCCTCAGATTAAAAGTCTGATGCTCTACCGTCTGAGCTACTCAGGCTCTTCCTACAGCATTTAGACAGGAAAAGAAACACCTGTGAAGGTCAAACTGCTGCTTTCTTGACTTGTTCAATCCTCCATGTTAAAGTCCACCAGGCTTTTGATTGGCTCTGATTCTCTGTGGCAAAATCCAACAAGAGGCTCCAAAAATGTCTTGAATGTCATAAGAATGCACAGGACAAGATGTTAGTTTCCTTCATGTCTGCAGTTCCTCCACTGGAAAGTAAAGTCAATGCTGTTCCTCTGCTGAAACCTGGGATCGGACCAGGGACCTTTAGATCTTCAGTCTAACGCTCTCCTAACTGAGCTGTTTCAGCTCTGAGGGAGGGCCCTGCTTCTCTCATTTTATAATCTCTTCCACTCTCACTAGAACTTAGAGAGGATTTGAGCTTCTGAAGTCATGACACATTGAACAGTTCTACAGGACCATTTTTGATGAATGTCTGAATCAAACAAGCCTTTTTTGTTTGTCTTCTTCCCAGTTGCCTCAACATTGTGTTAGCCAATAATTCCACATCTGTACCAGACACACCTCTTGTTGGTGGGTTTTCTGGATCTTTCTGTTCTAACAGTGTCTTTTGTCTTAATTATGCCACTTTCACATGAAAGAAACACAAAATGAAAAGCAGAACAAGCCAGAACCCAAAATATGGATTTGCAAGGTCAAACAAACAACAACCAGTCAAGCAAATCAAACCAACAGAAACCAACTACTGGTTCCAAAACCAGTAAAAAACAAAAACAGAGGAAAAGTCTTTGTGTGCAAGAACATGCATGTGTATGTGTGTGTGTTTAGATGCGTGTGTCAAAAACGGACACTTTATTTTTTTGACAACATGAGCCAACAGTGGTGGTGTCTGTCAAAGAGGTGGAGCTCTGTCCTTCACCTGCAAGATTTCAGCAGGCAGCTCAGGTCCAGTTTTCTTCACTGTGCCACCATGATAAGTTTCCTCCTGAGAAGTTCTTGTCCAAGGTCATAGCTGGTAAAAGAATTGTCACAGTGATACTGGGACCCTGCAGTCCAGTCGTCATATCCAGGACCACACTGGACATGGCCGTCTTTGTTTGTTTTGTTGTTGTGCAATGTGAGAGAATGTGACAGACCATTTTATACCAAAGACAGGCTGTGTGTGTGTGTGTGTGTGTGTGTGTGTGTGTGTGTAACCATGTTAAATTCTTTTAAATAAATATGTTTCAACCTGCTATTATTTGTATGCTGTGTGATTTCTGAAACCCAAGACTAACTAAGGTGTACATACTGCAACCTAAAGTATGGTAATGAGGAGAATGATGAAAAATCCACAAGGTGATCAGAAAATAATAAATGTATTCAGGAAAACAAAATCATCTCTGAACATGTGTGACTGAAATATGTCAGTGGGACTGGCAGAATCTGGCTTTACCACAAAGTGTCTCATCAAGAGATCTGTCACATGCGTCTGCTGGGGAGGGTCAACCTGTCCACATTCAGATCAATGATACAACATCTCTGCTATGATCAAACTACTCAGGATGAAACAGACCAATGTTGACATCAAGTAGCAACTCAGCAGCTGATCAACAGAGTCCTAAGAACCAGTAGAGCCTGTTCATCGTCCCTGGGTGGGCTCGAACCACCAGCCTCTCTGT
Source organism: Aulostomus chinensis (assembly GCF_037954235.1). Classification (NCBI taxonomy): domain Eukaryota; kingdom Metazoa; phylum Chordata; class Actinopteri; order Syngnathiformes; family Aulostomidae; genus Aulostomus; species Aulostomus chinensis. The sequence continues at coordinate 24,904,591 of NC_141323.1, read as the reverse complement.
TAACAGCCGAGCGCGCTGACCGATTGAGCCACAGAGACTCTGAGTCTCCTGCTTTTCATGAAGAGTTTTCAGGCTAAATTTCAGTGTGTGAGGTCCACACTGCACATTTGAGGGAACATGAAGGACAGATGAGAGTCTGACTGTCATGGTGAAAGCTTTCAGCACTAGAACTGAAACAACCCCCACCATCTTAACCCCACCAGACCAAACATCATCGTCCAGCCTCCAACCAGAGGTCCATCAGTTATCATGGGAGCCACGTGTGGAGTCTGGATTCTTTTCTAGAATGTGACGGCAATGACAGTCCTGCCAAGTGACATCACTGACATGAATGGATGACTTCAGTCATGTGACTCGATGACTTCAGTGCATCCAATTACCAAGTGCACTGCAGCAGTCCTTGTTGCTGTCTGCTGTTGTGTCACAGCAAAGTAAGGAAACAGCCTGACGGTCCTCAGGAGGAAATTCAACAACCTCCAAAGATGGAGGTGAACCTAGACCTGCTCATGTTTACTGTCCTTGATGAACTTGGGCGGTACTCTGGTGCTGGGATGAGGTCATGGAGACGATCCAGGAGCAGTCCTGATGTTAAATGGACAAAATGTGTCAACATGAAATAAAATTGGAAACCTATTTGAAGCCTTATTTTGTGTTTGATGGACATTTTTTAAATCTCTAATGACTTGTTTTAACTGAACCTACTGGATCCTGTGGTGCCTGATGAGGAGACAACTTGGGTACAAAGTTGAAGAGGAGGGTTTTTGGAAGGGAGGTGATTTTTTTTTCCAGTGTTGTAAATCAAAATAACTACAACGACATGATAGAATTTTCTCAAAATGTCCTGACTAAGATGGATTCCAAACCAAGGGACTAAACCAAACCAATTCCTACTTAACCCTAAGCTCCACCTCAGTTCCAGATGAAACTGGTTGAACATGGAACCGTCCCACTTGGAACATTTCCATCACCTTCACCACCACTGGAGTATCAACAAAGATTTTGGTCAACACCAGAATGGTTGAGACAAGACAACATGCTACCAATCCTCTCTCCCTCCCTCATCATCAGCTGCTCCAGCCCTTGAAAGAAAACCTTTGACACATGGACCTACAGTAGGAGCAGATGTTGTCTCCTCTGGAACAGCAGTTTAACATTATTGGCAGGACTCGAACCTGCGCGGGGAGACCCCAATGGATTTCTAGTCCATCGCCTTAACCACTCAGCCACAACAACTACACTCCCATGAGCATGAGTAGAGGATTGATATTCAACATTTCATCTTCATCGAAGCACAGTCGATTTTTTTAATCTTCTCACAAACACAAACTATTTGTGTGTGTGTGTGTTGTTTACCAGCAAGATGAAAACTGTTGTGGTATTTGACAATTCTATTGTTTCTGAATGAAAATCATGTGAAGGAGAATCATTGAGACATCCTAAAAATGGCTGAGGTCTTCTGAGCTGCAGCAGGTCTGAGCTGCTTTTGATGCCCAGATGATGAGGAGGCAGTGAATGTTGGGTTTGGTGGAGCTGAAAAAATGCTGCAGGTGTTGAGAGGTCTGCTGGTGTCCAGGACTTCCTCTCCAGGTCTGAGGGCTTCTCCCTGCAGTTCCCACAAACACCACAACAGTCCTGGAACCCCTGCAGATGGTGGAGGACCATGATGACCCCGCTGCACCATCAGGCCATCAAAAACCAGTCCTGATGTTCAAAAAGGTCCCTCCACTCATTCAGGGTCAACTCTAGAAGAAGCTTCTGGAACAGATGAGAAAACGCACTCAACTAGAAATCATGATTTAAACGCAATGTTGATTTTTACATTTTCCTTCAATGTTTTAAAAACCATCAAAGTGGACAGAAGCCCAGATGGTCCAAACCTGTTTCCTGTCTCCTGCCATTGTGGAGAGCCTCTGTTCTGTCCTGCTGCTGTCCAGTTGTCTCTACTGAGCTCCTCTGCTGGTTCCACCTTGAAGAGTGTCTGAGCTAAAATTGAATCTTGGGGAACTTCAACCTTTGATCTAAGAGTTTTGTGTTTGATTTTAGAATTCTTTCTTTGATCTCAAAGACATGGAAGCTCAATCTGGTGTTGAGGAGGCGGTGATCCTATAGTGGTTAGTACTCTGTGTTGTGGCTGCAGCAACCCCGGTTCGGCTCCAGGTCACGGCAGCATGAGACAAATTTCTTGCGTGTACTGATGGAAACAAACCAAGCCTAAATTTCCCACAGTGCAATAGGGCGGTGTTTGGTCAGTATTGAGCAGGCGTCAGTCTGACAATGATGTCATATTATTTTGTTATCACTTGACCAGACCCAAAAGTAGGCTCCAGGTATCAGTTTCTTCTCAATGCTAATGTCTACTAGCTTAGTCTGCTACTTTGATGGCTCTGACTACAAAAAGGTCCAGACCCCTGGATATGATGGTTCCTACCTAAACGTAGATTCTGTCAGCTCATGTTTTGAAATCAACTCACCATGAACACAAGTAGATTTCAATGGACTGCAAATGTGTCTCATTTAATGGTAAACATGTCAAATATAAATTCCATCACCTGAGGAGGTCTGCTGCTGGAATTAAGCTCCAGATATTCACAAGATATTTTATATCTTAAGATAAAGCATTTTTATATTTGATTTATTATTCATTAGCCTGCTTCATGTGGTGTGATTTTATGTGTCCTATATTGAATCAAACTTTGTAAACGATCGTCCCTGAGGATGTTGAATGATGTCAAAAAAGTGTTCTCTGAGCTCTCCTTTCCTCTAAATAGAGGAGTCTCTGCTGAGGTCGTTCCCTCTCAGAGTCCTGACGTCTATTCGGATGCACCGAGAGACTCAGGCAAACAGAAGACAAGGGCAAGTGAAGTAACCTGAAAATGAGAGGGGAGGTTCGACATCAAACTAAAACAGGAAGAACAGGACACAAATGGGATATCAAAATAAGAGAGACCATGAGACATGACCCCCCCAGTTCCTGCTGCTTCCAACTCTTTATATCGAGCCCCTCGTACAGTGGTTGAGAGAGACCACAAATATTACGAACAAATACACGAACAACAACAACAATATGAACAGCCATTCACACCTACAGTCAATTTAGAGTGTCCAATCAGCCTAGTCCCCAAATTGCATGTCTTTGGACTGTGGGAGGAAGCTGGAGTACCCGGAGAGAACCCATGCAGGCACAGGTAGAACATGCTAACTCCACACAGAAAGATCCCGCACCCGAGCCGGGACTCGAACCCGGAATGCTACAGTGCCACAGTGCTAACCACTGCACCACCGTGCAGCCCCATTTGGATACCATCTTGAGCATATTTGGAGAAAGTTCAATCATTCAGCTGCAGTTACAGTGACTTACAACACTGCAAAAAAAAAAAATCACCCCTCCACAAACACTCTTGTCCAACTTTTGTGCCCAAATTTTCTCCTCACGAGGCACCAAATCAAGTCAAGTCATTTTTATTTGTATGAAACCAAATCACAACAAAAGTTCTCTCATGACTCTTTACTAGTAGAGCAGGTCCAGCACCAAACTCCTTCAATGAATCTACACCCAACAATTCTCCATCAGCAAGCACATCCTGCAACAGCGGCGATGAAAACCTTCCTTTTAACAAACAGGAATGTCGAGCAGATCCAGGATCAGTGGGGACGGCCTTCTGCTTTGTCCGGTTGTATTTAAAGCTCCATCAGATTGGAACAACCTTTCCTCCTCACTTCGGTCTCTCACTTCCTTTCTCATCTTCAAATCATCAAGCATTTTCAAACATCTGCTCTTGTTTCTGATGCACCTCACCTTTTCTCTCCAGGATTCACTCTGTACTTGTTCTTGTTTGTTCTCTGTACTGTACATATGTGGATATTTGTGTATGAATATGCATTGTGTACTTTAATGGTGCATGGAAGCAGAATTTATTTAGATGGGGGTTTAAATGTATGAGTATGTGAAGACTTTACTTTGCAATGGGATCTCTGATCATACTTTGTATAATGCTGGATGGTGGCTTTGGGGAACATTGTTGACAGCATTCACCACTGGAGCCTACTTTGAATGCCAGTCAGGTGTGACTCAGGATGGAATATTGGCAGGACAAGTTGCTCCACATTCACTTTCAGCCGAGCCAGGAGTTGAACCTGGAATCTTCTGATCTGAAGTCAGACGCGTTGTCCATTGTACCACCAGCCCTAAGGAGTGGAGGGGTCTTATACAAAAAGAGTCTACACATTCAGATGTATGACAGAAAATGTAAATGATATGGTGGCATTTTCTGTTTTTTTTGCTGTCTGATTTTCTAAATATAACATTTATTATATATATATATTTATTTATAAATATTTGTAAGACGAAAATAAGAAAGGCAACCTGCATCATCACAGTCATGAAGACCTCAACACGGTTGAAGAGAAAGTCTCAGGGTGGATTCTTGTGTTTTGCAGCATCCTTGATGTGTCTGCATAGAATGCATTGGTGTTGTGGACCCACATCCACCAAGAGTGGAACCAAGAAAAGCAAGTGGAGAATGTTTCTGGAGGAGCTGGGAAATTCCCTGGTCAAGCCACACATTGAGGGAAGGGAACGGATGCCCTGAGACCCAGACGCTGCAGCCTTGCTCAGACGGCTGCAGAGCTCACCCAGCACTCCATCCATGCCATCAGCAACACAGAGAGCAACCACGCCAGCATCCTCCTCAGCAGCCCTGCCTCAACACCAACCAGAACAGCCACAGCCACAACCCACTCAGTCCACCAGATTCCAGAAGAAAGAGGAGTCAGGTCTGCCCAAGCAGTCAGGACAGCAGGACAAACGGATTGTGGTTCAACTGCAAACACACACACACACACACACACACACACACACACATGCATGTTTTTGCACCAAGAGACTTTTCCTCTGTTTTTGTTTTTTACTGGTTTTGAACCAGTTGTTGGTTTCTGTTGGTTTGATTTGCTTGACTGGTTGTTTTTTGTTTGACCTTTCAAATCCATATTTTGGGTTCTGGCTTGTTCTGCTTTTCATTTTGTGTTTGTATTAAAGTTCTGTTGCTGAAAAAAATACTTTTTTTCTTTTTCTTGAAGTAAATATATGAGGGTGGAAACTGACCCATAACACCATGGATGTTACAATAGTTAATAATATTAAAACGAAACAATGAATAAAACCAATCCATGTCAGAGATGTGTTCTAACACCCCTCAGTAATGGTCAGGAAACACAACAACCTTTTGTTTATTTCTATGATTTTCTTGAGGTTCATTTGATAATTTTTTAAACTGAAATCGAGGGTTTACTGACTAAAAAAGGTCCAGAGGCCCACAACAAAATATTCAAATCAATATTTCCATGGATAAGGAAGCCTAACAAGGTGACCAAGGGATGGGAAACAACTTGGATGATAGAAAATTGTTTTTAGTTTATTTTACAGCTGATTGAAGACGTGGGTCAAAACCGACCTGTTAACATCAGAGATGGGAACAGAAAGCTAACACAAGAGGAAGGTTGAAGCTATGAAAAAGGAGTTTGATAAAAATCTTGAACTGACAGTAGAAATATCCTTTTGTATGTTTACCTTTGTTGACAGAAGTCACTTTAGCTTGGCAGTGAAAAGAATCTCTGCTAGCTTGACAAATAAGTGGCACAAACTGGGTTCAAGCTGGACTTTGGACACTGGTATCTGCAACAACTCCCATCAACTCCTAATTTGTGTGTACAAAAAAATCATTGAGAAATCAAGGTGAGATCAAAGAAAGAATTCTAAGATCCCCCAGGGACGATGAACAGGCTCTACTGGTGCTTAGGACTCTGTTGATCAGCTGCTGAGTTGCTACTTGATGTCAACATTGGTTTGTTTCATCCTGAGTAGTTTGATCATAGCAGAGTCGCTGCATCAATGATCTGAATGTGGACGGACAGATTGACCCTCCACAGCAGACGCACGTGACAGATCTCTTGATGAGACGCCTCAGTCTTCAATTTAGTCGTCGTGTGTCATGCAGTGTTGAGGAGGCCGGCTGGCTGTGGGTAAAGTGGGGTTCAGAGTTTGTGGAGTCGGCTCTGGACTGAAGGGGGTCACTGATTTGTTCTCAGATGCTACAGCTCAGGTTAGCGAGGTGGTGGAGAAATGAGTGAGAACTCTGCCAGCTGGAGCCTCTTGGGTCCCGGGAGGCTTCACTCCTGGAGGTGGAAATGATGAGGAGTTTTAAAATCTGCTCCTCTTTCACGCTGACTTGTTTTCTTGGGTTCCCTCTTTTATTCATGTGTGATTTTAATCTCAGCTCTCTAAACCTGAATGGAGCCAGAACCCATTTTAAAAGAGCTGCTCTTTTTAAACTGCTGGAGATCTAGAGGATCCCTGCCATGTTTGTCCAGGAGACCCACAGCACAACAGTCAGTGAATGGGGATGCAGGCAGGCTTTTAATGGAGGTCATTTGAAGTCCCAAGTCCAGTTGGAGCAGAGGGTGGAGTTTGATTCTCCAGGAGTTTTTTGTTGTTGTTTTTTCACCAGTTTCTTTTGATTTGGAGGAAATCGTTCCAGGTGTTTGAAAGAAGGTGAGAGCAACTTTGGAAAATCGAAGCGAAGTAAAATCTGGTCAACTGGACGTAAGTTTTAAACTACGGTACGTAAACTTATTGTAAACTAAATGATAGAAGCTGTTGAATTTCTGCATCAGAACAAGGAGAAAGGACCCTCAATGAAAGAGTGGTGTGTGTGTGAATGAGAGGACATTGTTCAGTCCACAGACCTGAGCATCGCTGCTCTGACTACCACGTTACCTCCTGGTTATCAGTGTGAAGTCAATGGTGAGGTAGTCAGTTGTTCCTTGTGTTTTATTCCAGAGGCCTGGTAGTTAAACGCTGAATTCAATAATTTTAATTCTTAACTTGAATTTTCATGCTGTTTTGCTGGAAATGTTTGACAACTTCTTGCATGTTGGTGCCCCATCACACAAAAAAGGTGCAGTTGTACTCTTTTCACCTCTGACCCACAAACATTCCACCAGTGAACGTCCAGAAATTGAAGCATAAACAGTTCAGCAACAACAAATTCTTCAAATCATCCTCTGAACCGAGAGCCACAGGCTCCTCCCAACATATGCAACACTGCCATTGAACTCTGCTTCAGTGTAACGGTGGTCGAAGGGTCAACATTGAACCTGTTGTATGACTTGAAAATTGTATCAGTGATCTGTGAGCAGGGCAAAATATATGAAAGTGTTGTCATTAACAGGTTGTGCATTTCTGTAGGTCCAAACATATCCTGGAGTCCACCAATGCCAGTTGTGACCTTGTGGGCTCCGGCTCCAGCGCTGTCAGTGAAAAATGACTGACAATCCATTGTCTCCTGGTGAGTCCTGCTGTGTTGGTAGGATGCATCAAATCACTGTGGGAACAAGAGACACAGTGACTGAACTGTAGCCCATCCATCCATCCATCCATCCATCCATCCATTCATTCATTCATTCATTCATTCATCCATCCATCCATCCATCCATCCATCCATCCATCATCCATCCATCCATCCATCCATCCATCCATCCATTCATTCATCCATCCATCCATTCATTCATTCATCCATCCATCCATTCATTCATCCATTCCTCCATCCATTTTCTTCCACTTATCCTGTTAAGGGTTGTGGGGTGGGGGGACCTGTCTCCCCAGCTTTCAGCGTGAAGTGGGTTCACCCTGGAGGGGTCCCCAGTCCATTGCAGGGCCAACACATAAAGACAGACAACAATTCACACTCACAGTCACACCTAGAGTCAGTTTAGAGTATCAATCAGCCTCGTCCTCATTCTCATGTCTTTCCCACTGAAAAACTTTCACACCTGAAGTGTGAAGCATCGATAAAAGTTAATTTGACAGCACAACAGAAAATCCTAGTATATCACTGACATATTCTGTAAAAGAAATGATAGAAGACTGTTGAATTTTTAGAATGAGAAAAAATGTCCCCCAATGAAAGAGTGATGATTCTTTATTTTGATTTTGTTCTTCACTCCTACACAAGAGAGGGAAAGTGTCGGCTGGCTAGGAGCAACTGCCTGCTTCAGAATGGGACGAGCCTCAGGACTTTCCAGTGAGAGCTGCAAACTTCCACCAGCGCCCACTGCCAGCACGTCTTCATGATGGAGCTGAGAAGAACACAACAACACAAGAGCACTGGAGAGGAGCACAACACTTCTTTGCTTCCTTGTCACTCTCATATCTGTCTGTACCATCTGGAGCTGGGGGGAGGAGCTTCACATGTTTTTTTTCTTGTTTTTTTTTCCAAAAGGGAATGACATGACTTACTCTGTATATTAGTATATGAACTACTGAGAATGTTCATCCCCAGTTTTAAGTTAGAATTAAATGTTAAGTAGAAAATCTTCCATCTTCAATCCTGTCACTCAGTGATGTAAACTGTTTCAAACAAATTCTACTGTTCAACAGTTCAAGTGTTTCTAATGAAGCTGAATGTGCTCTCTTCTACTTTCCTCAATTGTGTTTCTTTCATGTCCTCCTGAGATCAAAGACAGAATTCTAGGTACTGTCAAAGCCCTGATGACATCATCAGGAATTCTGACTTTGATCTGGAAACTCTTGCTTTAATCTGAATTTGATCTGACTGAAGTTTTAGTTTAGGTTGCATGAGACTGATGCCCCCCCCCCCCCCCCCCCGCCCGTGACCCTTAAAGGATAAGAATAGAAAGTGGATGGAGGGATGGACTTAACACTGAAATCAGCTGATCTGATCCACATTCTAATTTTTCCTTTCCCTCTTTAGGAGTCATGGAGAATAGTAGTGTATATAATAATGTATATACAACCTTGGAGTATCTTTCCAAAGCTTTTAGTATTTCATCTTGTTTCTACTTGTAGTTTTAGTGTCTGGATCTTTTCTTTTTATATCCTGCTGTCTGCTCTTTGCTTTTGGAGCTTCCTTCAACAACTACCAAGCCTCCTGGGTACTGTAGGAAACATGGTCAAGTTCTTCTTACTTTTGCAGTCACGTCCTGCTCACATTGGTCTGTCTTCATTTTGACTCCTCCCACTGCCACAATGACCAGCCTTTATACACTTGGTGACTGGGGCCCTGGTTGCTGCAGGCCTCACCACCAGCCTGTGGTTGTGAGCAGGGCAGAACAGAACTGACAGTATCTCACATGCAGGACCTGGGTCAGATCCTGGTGCCAGCTGGGGCACCGCTTTAACCTGGACCCCCTGGAAGATTTTCTCCAGGAACTCGCCTTTTTGGTTCCGTCAAGGCCTGTGAGGATGGTGAAGAGTGATCCACCACCAGGCAGCACAGTCAGCAGCAGCCATTTTTTTCCACTAGAATCAAGTATGATAGTGAAAGGCAAGGCAAGGCAATTTTATTTGTAGAGCCCGTTCTCACAAACAGTTTGTCTCAAAGGGCTTCACATGGCATCATAACAACATCCTCTGCACTTAGACCCTCACATCGACTGAGGAAAAACTCCATAGAAAACCCTTTTAACAGGGAAAAATCTGAGAAACCTCAGGGTGAGCAACAGAGGAGGGATCCCTCACCCAGGACGGACAGACGTGCAGTAGATGTTGCTACAGACAAGAAAACAGTTTACAATGCAAAATGTGGGAAATATGGAAATGTTAACAGTTGAAGAAGGAAGCTTCTGGAAGGGGAGGAAGGGAGAGCAAGCCAGCTTGATGGGGGACTGGATGGCAGACTGGTTCATGGAAGGGGAGCGCAGGCCGGTGTAACAGTAGGGAATAAAAGGGGGGGGGGTGGGGGGGCGATGCAGGCGGCGGTTGGAGCTCTGGTGGATCTGTGGAAACAGAGAGACTGCGAGACACCAAGGCCAAACTGCAAAGTGTAACAAGTAGTGGTAATTCAGTTCCAAAAATGTGCGGGGGGGAGAGGAGGAGAGGGGGGGGGAGAGAAGAGAGGAGAGGAGAGGAGAGGAGAGGAGAGGAGAGGAGGGAAGGGCTCCATGTAACCTGATGTGTCCCCCAGCAGTCTAAGCCTATAGCAGCATAGCTATCAATGGTTCAGAGCTACCTGAACCAGTCCTAACTGAAGGCTCTGTCATAGAGGAAGGTCTTAAGCCTGGACTTAAACGTAGTTAAAGTGTCTGCCTCTCTGACCCATGGAGAGAGCTGGTTCCAAAGTAGAGGAGCCCGGTAACTAAAGGCTCTACCTCCCAGTCTGTTTTTTATTGATACTGGGAATCACTAAAAGACCTGCATTCTGGGAGCGGAGTGCTCTGGTCGGACAGTAGGGACTAATGAGCTCTTTCAAATACGATGCAGCTTTATCATTAAGAGCCTTATAAGTCAGCAGAAGGATTTTGAAGTCGATTCTAGATCCTACAGGAAGCCAGTGGAAAGAAGCTAAAGTGGGAGAGATGTGTTCTCTCTTCTTAACTCCCGTCAAAACCCTTGCTGCAGCGTTCTGGACCAGCTGGAGACTCTTTAGAGAGTATTTAGGACATCCTGACAAGAGAGAGTTGCAGTAGTCCAGCCTAGAAGTGATAAATGCATGCACCAGTTTCTCAGCATCACTCTGGGAAAGGATATTCCTAATCTTAGCGATACTTCGCAGATGGAAGAAGGCGGTCCTGGTCACATGCTTTATGTGGGAGCTGAAGGAAAGGTCCTAGACAAAAATGACCCCAAGGTTCCTTGCAGTTGTACTCGGGGTCAAGGTGATGCCATCGAGAGTAGTGATCTGATTAGAGAGTGTGTCCCTGAGGTGTTTAGGTCCAAAAGAAAGACTGGTGAGTACTTGCTAACTAACACTTCCTGTTTTTATTGCTATTCTTCCATGAATGTGCTCATGTTGGCTTGTCCCCAACCATAGTTTCAAAGCCATGATGACATCTTTCATTAACAGTCAGACTTATTTTTTCTCTACTTGGACAAATAAGGTTTCAACTGACATGGCTGGCCAACGTCCTGGAGTTAATTCAGCCTGTAGAACCAGGTTCTGGTTCCTTCTTTTACCAGGCAGGAGCGGGCAGCAGATCCAAGATCAGTAGGAGCAGATGTCTGCTTTGACTGGTAGGAGGAAAGAGAGCAGGAGAGCTGGTCAGAGACAAAGACAGATAATGAAGAAGGAGTGCTGTATTCTGCTAGCACATGCTAGTCACAGTCAGAGATAATGAGTCTCAGCAGGTAAAGATTCATCACTGATTTCAGAAGATAATTGGACGTTCACTGGAAGACTATGAATGTTTGTGGGTCAGAGGTGAAAAGAGTACAAGTGCACCTGTTGTGTGTGATGGGGCACCAACATGCAAGAAGTTTTATACATTTTGAGAGAAAAAGCGTGAATCTTCAAGTAAAGAATTAAAATTATTTAATTAACAATGAGGCCTCTGTCATAAAACAAAAGGAACAACTGACTACATCACCATTTCCACCTCTTTTTAACAGATTCACATTTCAAAACAATCAGGTTTATTTTGCTCCTTTCTTTCAGCAGAGGATGGTTTTGTTCCATCAACCTCTGGGTTCTTGGCCCAGCACGCTTCCTCTGCTCCACTCTGCTCTACCATTTATTGAACAGGCCTTGATTTAGAAGAGCAGGATTGTGACAAGAACAGGAATGTGAGTGTTGAAGGTTTCACAATTTGCTCTGAAGCAGGCCTAAGCAGGTAAAGATTCATCTCTGATTTCAGAGGAGGATTTGAAGAATTCATTGTTGCTGAACTGTTTATGCTTCAATTTCTGGACGTTCACTGGTGGAATGTTTGTGGGTCAGAGGTGAAAAGAGTACAAGTGCACCTGTTGTGTGTGATGGGGCACCAACATGCAAGAAGTTGTCAAACATTTCCAGCAAAACAGCATGAAACTTCAAGTAAAGAATTAAAATTATTTAATTCAGTGTTTAACTACCAGGCCTCTGGAATAAAACACCAGGAACAACTGACTACCTCACCACTGACTTCACACTGATAACCAGGAGGTAACGTGGTAGTCAGAGCAGCGATGCTCAGGTCTGTGGACTGAACAATGTCCTCTCATTCACACACACACCACTCTTTCATTGAGGGTCCTTTCTCCTTGTTCTGATGAGGATTCTTCTTTTGGTCCTGGGTTTGAAGACATCAGCAGCCTTGTTTGAGTCAACTGGGATGTTCCTCTCAATAGACAGCAGCATGAAATCAGAGAGCCTGTCTTCTCCATGTCTCCTCCTGAGCTGGTCCTGGATCAGCTTCAGTTTGGAGAGTCTCCGTTATACTGAAGCAGAGTGTTACATATGCACTGACAGTCTTGTACATGGGAGGTGGCTGTCACTGCTTAGTAATAAGGAACAATGGCAGTTACAAAAGAAAGGTACTTTTATGTTGAAGTTCCATTAAGGAAGTGTGCTTTTGTTTTTTTTGGTGTGTGTGGGTTGTAAGAGTGACTGGCAGAAGAAACTAAACGTTCGGTTGACGCTCCCGTCTCTCTCATTCATTTTCTGGACATAATATTGGCGACGAGGATGGCTGATTTTAGTATAAATTTACCCCCGCCTGCGCCCTACCTTGCACTGAGTGAGTCGGTCCGAGATTACGTCACTAACCTGAGGGACATGGCCCGCTCGTGCGATTACGGCGCGCTGCTGGAACAAATAATCCGAGACCAGTTTATTGAGGGAGTGCTGTGTGAAAAGACGAGAGAGAAGCTGCTGCTTGAACCGGACAGTTTGACGCTGGACAGAACGGTGGAAATCGCGCTGCAAGTTGAGACGGCCGTTGAATGCACGGCGCTGCTGGCGAATGCGCGCCCCCTGGAGCATCACTCGGAAGACAGTTTCCCGGTGCAACTTGCACGGAGGCAGAGTGGAAAGCGTGTCTGTGGCAACTGTGGCTCCACCTCACACAGTTCTGGGGCACAAAATTGCCCTGCCAGAGGGCAAAAGTGCAGAAACTGTTTAAAACAAAATCATTTTTCCAAGATGTGCCGCTCTTCCCCAGCACCTCTGCCAACCACCAGAGGGCCCGCCCTTGCTTACAACAGCCACACAGAGATTAGGAATGTGTCTACAGCGCGGGCTGCATTCAAAACGTGCTCAGTGCAATTGGCCGATGTGACGCTTCCGTTACTGATGGACACGGGCGCGGCTGCCTCTCTCCTCAATGCCTCCACGTATTACCGTTTCTTCTCACACCTACCACTGGAACAGCCTGCTGCCGCTCTGTGCGGCTACGACAGCTCCAGGATTGACGTCCTGGGTGTGCTTCGCATCCCAGTTCACTACGGCTCCAAGCACTTACCGTCCTTTCCCTTTCATATTGCCAAACGAGGGGCTAACCTCCTAGGTCTGGACCTGTTCACGGGCCTGGGATTCGCACTGACGGATGACGCTGGCTCCCCCATTAACCACGTTGACTCCGCCTGGCAGCAGAAGTGGCCTGCCCTTTTCGACGGTCTGGGCTGTGCCACGGCTTTCACTCACAGGCCTCTGGTGAACCCGGATGTCTCACCAGTGGTCCAGCCCCTGCGCCGGATTCCTCTTGCTTTGAGAGATGATGTCACCCGGGAGCTGGAGTCCCTCCTGGAGTTGGGGATCATTGAACAAGTGAATGCCGCCCCATGGATCTCCAACCTCGTCATTGCAAGAAAGAAATCCGGAGGGATCAGGATTTGTGTGGACCTCCGTCTGGTGAATAAGGCCGTCATCCCTGACAGGTACCCGCTGCCAACTTCGGAAGAGCTCACAGCACTGTTCTACGGCTCTACAGTCTTCACGAAGCTCGACCTACGCCAGGGCTATCTGCAGGTGCCACTTCATCCAGCGAGCAGAGACCTTACGGCTTTTGTCACGCACGCCGGGGTCTTCCGGTATACGAGGATGCCGTTTGGCCTGAGCTCTGCCCCAAGTTGCTTTCAGAAGGTCATGACCACCATCCTGGCAGGCATACCTGGGGTGGCCATCTTCCTTGACGACATCGTGGTCCATGCTGCGGACATGGACACGCACAACAGACGCCTTCAGAGAGTGGCCCGGGCTCTCATGGAGAACCACCTGACGCTGAATGTGGAAAAGTGCTGTTTTGCTGCGCCGGCCATCGACTTTGTGGGGTTCAGTCTGTCAGCCAAAGGGATCTCTCCCCTCCAGTCCAATGTGGATGCCATCCACAAGATTCCGGAGCCAGTCTCAGCCTCCCAGGTCGCTTCATTTTTGGGCATGACTGCCTACTACCTCCGGTTCCTGCCACACTACTCTCAGACTACTGCTCCCCTACGCCAGCTGCTCAAGAAGGACGAACCATGGGACTGGACGGCTGCATGCTCGGAGGCGGTGCGGACGTTGAAGGAGCAGCTCACAACGCCCCCCGTTTTGACCCATTTCAGCCCGGACTGCCAGACGTTTGTCACTTGTGATGCTTCGGCTCGGGCCATCGGAGCGGTCTTGTCGCAGCTGCAGGGTGGGGTGGAGAGACCTGTCGCCTTTGCCTCTAGGGCTCTGACGCCAACAGAACAGCGCTACTCCGTGGGTGAACACGAGGCACTTGCGTGTGTTTGGGCTTCGGAACGGTGGCATCTCTACCTGTACGGGCGCCGCTACGTCCTTCGAACGGATCACCAGGCCCTGACCGCCCTGCTGATGACTTCGGGCTCAGGCCACAAGCCCCTGCACCTGCACAGGTGGGCGGAACGTCTGAGGCAGTACGACTACGAGCCAAAGTTTACCCCAGGGAGGGACAACGTGGTCGCTGACCTGCTCTCACGGTCTATTGATGGCCCAGCGCCAGTCGTCTCGCAGGCTAACAACTCAGAACCGGACCTCGTCCAGATGCTTTACCCACCTCTCCAGCCAGCAGTGTCTCTGGAGGAGCTCCAGAAGGAGTCGGAGTGCGACCCGATGCTGACCACCCTACGCACGTACATACGCTCAGGATGGCCGGCTAAAGTCCCTGATGAGCTCACCCCATTTTCCAGGGTCCGTGACGAACTCTCCTGCTGGAGCGATGTGTGTGTGTCCAGGGGCCTTTGCACAGTGGTCCCCCTATCACTGCGTGGGCGTGTGCTGTCAATGGCGCATGAAGGACACCTCGGCATTGTGAAGCTCAAGCAGCGGTGCAGGGACCTGGTTTGGTGGCCTGGCATCGACCGTGACATAGAGGCGCTGGTTCGGGATTGTGCACCATGCCTGGTCAGCGGCAAGACCAGACCTCCAGCGCCAACGCCCCTACAACCAGTGCCATGTCCCTCCCGCCCGTGGGACCATCTTCAGCTTGACGTCTGCGGCGAGATCCATGGACGAGGGATCCCTCACCATCAGCGCTTCCTGGTGGTCCTGTACGACCTTCACTCAAAGTGGCCTGAGGTGTTCCCGACTGGCACCGTTACAACCCGGGTCGTCACAGATGTCTTGGAGGGACTTTTTGCACGCTGGGGTCTGCCTCGGGCCATCACGACGGACAACGGGCCCCAGTTTGTCTCCGCAGACTTCTCAGCGTTCCTCAGGGAGAGGGGGATAAAGCACATCCGCACTGCCTACTACAATCCCCAGGCAAATGGGGGCGTTGAACGCCTTAATCAAAGTCTGAATGGCATTCGGGCACACATGGCCCAGGGGTGTGGTTTTCAGACTGCACTCACTCAGACCCTGATGCACTACCGGGCTAGCCAACACGCCACAACTGGAGCCTCTCCAGCATTCCTAATGCTGGGTCGAGAAATGCAGCTGCCGCTCGACAGACTCAGGGTGCAAGGCACAGCAACACCTGCCATTGGCCGCTCCCATGCGCAAATCAAAGCGTCCGTCAAAAGGTGCCAGCGTCAAATGCAGAAGCACTTCAACCAAAAGCGCAGAGTTAAAGGGACCGCTCTCCGAGTCGGTGACTGGGTCCGAGCTATGCGGCCCCACCGGTGCAACAAGATGGCGTCATACTGGTCTCAGCCTCTCCAAATCCGTCGCCAGCTGGGTCCAGCCACATTCATGCTCAGCGATGGGTCTCGCTGGCATGCGAAACGACTGAAGAATGTGCCACGCCCAGGGGAAGGGGTTCACGACGCACATCCAGCAGTCCTGCCACCTGCGCCTCATATGGACACTTACCATCATCCTCCTGGTCCTCAGCCTGTGCTCAACGATGCTCCAGGACCAGCCCGGGTGGTTCCCCCGGCCATCTTTGAGAGGCCTCAGCCAGAGGTCGACCAACAAGCTCAGAGATGTCAGAAACATGAGATCCAAGTGGTGAGAAAGCTTCAACTGGTGAGGTTACAGAAGAAGACTGAGAGATCAAAGACAATTTGTGTCCACAAAGAAATCATTGAGAAATCAAGGTGAGATCAAAGAAGGAATTCTAAGATCAAACACAAAACTCTGAGATCAAAGGTTGAAGTTCCCAAGGTTCAGTTTCAGCTCAGACCCTCTTTAGTATCTGTATACTGCCACTTGTCATCAGGAGACTCAGTATAAACTTCCACAGTTCTGCTGATGTCACATAGCTGTACATCGCCGTGTCTCCTGATGACTTCCTCCACGTCACCTGTTGATGTGACAGGACGCAACCAAACGTCATGTTTTGATGAAGAGGGTGTGAGTCTGAGTTGGCTCAGTTGAGACAACTGGACAGCAGCAGGACAGAACAGAGACTCTCCACAATGACAGGAGACAGGAAACAGGTTTGGACCATCTGGGCTCCACCCACTTGTATTTATTAAAGGAAATTGTAAAAATCAACAAAGTGGAAACATTGGTTTTGCCAGTGGGTTTAAATCATGATTGATATGTTAGTGTTTGTTCATCCATTTATTTGTCCAAGAGAAGAAGAAGTGACTCTGAGTCAAACTGGAGTCCTTTGAGGTCTGGCATCTCAGGAAGGAGGAGCATTCAGGCTGAGGTCATCATAACAGTCAGGATGTGCTGACTCATCATTAGTGGGAATCTCAGTGTCAATGTTGTGTAGTGAGGGACAGCACTGTTGCTGTGGCCTGATATGTAGATGAAGGAATCAATGAGACACCATGAAGACAGACAGCATTGCTGGACAACACCTTCTTTTATTACTTCAGCATTGGCAAGAACTGGAAGCATCAGCAGAACCACCACAGAAGAAGAACACTTTTTTTTTTTTACAGATTTTTCATGTCACCAAGCACTCTATGAGCTAAACTGCCCCCTTCTGGTGTAACTACGCATGTACAGGTGAAACAATGAAACTCTTACCAAAAATAACAGAAAATCATGGAGCTCATTATGACATCACACTAACTACTTTCACTCCAGAAATCAGGTCATGACATCATAAAGAAGAATAGAAGTCTCTTCCTCACAGGTGTCACAGAACAAAATCTCTCCAACACTAAACAGCAGTGAGAGAGCAAAGCTGGTAAGAAGACAGGACTGTTGGAGGAGGAAACCTCTCAATGTTCCAGAGGTGTTTCAGTGGAAGACATCACATTTGGGAGGGAGGTTCTTGACATTTTCATCCATTTTTATTTTGGTCAGATGAACACATCATGAGCTCTACTTGGACAGAATACGCCTTCAAACAGGCAGGGGTGCTGAGGCTCAGAGACCAACAGTTGAACAACATCAGAGCTCATCAGAACAAAGACCAAGGTGTCTGTTTTCATTTCAAAAGATTTGTTGTCAGGGAGTCTCTTATATTTTTCATCAACACCTGAATGAAGGATGGTTTCATGAAAAAACTGTCATTTTTTAACGAAAGCTGAGAAAAACAGTTTTGTCAAAGAAGTGGTTTTCCAGCATCAAACTGGACTTCATTTTGTTTCCATCTCTCATTTGGTGACTTCAAATGTTCACTGTAAAAATCCAGCCTACTAATGAGGAGGAGGCCCAGTATTGGACCATGAGCTGATCTCTGCTATGCTGGTAGATGGGAACTTGTTTAAAGTTGATTTTGTGATTATTTTTCATCAAAATGTGCTCAGACGGCTCCTCAACAGTTCTGATGATGAACAGAACCTCTGTCCTCATGGGTCATGTGAAAGGATGTGACCTCTACATGAGCCAGAAGCAGTGAACGCACCCCCGCACAGCAGAACATGTTCACTTGACCTGCTCTGGCTACTTGTGGTTAGCTTGCTGCTAACAAAAGTGGGTACAAAAATGGAATCATGGTCCCTTCAGACTTTCCATCAGTTTTATTCTGTCAGTGGAACGAGTCAGTTTGGGCTGTAGAGACTAAAACAATCAATCCAATGTTTTGCAGCCACTTCTTCTTGGATGTTTATGGGAAAAAAGTATTTTGGGGCCACAGTGCATCACGTGGTGGATGGGGGAGGAGCATCCAAATCTGAGGAGACGTTTCCATTGGATGGAAAATGAGTCGACACCACTGAGGGAAGGATGAGTCCTCAAATGTTTGGATTGTTTTAACAGGAAGAGAAAAAAAGAAAAACCGGGAGTCTGATGTAAAAACACTGGAAAAGTTTTTGGTTTGTCATGTGTGGAGAGATAAATGAGCCATGACCACAGAGATGCAGGATCAGAACTGAGAACATGGAGTTTTCATTTCAGGGACCTTCAATAACCTTTGATCTATCTGATTAAACAGGCCAGAACTGAGACTTGACCTTGAGAACAGAGATGGACGATCATGAAAACATGAGGAAAACTACAAGACTGCAATGAGGAGACGTCCTGTTGCTTTAAACATCATCACGGTGAAAGCAGAAGAAGCCTGGAGCTCAGTTGTGGCGGCCCTGCAGTCACACGTCTGTGGTGTCTTGGTGGTGAACTCCAGCCTCTTCATCAACCAAGCCTTCCTCTGTAGCATCACCAGCGTTGAGTTCAATGTTCTCCTGGTGTCCTGCCTGCCGCTCCATTTTGGCCTGGAAGACATGACAGCTCAGACCTCCAGTTGCTGCTGAAACAACTGCTCATAGCCAAGGACTACGAAGCTACGTCGTGTTACCTTGAAGTAGCGGTAGAAGAAGACAGCACATGACCCCAGGATCAGATGGTGGATGAACGCTCTGATGATGAAATCACTTAAAGGCACTGAAAAACATTTAGAATCATCACATTTGATCAATGACATCACCACTGACCACCACAGACATGTTGATGGTTGAAGGTTCTTGATGGAAGGCTGCATGTTAAAGGAACACGCTAACTTTTAGTAGAAGTCTCTGATTGTCCATCATCCCCAGAGCCAGACTAGAAGATGGAGACCCTTCTCTAGGAGCTGAGACTCATGCTAGTTAGCTTAGCACAATGAATGGTAGGAGGTGGGAAGTGTTAGCATAAAAGTCCCAAACAGTCGTTGCCTGTGGAAGGAACTGAAAAAAAAGAAAATAGAAGTTTTAATATAAACAGACAGAAAATGTTGTTATTTCATGTGTTTTCACATAAAACAGACACCCCCTATTTTTTGAATTTATTCCACCTGACCAGTAGGTGGAGCTCTGACGCTTACGTGGGTTAGGCTGAGAGATTTTTCCCACAGGCCCAACGAAGCCTCAGAAATCAAACGCCCTTGAGAAGACGTTCATCCATCGTTTCTCTCTTCATTGATCCTCAGTCTTCATCCTGGGTATCACATGTAGCGTCCAGATACCCCTCAGTCTGGAGCCGCTACACCTGCATTCATATATCTGGGCTTGTGGATCACTTTTAACAGACATTCTAATTTTAGAATCAGACACATAGCTGGGACTACTTTCCTGACTGGGAGCAGTGATTTGGCCACCAAAACCAAATGTTTGTTGGAGCAGGAGAGCGACTGCTGCTACTGATCATGGCCGACTTTGTAAGAGAGGGTGAGGAGGAGGAGGAGGAGGAGGAGGAGGAGGAGGAGGAGGAGGACTGCAGGACAAACCAACATCATGATCCTGAGACAGTTGATGCTAACACTTCCCACTCACTACCATTCATTATGCTAAGCTAACTCATGGTCTGCTGGTCTCTGCTGGTCTCAGCTCCCTCATGGACACACAGAACATGTAATTACAACATTCTTGGTTTGATTTCACCAACGTGTTGAACCTCATGCAGTTTCCTCTCTCTTTGTTTCCCGTTTGTTCAAACTGTCCAGTTCAAGTCTGGGGCCTCTTGCAACGAGATCGTTTCCTGTCAGGTTCGTTCTGACACTGAGTTTGAAGTGGGACCTTCACGTGAGCAAATGATAGGACGAACAAATGTTTCTGGAGAAACTATTAACACTTGCTAACACTTCCCAACCGCTACTATTCAATGTGCTAAGCTAACCAGCGTGGGTCTCAGCTCCCTAGAGAAGAGTCTCTGTCTCCTTGTCTGGTTCTGGGGATGATGGACAAGAAGCATATTTCCCAGAAGGTTGGTGGATTCATTTAACACAGACTACTTTTACACGTCCGCCATCGTTCCACTGTTATTCTGAAAATGACAACAGTCCAGATTTAATCAGGATTCTAGAAAGAGTTTATTCTGGGTGGGTTTTCAAAACTGAGCATTTCTCAATGAAAACGTAGGACAGACCAATATTATTTAGGTTTGAGGCTTTTCTGTCATGAATGAACTTCAGGAAGAATTAAAACTGTAGAGTCTCACAGTGTGAGACACTTTAACTGGACGGGAGACAAACAAATGACAAGTCAAGTCAGTTTTATCTATATTGCGCCAAATCACAACAAAAGTTATCTCATGACACTTTACAGGTGTCTGCTTTCTCAATTGTACCAAGGTGCTTGTTTCCTTGGACTTATAGATTTCTTTTTTAACGGGGCATTTGAGTCCAAAGTTGTTCTTAAGGAGCCTGTTGGACTGTAAAGAAAATGATCAATTTGACAGTGAACTTTAGCTCCGCCCTTCATCTCTCAGACTAGCCTAGCTAGTTAGAATTAGCTAGCTGGACTATTTTCCATAGTCATGTAAAAAACAGCTTCATCAGAATGTTGTCATTTTCAGGCTAAAAACAAGAAGCAGGAGAACAGAGGAGTAGAAAGTGCATGTAAATGTAGTCAGGGTCACATTCTTCTGTCTGACTCCAGCTGGTCCTGTTGTCACCTGCTATGATGAGGTGGAGCTCCTGGCTCTCAGAGGAGAAGTGATGGGGGAAAACATGGGACAGGTGATAAACACATTTGTAGTTCCCTCGGTGGGTGTGGTCTGCTGCTGAGAACAGGAACTGGGCGGAGTACTTGAGCGCTGGTAGGGTGTAGTTCTGTGCCGTGCTGGAGGTGGAGAAGATGAGCTGGAACAGGCCTCCTGGGTACTGTGGTTCAACAGAGCAACTGATGGTGAAGTTGGAGCCCCGGAGCAGCAGAGTCTCCTGCTGCCTCACCTCAGAGACGCCGTCAGTGAAGGCAGAGAAGGAGATGTTTGGCTGGACCAGCAAATCTGTGGAGGGGGGGGCAGAAGAAAGGCTGAATCAGCAGATGTGCTGGTGTCATCGAGGAAGCAGCAGCTTGTTTGGAATGTCCAGTTTTACCTGAGCACACCACCATCAGACTGGTAGCACTATGAACTTCATCAGTCTCCACTACACACTCCTGCAGTCCAGATGCTGACTGGACACAAGAAGACCTGATCCACCACACAGGCCTGAATAGCGAGTCCCTTCTTTTATTTGTCAAAGCAGCAGAGCCACAATTCATCCGTCTACACACTGCAGAGGCAGACTGGTGGAGCCATTCAGGACCCCCAGGGGCCGCTGGTCTCCACTCTCCCTGGTGTTTGATCTCCAGGGTCCCAGCACAGCGACTGGGCTCTCCCACCATCCTGACTCCATCAGGCTCTGAGCAGACACAGGAATCATGAGTGGTAGAAGTAAAGCAGTGGGATGAAGCAGATCTATGACCTTCACCTGAGCAGACGAGGCCAACGCTTTTCCCAGGTAAGCAGGTCTTCCTCACTGAGCCAGACCTTCCACAGTTTAGCAGAGCAGATTCATCTCCACCACACTGGAACTTTGCTGCCATGACTGGGGTCTCCATGTCTGTATACGGGCCCCCGTGGAGGAGGGACGGAGCCCCACACCCCAACTCTCTACACACCACCTCTGCATCCTGCAGGCCAAAATCCTCCTCACACACAGAGGACCATGACTGGTTAGACTTCACCTCCAGTCTGCCTGAGCACAGACTGGACCCCCCCACCAGCCTGAAAGACTCTGTGGAGACATCAGGAAATCATCATTCCAATATTCACCCATTTTTCTCAGCTACTAATCCTGCTTAAACTCATCGGAAAAAACAAGAACCATGAAACTTCCCTTCCTGACTCACCTTCCTCTTGTTATTGCTTGATGAGGCTGAATCCCCAAAACACACACACACACACACACACACACACACACACACACACACACACACACACACACACACACACACACACACACACACACTCGTATTTGAGACAACTTGGTCTCTCTGCTTAAAGTGAAACATCTGGATTCCGTATTTCACATCATCAACATGACCCTCATCAAATTCAGGATCTCATCATTGTCAGAATAACAGAGGAGTATTTGTGTTCATGTAAACAGCCAAAGACAACTTGTCCTGGATCTCAGTCACATGACTGTTAGTGTCAATAATGTTACCTGAGCAGGTGATTTCCTGGATGGTGGAACCAGAAGAGTTCCATGATCTCACACACTCCTTCAGTGTTGATGTAGACTGAACACACTCAGAGTTGATGAACCACATGAGTCGTTCTGAGGACTCGTCTCTCTGCTGTGTTGAGACAGCAGAACCACAGTCCAGCCATCTACATATCACAGCTGTTTCCTTCAGGGTCCAGGACCGGTCTGTCTCTGCTTCTCTCCACTCTCCCAGGTGTTTCACCTCCAGTCTACCAGCACAGTGGTTTGCTCCTCCCACCAACCTGACATCATCAGCATCTGAGCAGAGACAAGAGCATCATTAATACATGAATATGCAACAGGACGGAGGAGGACCTGAACCAAAGCTGCACCTGAGCAGATGAGTCCAACTGATTTGCCAGTTGAGCAGGTGTTTCCAGACCCTGAGCGTCCACAGTCCAGGAGGGAAGATTCATGGCCCTCACACTGGAACACCTGAGTCCAGAATGGAGACTCTGCTGGTCCAAAAAGTCCCCCCTCCAGGACTGAAGGTGTCCCACATCTCAGCTCTCCACACAGCACCTCTGCATCCTGCAGGCCAAAATCCTCCTCACACACAGAGGACCATGACTGGTTAGACTTCACCTCCAGTCTGCCTGAGCACAGACTGGACCCCCCCACCAGCCTGACAGACTCTGTGGAGACATCAGGAAATCATCATTCTAATATTCACCCATTTTTCTCAGCTACTAATCCTGCTTAAACTCATCGGAAAAAACAAGAACCATGAAACTTCCCTTCCTGACTCACCTTCCTCTTGTTATTGCTTGATGAGGCTGAATCCCCAAAACACACACACACACACACACACACACACACACACACACACACACACACACACACACACACACACACACACACACACACACACACACACTCGTATTTGAGACAACTTGGTCTCTCTGCTTAAAGTGAAACATCTGGATTCCGTATTTCACATCATCAACATGACCCTCATCAAATTCAGGATCTCATCATTGTCAGAATAACAGAGGAATATTTGTGTTCATGTAAACAGCCAAAGACAACTTGTCCTGGATCTCAGTCACATGACTGTTAGTGTCAATAATGTTACCTGAGCAGGTGATTTCCTGGATGGTGGAACCAGAAGAGTTCCATGATCTCACACACTCCTTCAGTGTTGATGTAGACTGAACACACTCAGAGTTGATGAACCACATGAGTCGTTCTGAGGACTCGTCTCTCTGCTGTGTTGAGACAGCAGAACCACAGTCCAGCCATCTACATATCACAGCTGTTTCCTTCAGGGTCCAGGACCGGTCTGTCTCTGCTTCTCTCCACTCTCCCAGGTGTTTCACCTCCAGTCTACCAGCACAGTGGTTTGCTCCTCCCACCAACCTGACATCATCAGCATCTGAGCAGAGACAAGAGCATCATTAATACATGAATATGCAACAGGACGGAGGAGGACCTGAACCAAAGCTGCACCTGAGCAGATGAGTCCAACTGATTTGCCAGTTGAGCAGGTGTTTCCAGACCCTGAGCGTCCACAGTCCAGGAGGGAAGATTCATGGCCCTCACACTGGAACACCTGAGTCCAGAATGGAGACTCTGCTGGTCCAAAAAGTCCCCCCTCCAGGACTGAAGGTGTCCCACATCTCAGCTCTCCACACAGCACCTCTGCATCCCGCATGTCAAAGTCCTCTTCACACACTGAGGACCACAGCTGGTTAGATTTCACCTCCAGTCTGCCAGAGCAAAGGTTCGACCCGTCCACCAGCCTGACAGACTCTGAAAAAGACAACAAGAGGCAGATTCATGATGAGAATGAATTCATGTCAACATGAACTCACCTGTTCATGCCTCTGACATGTTAACTAGCAAACCCTGTAAATGAGACAGGAAGACACAAATTTCCAAGGAATTTATCCTCCTTGAAATAATTCATGTGATCCAACAGGGCTGGTTCTAGACAGTCACATATAAGGGGGCAGATGGAAATGTGAAGGGGGCAAAGGGTGGCAACACATGTGGGAAAATGGTGTGGTGGCGGTGTTGGGGGGGGGGGTAGGTGGTTCTCTGGATAACTGATATTATCATGTAGTTTGATTGCTCTTTATCAGACCTTTACCCTAAGACCGGTCCCACTTGGTCCAACTTGTCCCACCTGAAGGCTAAGCTTCTGCTGGTGTAACTCTTCAGGTCACTGAGGCCCACAAACCCCCTGACCCTGATGAGGTGGCAATACCTCGGGGCAAAATAAAAAAAAAGAAAACAAAAACAAAAACAAAAAACAAAAAAACATTTCTTAGGATGACAACAACTAAATCTTGACATCTACCTTCATTGGATGGCCTGTATCAAATATATTCAAACCCAACAATAACACTTATCATTATTGCCAATGTCAACAAAACAGAAAGGGTAGGCCAGGTTATTAAAGAAAAATCCCTTCACCAAGTCTTGAAAAACAAAACCGATCAATAGAAAATAAATAAATAAATAAAATAAAGAATAAAATAAAACATTCATCCAGATCTTGACAACCAACAACATTGAAGGTCTTTGTTGGCTCCATGCTGCAGACCAGCTCACTGTGGTGCTTGTGGGATCCAGAAAGAAACACTTCTCTTACAGAGTCAAACAGTGAGAAGAACAATGGGCTGGTCCTCAGTTGACTCTACAAATACAGATGTGCGTGCAGCTGAGTGACAGGGAGATGAGAGGAAGCTGAGACTGTATCACGCACCTTTTTTTGCATTTTTTCCGCTACTGCAGATAATTTTGTCAACTCATAATATATCAATTTTGTCTGTATATCAAAATGTTTTTTTTTTAACTTCTAAAATTTTGATTTGAGGGGGCAGTGCATTTGTTTGAGACAGATCTTGCTTCCCCATAGAGCCGCCCTGATGATCTTATATCATCTAATATCCCACATGTGTCAATCAGAGAACACAACTGGAATCTCTGGTTTTCATCACCTTCTGGACCCTTGCAAAATTGAGCACTGGTTATGTCACGATCCCTGTCTCGTGCTTCCTGTTTTATTTTGTAGTCATGTCCTGTCTTCCTGACCTCTCTCCTGTGATTCCCTCATGTGTCTCACCTGGTTGATTGCACCACCTGTGTCTTGTTTCCCCTCTCATTTTTAACCCGTGTGTTTTCCCCTGTTAGGTTGTTGGGTCATTGTTGTTGTTGTCGTTGTTGATGATGTCGCTGTCGTCGCTGATTGTTCTGTCTTGTAGACTGTCAAGTTCATCAGTCACCGGTCAAGCCTCCAGCCTCACGTCTTGTCTCCGCCCTCACACCACGTCTCCGCCCTCACGCCACGTCTCAAGCCTTCGCCCTCACGCCACGTCCAGCCCCCAGTCACCCAGCTTCAATAAACCTCTTTTGTGCACCTCCCAAAATTGTCTGCATTTGGGTCTCCCACACAATCCTCAACCCTCAACCCTAACATGTTACCAAAAGGAAAGAAAATTAACTTGTGATTGGAAGGTTGCTGGTTCAATCCTCAGGATTTGCAGGAAGAAGCAGTGTAAATGACTCTAATGTCGGTCCATTTCTGAGGGAAAATTTCCCGTGGGCTTTTATTTTGTTAAGGCAATTCTCAGGAGTTGAGGCTTTTATATTGAAGAGCATCCAGTTAAGTTCCTGCACATCTGGCAGGCAGTATTTTGAAGCTCCTGGCTGGAACTGGAACAAGGAACTGTGTTTCATTTGTTTGATGTCAATTTATGGGAATCAATGAACTTGATTGAGTGTTGAGATGAAGGCTATGCTAACAGGAGCTTCTCTCACAACTGTTTCTCAGTCTTGTTAGCTTCTCTACCTCACCACATGAGCACACTATGGGTGAACATGACTAATTTTTGTGGTTCGTTGTTGTGAAGATTGTTTATGTTGCAGATCTGACGTTTAAAAAAAGAGCTAATTTCATTTATCTGTCTTTTAGCACTTGAGGGTTTTTCCTGAAGAAAAGGATGAAACAGACAGTAAATTATGTTAAAATCCTACTGAGTGCTGAACAGATTAAAAAGCTACTGGAAACATCAGTACACTTCACCTTTGTCTCACCAGGATTGAGCTACAAGCAGCACTGCTGCCTCCCTCATGAACACCACTGAGGTGCCCTTGAGCAAGGCCCTCAGTAGGTGAACTGAGCAGCTTGATTTGGTTTTTGTGAACATTATCAGAGTGATGCTGCAAATGTGAGTCACTCAGGGAGTTTCTTCTGGTTAAATAAATGTTAAAAATGGAATATCATCATTGTCAGAATAATAGAAGAATATTTGTGTTCATGTAAACAGCCAAAGACAACTTGTCCTGGATCTCAGTCACATGACTGTTAGTGTCAATAATGTTACCTGAGCAGGTGATTTCCAGGATGGTGAAACCAGGAGAGTTCCATGATCTCACACACTCCTTCAGTGTTGATGTAGACTGAACACACTCAGAGTCGATGAACCACACGAGTCGTTCTGAGGACTCGTCTCTCTGCTGTGTTGAGACAGCAGAACCACAGTCCAGCCATCTACATATCACAGCTGTTTCCTTCAGGGTCCAGGACCCGTCTGTCTCTGCTTCTCTCCACTCTGCCAGGTGTTTCACCTCCAGTCTACCAGCACAGTGGTTTGCTCCTCCCACCAACCTGACATCATCAGCATCTGAGCAGAGACAAGAGCATCATTAATACATGAATATGCAACAGGATGGAGGAGGACCTGAACCAAAGCTCCACCTGAGCAGATGAGTCCAACTGATTTGCCAGGTGAGCAGGTGTTTCCAGACCCTGAGCATCCACAGTCCAGGAGGGAAGATTCATGGCCCTCACACTGGAACACCTGAGCCCAGAATGGAGACTCTGCTGGTCCAAAAAGTGCCCCCTCCAGGACTGAAGGTGTCCCACATCTCAGCTCTCCACACAGCACCTCTGCATCCTGCATGTCAAAGTCCTCTTCACACACTGAGGACCACAGCTGGTTAGATTTCACCTCCAGTCTGCCAGAGCAAAGGTCCGACCCGTCCACCAGCCTGACAGACTCTGAAAAAGACAACAAGAGGCAGATTCATGATGAGAATGAATTCATGTCAACATGAACTCACCTGTTCATGCCTCTGACATGTTAACTAGCAAATCCTGTAAATGAGACAGGAAAAAAGATTTCCTAGGAATTTATCCTCCTTGGAAAAATTCATGTGATTGTTGAAACTGGGAAACAATATTCCTGCTCATTTCTCACTGAACCTAATATCCCAGGATTTAATATCCCACATTTCTAAATCAGAGAACTCAACTGGAATCTCTGGTTTACATCAGCATCTTGACCACATAGAGAAGTGAACTTGTGATGGGAGGGTTGTCAGTTCAATCATCAAGAGAGGCAGGAAGAAGGAGTGGAAATGAATCTGATAGGCTGTTATTGGGGTTAAACTCTGTGAGCTTTTATTTTCTTAAGGCCTTTTTTAGTAGAGGCTCCTCACATGTAGGAATCATTCAAAATTTTGAAGCGCCAAGTTGGAATGAGAACAAGGTCTTCTGTCATTGTTCTGTTTGATGCCATGTTCTGTGTTTTGGGTGGGGTTTTTGTATCTGTGTGTTGAGGTAAAGGCTATGCTGACATCAGTCAAGTCAAGTCACTTTTATTTGTATTGAGCCAAATCACAACAAAAGTTATCTCATGACACTTTACAAGTACAGCAGGTCCAGCACCAAACTTCTTCAATGAATCTACACCCAACAATTCTCCATCAGCAGGCACAAAAGCAGTGACAAAAGCCTTCCTTTTAACAGGCAGGAACGTCGAGCAGATCCAGGCTCAACAGGAACGGCCTTCTGCTTTGAATAGCAGGGGGAAAGAGAGCAGGAGAGAAGGACAAGACAGAAAAGGGAGGAAGACAGATAAACAGAAGGAAAGAGAGGGACAGATGTAAAGACAGAGAGAAAGTGGAAGAGACTGATGGACAGATTGGGACGGGGATTAAAAAGAGTTCTGTGGAAATACAACTTGATATTCGGCTTCAATTCCATACGACAGGACGAGGTCGAGGGTGTGACTGAGACAGTGAGTGGGCTCACCTGCAGACTGATGGAAACCAATGGAGTCTAAAACCATGAGCTTTGGTCACAACTGTTTCTCAGTCTTGTTAGCTTCTCTACCTCACCACATGAGCACACTATGGGTGAACATGACTCATTTTTGTGATTCATTGTTTTGAAGATTGTTCATGTTGCACATCTGACGTTTAAAATTTGTGTTTTTATTAAGAACTGATTTCATTTCATTTATCTGTCTTTTAGCTCTGAAGGTTTATTTCTGAACACAAAAATGAAACAGAGAGACAGTAAATTATGTTAAAATACAACTGAAAGCTGAACAGATTAAAAAGCTACTGGAAACATCAGTACACTTCACCTTTGTCTCACCAGGATTGAGCTACAAGCAGCACTGCTGCCTCCCTCACTACCACCACCATGGGGCCCTTGAGCAAGGCCCTCAGTGGCTGTACTGAGCAGCTTGTTTTGGTTTTTGTGAATATTATCAGAGTGGTGCTGCAAATATGAGTCCCTCAGGGAGTTTCCTCTGGTTAAATAAATGTTAAAAATGGGATATCATCATTGTCAGAATAATAGAAGAATATTTGTGTTCATGTAAACAGCCAAAGACAACTTGTCCTGGATCTCAGTCACATGACTGTTAGTGTCAATAATGTTACCTGAGCAGGTGATTTCCAGGATGGTGGAACCAGGAGAGTTCCATGATCTCACACACTCCTTCAGTGTTGATGTAGACTGAACACACTCAGAGTTGATGAACCACATGAGTCGTTCTGAGGACTCGTCTCTCTCCTGTGTTGAGACAGCAGAACCACAGTCCAGCCATCTACATATCACAGCTGTTTCCTTCAGGGTCCAGGACCGGTCTGTCTTTGCTGCTCTCCACTCTCCCAGGTGTTTCACCTCCAGTCTACCAGCACAGTAGTTTGCTCCTCCCACCAACCTGACATCATCAGCATCTGAGCAGAGACAAGAGCATCATTAATACATGAATATGCAACAGGACGGAGGAGGACCTGAACCAAAGCTGCACCTGAGCAGATGAGTCCAACTGATTTGCCAGGTGAGCAGGTGTTTCCAGACCCTGAGCGTCCACAGTCCAGGAGGGAAGATTCATGGCCCTCACACTGGAACACCTGAGTCCAGAATGGAGACTCTGCTGGTCCAAAAAGTGCCCCCTCCAGGACTGAAGGTGTCCCACATCTCAGCTCTCCACACAGCACCTCTGCATCCTGCATGTCAAAGTCCTCTTCACACACTGAGGACCACAGCTGGTTAGATTTCACCTCCAGTCTGCCAGAGCAAAGGTTCGACCCGTCCACCAGCCTGACAGACTCTGAGAAAGACAACAAGAGGCAGATTCATGATGAGAATGAATTCATGTCAACATGAACTCACCTGTTCATGCCTCTGACATGTTAACTAGCAAACCCTGGAAATGAGACAGGAAAACACAGATTTCCAAGGAATTTATCCTGAGAGTGAGAAGGAAAATATAGAATTGGAAGGAATTTATCCTCTTTGAAATAATTCATGTGATTATTGAAGCTGGGAATCATGATTCCTGCTCTTTCCTCCCTAAACCATCTAATATCCCACATGTGGATACCAGAGAACACAACTGGAATCTCAAGTTTACGTTATCATCACCACCATTTTCAGATCCTAGCAGTGGCAGCCTAAAGTTGTGATTCTCAAACTGTGGAAAACCCAAATATCTTTTGGAAAGTTAAACAAGTCAAAATTGTTTTGAAACAATGAATACTATAGAAAAAATAGCAAACAATTTTGAAAGAAAATACATATCTGTATCAATCAAGGATGGTTCCAAGTCTGCTTTCAGACAGGAGGTGGAGCAGCTGGTCCACTGGGGCAGTCTGAACCACCTGGAGCTGAACCTGCTCAAGAATGTGGAGATGACAGTGGACTTCAGGAGAAGCCCACCCACACTCTCCCCCCTCACCATCCTCAACAACACAGTGTCTCCTGAGGACATGTTCAAGTTCCTGGGAACCACAATCTCCAAGAACCTGAAGTCCACCTCTAACATGGACACTGTCCAGAAAAAAAGCTCAGCAGAGGTTGGACTTCCTGTGACAGCTCAGGAAGTTGAACCTGCCACAGGAGCTGCTGATCATCTTCTATACTACAATCATTCAGTCTGTCCTGTTCACAGCCATCACTCTTGGTTTGGATCGGCCACCAAACAAGACAGGATCAGACTGCAACGAACAATCGGGTCAGCAGAGAGAATCATGGGGGCCGACCTACCTGTCATCCAGGACCTTTATCGGTCCAGGGTCAGGAAACGGACAGGCACCATCTCTGCTGACCCATCACACCCCAGTCACAAACTGTTTGATCCCCTCCCCTCTGGAAGATGCTACAGAGCCCTGGATGCTGAGACCACCAGGCTAAAAACAGTTTCTACCCTCAGGCTTTCAGTCTGATGAACGGGAAATAGTCAGAGTGTCAGGAAATAAAAACAAACATCTGCTACACCAGCAGCTCAATAGCAGGTGATCTGACAGGAGGGAACTGCAAATCACTACAATGGTGATGAAGGAAAAGCCGGCCCTGGTGTTGTTCAGTGTGAAAACCCTGGAAGAGATCGTCATGAGGCCACAGCTCCTGGAGGAGCTGAATGATTCCAACTCCTGTGTTGTCCTGAGGATGAACTCACGTCACTGCTGCTCGCCTCCACAGAAGAACCAGAGCCAGCGTTTCCCTGATTGATGCTAAGATACATTCTGATGTGTGTGATTCTACAACTGTCTGGTGTGCATCTCAGTCAAACAGCAACAGTGTGTTGGCCTACCTGTGCTGGACCCTGAGCAGCACACACTGGGTCTTCTATTGGAACCTGTGCTCAGTGTGTATTGCTATCAAAGGTGATTCCAACAGAGGCTCCAGCTGACTGCTGCATCAGAGCACTGATACCAAAGACACTGCCCAGCTCCTTACTTTCAAATATTCTCAAACACTATTCATAATATAATTTACTGTATTTCATCATTGATCAATGCATCATTTATAGCAGTAATTGGCAACAAGTGGATCTTTTCACTGGAACCTCAGAGTTCACCAGATTGACACACACACTTGAAAACAAGTTCAGATTCATAAAATATTCCAGTGTTTCATGTTTCTCTATGGTTGTCTGATGGTTGGCCTCTGACTCACTCTGACTCTGAGAAAACATGCTGTCCACCTCTGATGCAGCTGAACAGAGGCACTATGACACTGTTCCATGGTCATCATGGAGGTACTTGCTTCAAGAGTTAGACAACCACTGGCCTGAAGGACAGAGAAGTGAACTTGAAACTAAAAGGTTGTTGGTTCAATCCTCAGGACTGGTAGGAGGAAGCAGCCACACTCATTAACACCACCAAGATGCCCTTGAGCAAGGCTCTCAGAGGTGGTACTGAGCAGCTGCTGTTCTATGACTGTGAATGTGATCAGGGTGCTCCTGCAAATGTGAGTCACTCTCAGTGAGTTTCCTTGGACTAAATAAAGGTAAAAAATAAAAACACTGGAGTTTTGTGAATATTTGTGTGCATGTAAAAAAACAAAGTCACTTGTACTGGATCACAGTAACATGACTGCATTACTGTGTACCAAATCACATACTTCCATACTGCATATGTAAAATTTTCAAACTGAGGATTCTACGCAAAGTATGTACTCAATCGCGCAGTGCGCGTGTTTCGAGGGTGCAGTGCTGTCCCAAACCACATCCTGCCGTGCGGTGCACTCTTCAAAATGATGACGTGATGTCTTCTTCTTCTACACAGATTTGTGACTGGCGAGCACCGCATCAGCATCAGCTAATTACCGCCTCCTTTTGCCTGTGCTTGTTTGTCAATTTCTGAAGCAGTAAAAAAGCAAAATGGAGGGTCATCGCACATTGTTACGCCACAATAGGCACCAACAACACGATGTCCTCCTTCTACTGGCTGAAGATGCAACTGTCTGTAGAGTTTAATTATGTGATTTATTTAGCACAACATTTTGGTGACAAGTGATTTTATCTTTTCAAACCCGTGTCCACACAGAATTTCCTACTTGTCCCTGTTATTTCATGTAAAGATGACTCTATACAAGTCAGTGTTGGCCGACTCTCACCACAGCAAGTGTCCACAGTTGCACACTCAAAATCTTAACTGATTGGAGTACGTCATCCGGGAACTTTTGCATTCTCAATTTTTGAAAACTATCCATACGTTTTTCCATTTTCAGTTGAGTAGACTCAAAATTTTAAGTATGCAGTATAGAAGTATGCGATTGAGAAAACACGCAGTGAGAGTCTTCTGGCGAGATGAAGGTTAAAAAAATTGTTATGTTATTGTCAGAATAATAGAGGAATATTTGTGTTCATGTAAACAGCCAAAGACAACTTGTCCTGGATCTCAGTCACATGACTGTTAGTGTCAATAATGTTACCTGAGCAGGTGATTTCCAGGATGGAGGAACCAGAAGAGTTCCATGATCTCACACACTCCTTCAGTGTTGATGTATACTGAACACACTCAGAGTCGATGAACCACATGAGTCGTTCTGAGGACTCGTCTCTCTGCTGTGTTGAGACAGCAGAACCACAGTCCAGCCGTCTACATATCACAGCTGTTTCCTTCAGGGTCCAGGACCAGTCTGTCTCTGCTTCTCTCCACTCTCCCAGGTGTTTCACCTCCAGTCTACCAGCACAGTGGTTTGCTCCTCCCACCAACCTGACATCATCAGCATCTGAGCAGAGACAAGAGCATCATTAATACATGAATATGCAACAGGACGGAGGAGGACCTGAACCAAAGCTCCACCTGAGCAGATGAGTCCAACTGATTTGCCAGGTGAGCAGGTGTTTCCAGACCCTGAGCGTCCACAGTCCAGGAGGGAAGATTCATGGCCCTCACACTGGAACACCTGAGCCCAGAATGGAGACTCTGCTGGTCCAAAAAGTCCAACCTCTAATTGGCCTTCCTGGATGAGTTTTACATTTTACTTTCTACTGCTCACTGCAGGTCCAGTCAAGTGAGAGCACTTTTCCTTCACCTGCCTCAGCATTTTGGGACTCAAAAGTACTGCAATTGGAGGAGGGTGGAGCCGACAGGGAGGGAGAAGAAAATGTGCTTGAGAAGCAGCTAAATACATAAAGACTGATGCTACATTTCCAGGCAGCACCTCTGGTTTGAAGTAAACATACTAGCTTTGTTTATATGTGATCTAACCTCATGTACACAGCAAGTTAATGGTGTGATTCTCATGACACTCCTGCCTAAACTGTATAATACAACATTATTCCACATTTATACTTGGATTCATCTGCACGTTCCAGTTGATTTGCACTTCTGGTTGGATGCTAGCTGCATGTCAGTACTTGTACTCTGAAAAATGACAAATTTGAATCTATAATTGATGTTTAATATACATCATCGAGACTATTTGTAAGTATTCAGTGGAAAATGTTTTTATTGCACCAGGTGAACAAGTGCACCTCCTAAAATTACGAGTGTATATTAGGCCTGTCACAGTAACACGTTATGTTAGTTGATGTATCCCATCAATTTCGTACCTCTTATCTTGTTAAGGGTGCCGGGGGGCTGGAGCCTATCACAGCAGCCTTCCTGTGAGAGGCCAGGTTCAACCTGGACAGGTCACCAATCCGTCACAGGGCCAACACATAGAGACAGACAACCATTCACACTCAAAGCCACACCTACGGACAATTTAGAGTATCAATCAGCCTCGTCCCCTCTTGATGTCTTTGGACTGTGGGAGGAAGCTGGAGTACCAGAGAGAACCCACACAGACACAGGGAGAACATGCAGACTCCACACAGAAAGATCCTGTGCTCAAGTTTGGGCTCAAACCTGGAACCTTTTCGCTGTGAGGCAACAGTGCTGACCACTGCACAACCATGACTCCCAGGATATATTATCCAAGAATTATTTTGATTTATGATATGATTATTGACATTTTAACAATTTTACCACTTCAATAATTATGTACCACCTAATAAATCAAGTGCACACTTTATCTTTGTTCCTGTCATGACTTGAGCTTGGACGAGAACCCAAAGCCACGACTCCCAGGCAAGGTGCCAGATGAAGAAAGTTTATTACTAAAGTACAAATCAAAACCACTCTTATGAGGAAAAAAGCCTAAACTACAAAAACTCAAACTCACTCGACTGAGGAGAACCTGACTAGACAAAGTGACAAAGAAACTCAAAGTTAGATCAGGTAAGGAGCATGGCATGGAAACAAAACCTGACTAGACAAAGTTTCAACAAAAACACAAACTTGATGAGGCATTAAATGACATAGCACATTTGGAACTGACGGAAAAGACAAACTCGCACCAGACAAAGAGAAATGCAGACGACATAAACTCATGAGGTGACGGAAACAGGAGGACACAGTCGGGGTGGGGAAGACAATCAGACTGGTGGGAAATCCACCACGGGGAAGTGGAAGTTACCAGAAACTGGGAGGATGGTTAAATTTCAAAATAAAACAGGACGTCATGACACAACATAGACACATGGCAAACAAAGAACACCACTACATGCATGGACATGACAGTTACAAGAGTATTTAAGTCTGTTACATCACCAAAGAGGACCAGTATCATGATGGGTTTATTGAGAAAGGACTCCAAAAAGAAACTGAAATTCCAGACTGGAGTATCAAGACTCTGAGAGAGTCATGTTCACTCAGACCTGGATTAACAACTGTGACATGATGAGTTTCCAGGACCTTTTCAATTACGGTGCTATGAGCCAACTTAAAGGAAATAGAAGGGAGCTGTGCCCCCCCTCCCCCCTCCCCCCTCCCTCAGTGGAGGAGGAGAGGAGCAGGAGACCTGTCACAGGAGAGGAGAGGTGCTGGTGACCAGTGAACCTGCCTCAGTGGTCTTTTCTGGTGTCAAATGCTCACACGTACACACAATTATCACAGTTACTGAGGACAGAAAAATGATGGAGGTCGTACTGGAGAAGAGTTCAAACTGGAGCCAGGAGGCAACGACCATTCCATCATCCATCTTCCAGCATTCCCCTCCAGCACTCACTATCACCCAGAAGTCCATCCTGTTAGACTGGAAACCTCCAAACAACCTCAACATCCTACAGTGGAAGAAGCTGCTGATGAGCAGAAATCCCTGGAAAAATGTCTGCATCCATCAACCATGAAACCACCAACTTCAGTAAAACCTGGTCCACTACCATCAATAAATGAACCTGACCTCCAACCCTCAAAGTGACATTGAACACACAAACACCCAACACATTCAATACACACACACACACACACACACACAAGCTCCACTCACCCTTTATTCTTTTTCAAATGTCTTTATTTGTTCATACATTTATTGTTTTCATTACAATATCATAATCATATTATATTTGATATTATTGTTGCTGTATTAGAAACATTTCTACTGATCGTGGTGATAACAACAAAAGCATTGAAAAGGATACCATTGATTCTGAATAATACAGAATTACTGCATGATGAAATTATTATTATTGTTATTATTATTAATACTCTCACTCAATCAATATTTTGTTCTATTCTATTGTTAATAATGTATCATTTCAGACATTATAACTATGTTCTGGTCTCTTTCTCCTCGTCCACTTGCTTGTTTATATATTTTTTGACAGTAGAAATGCTACAAATCCTGTATGAGGAATCACTGCAAGTGGAGGAGGAAAAAAAAGGAACAGCAAACCAGAGATGAACAATTTATCCTCATTCACCATTATTATTACCAAACACAAGTTATTAATGAAATGTGACACTTCTCTCTCATTATTATTATTATTATTATTATTATCACTGTTTTTGTGGCATCACTGTTTTCTGGTTCTCATCACTACTCTTGCTATTATTGTTCTGTCATTAACAATGTTGTTAATGATGACATCACCTTTATATTAATATCACAACTATGGTTATTGTTTTTCTTATTATGGTGATAGTCATTAATTACATATTTTTACTCTTTGTCTCCTATGTGTTTGTTTATTCTTTGCTGTACAAAATTATTGTGGAATTATATTTTATTGATATTTCTGTATGATAGAAACCAGAGGTTCTCAATTACAAATGTTAAAAGGCCTTAAAGTAGGATTTATTTCTCCACCCATTCATTTATTCTATTTCTTTTTTCAATGATCTTCTTCAGATGTCATTCATCAGCCTACCATGATAGATATTCATCATTCATTATTAATATGATTGAGATACAAAGATAATGAACACAACACACACACCATCAATTTACACACAACACTGACACAATATTAGTCTCAATAATAATGAATTATTGATTTGGTAAAATTATTTTTAGTTTCTTTTTTCCCCCAGATAATTCTTTTAATTTTAGCATTTCAATTCATGAATTAATCTTGTTCATTGTTTCCTCCAATTTCCTGCCTCTCCCTTTCCAGTTTGTCCAGTCCTCTTTAAAGAGAAAACACACAAAATGACTTTCAACCGTCCGATTGCTCAACTACTTGAATAAATGAATAATAAATAAATGAGACAAATATGTCATGAGCAGACGCCCTGACATTGGGTCTGGGGGTTGAACTGGGAGGAGATGGAATAGCGGCTGGTGGCTTCCATCAGCAGCTTCCTCCTTTCGTTTGGTTCCACACCCGACGCTGCTAACTAGTGGCTAGCCAGCCTCAGCTGTGAGCCTCTGCTGCTGATGCTGACTGGTTGCTAGGCAACCAGGTTCCCCCCTCCTCCTTCTCTCTTTGGGACACTCATACATACACACACACACTCACACACACACACACACACACACACACACACACACACACACACACACACACACGTTATCACTTTTTATCTTTTGGTTCGATTGAACCGTTATCCCAACGTGTTGCTGATTGATTGATGCATTGTGTTTAATAAACATTTTTAATCATAAGAGAGAAGTCGCAGTGTCTTTTGTGTCCAAAACTGTGGTCACGTGTCTCAGTGATAGGCAGCGCTCTGATCTCACCCTTCTAAGATCAGAGTTGTCCCTGTTTAGTTGAGATTACAGAATATTGACTGTTTAGTGGATAAACTCTGTTTGAGACTGACAATTTTTCCAAATTTGGTCAACATTTTAGTTTCCCTGAACTCATCAGGGTGGTGCCCCGATTGATTAATATTCAATATGAATTCGTATTTCATTCAATAATCAAAAATTATATTCATAATTATTGACAATTATAATTTTGACCAAATCGCTCCTCAACGCACAACATTGGCAATAAAGTCTTTTCTGGTTCTAACCCCCCCTCCCCAAACACACACACACACACACACACACACACACAAACACACACACACACACACAATTTCTGTAAATGTGGCTTCAGTTTCTTTGATTCTAGTTTCTTATTTCATGGTTCAGTTGTTGACACTCGGTCTTTTCTCAGCGTTCCTGTTATCTTGTCTCTCCTGCTTCATGTAAATTAAAAGAATATTTTTCAAGTTATTCTGAAACTAAGCTGAGACTAGTTAGACTGTGGTGGACCGACACTCTCTGGGTTTAGCAGCAGCTCAGCCACCTCATGTGATTGAACTACTGTGTTTGTACCAGCACACTACAACTGGAGAACAGTCCATTTATTTGACTTCTTGACATACGGAACACAGAACATCAGAGCAGTTGAGGGCCGACTGGAGCAAACAGTGAGGGAGTCAATCCAGAAATGCAGCTGCTGCCTCCAGGACATGAGCCAGTTGATTTGAGCCGTTTCAAACACACGTCTATCTGAACCATGCAGATCAACAACACCTCCAACAGGAAGCCTACCTGAGCTCCACAGCACCAGCAGCACCAGCAGCACCAGCAGCACCCTGCCATCCATGTCCAGTGTCAAGCTCCTCCGATCGTCTGCTACTAGTTTCTTCACTCTTATTTCCTCATCAGGACTCTTAAGTGCAGCTTTTCATGTCCGTGTCAACAGCTCCTGATGTGCTGAAGTGATACAAAGATAAAGCTGAGGGTCGGACACGTCATCCACATCAGAGTTGCGACACTCATGATCTTCTGATCAGATGAGCAGTTTCCTCTCCTTCACTGCTGCAGACGCATCAGATTGTCAGCACCACATCTCCTGTTTCCTGATATAAAACGACACCTACTTCATAAAACAAGCCTGACCAACTTAACACATTTCATGTCAACTGCATTTAACAACACAGAGATGTTTTGTTAAATCCTACTAGAGGTGAATCTCATCCATGATTCTCCAGACATTTTTTAGGACGTCTGACAGTTTCAGCATCTGAGGAGGCAGACGACAGCGTGTCTGAAACAGAGGGTTTCAAAGTGAAGTCCTCAGATAAATTAGCTGAGTTTCACTGGACTGCTAACGAAGGTCAGAGGAGAGAGAGAGAGAGAGAGAGAGAGAGAGAGAGAGAGAGAGAGAGAGAGAGAGAGAGAGAGAGAACAAGCAGTGTACATAAGAATGAAATTTCATTCCAGAGGCAAAAACACAACACTGCACAACAAAACAGTGAACCCTCCTGAGCTCAGGATGAAAGCAAGCTTTTCCCAGGCATTTCATAAAAGTAAAATCTGACAAAATCTCTGATCTGACTTTTAAATCCATTTATTAAAATGACACTTTTACTGACTTCAGGTGATTTCCTTGCTGTCGTTACTTCTCATTTTTAGGGAGTTTCTTGATCGTCACTCAGGACTTCATCCCCCATGTTTGTGAAGGAAACAGGAAAAAAAGACTGAAAACTGACACACATTCCTGGAATATTAATAACAAACCTGCCAGAGGAATCATGAATAGAACATACAGGAAAAAAGTTAATTCACTTTAATGATAGTTTTGAGTGTCAACTCACTGATCCTGGATCAGATTTGAGTTTAAAGGATAAAAGCAACTGGACTTGCTTGAATGTCTTGAAGAGGCTTCATCATCCAGGTACTTCTTATCTTGTAGTAACTGCAGTACTCCAACCTTTAACTTGGTCATGTTCACACATTGTCACCACATATTTCAAAGCAGGGAAACTGAACTGGTGATTTCAGGCCTGTTAAAAGAACCCTGCAAGTGAATGTGTTGGTCAGACCAGCAGATTGAGGGCCAAGTGTTTCCATGTATTTCTGTGTGAGAAGCAGCGTTGCACCACAGGCTTGTATTTTTGTGTCAAATCTACAAATCTTTGTTCAGTCGTACAAGCAGGAGGAAGGGGAGGACATTGGGTGAAAGTGAGAGTCAGAGGCTGATAGAGAGGAGGGGGGAGGCCGGTGGAGACAAACCACAATCATGAGACGTTTATCAGCACAGACGTGCAGCATTTAGAGAGACGACCTGATAGAAACCTGTTTTTGCTCTTAACTTGCTTTTGCTGGTCTACAATGTTAGAGAGAAGAGAGAGAAATTCACAACACTGGACCGGGCTGATACCAGCGGAACCAGAGCTCCGCTCCTCCAACCTAAAATTAACTTGAGGTCACTCGGTGCATTTTGCTGCTTCCTAACTTGATCTTTTGAAACACATCAGCTTCATTGGGAGAGTGAACAAGAAATGAAATGGTCTCCCTACAAGAGTCACCTTCAAGCTGCTGAGGCAACATGGCTGCTGATCTCTGGTCCTTTTGCTTGAAGCACCGTTGCTTCCTTGGCCGGATACAATAACCCAGTACAAACACTAAGTAAGTGCATTGAACAAATCAACCATTGGATGTGCCAGAATTTTCTTCAGCTGAACAAAGTTAAAACTGAAGTCATTGTTTTTGGAGTTGAAGAAGAGCGATTAAAAGTCAGAGCTCAGCTTCAATCAGTAATGTTAAAAGCACAAACCAAACCAGAAATCTTGGTGTAGTCATGGACGCAGACCTGAATCTTAACAGCCACATAAAGACAATTACAAAGTCAGCCTACTATCACCTGAAGAACATATCAAGGGTTAAAGGACTGATGTCCCAACAGGATTTGAAAAAAGCTTGTCCATGCGTTTATCTTCAATAAACTCGACTCCTGTAAAAGTGTCTTCACAGGTCTCCCTAAAAAATCCATCAGACAGCTCCAACTGACTCAGAATGCTGCTGCTCGAGTCCACACGAAGACCAGGAAAGTAGATCATATCACTCCAGTTCTCAGGTCTTTACACTGGCTTCCTGTCTGCCAAAGAATTGATTTTAAAAGACTACTGCTGGTTTATAAAGCACTGAATGGTTTAGGACCAAAATTCATTTCTGATCTGCTGGTACGTTTTGAACCATCCAGACCTCTCAGGTCGTCAGGAACAGGTCTGCTTTCTGTCCCCAGAGTCAGAACCAAACGCGGAGAAGCAGCATTTAGTTTCTACGCTCCACATATCTGGAACAAACTCCCAGAAAACTGTAGGTCTGCTGAAACTCTCAGTTCTTTTCAATCACAGCTAAAAACCCATATGTTTACCGTGGCCTATTATTAAATCAAACTTGAGGCCTCTGATCAGTATCTCACACTGCACTGTAACTTCTATCTGCCTGTTTAGCTTCTATCTCTAACTTGACTTGAGCTGCAATGTAACTCCTCTAATTGTGTTGAATGTCTTTCTCTGTCTTTACTTTCTCTAATTATGTTGAATGTCTTTTTATGTTTGTTTTATGTAAAGCACGTTGAATTGTCCTGTTGCTGAAATGTGCTGTACAAACAAACTTGCCTTGCCTTGCCTTGCTTCACTGTTCTGTGTTTGTTCTGCTCAGTGGAGGAAGGAACGAAGGACTGGAGCTCTAAGTTTTTCTGTTCCTACATCAGTGAACACACTTTCTGTGCTGAGAAGGAACCAAAGCTACTAAGGAGGATTACAGAGTTTGTCCTTGCAGGAGTCAGTGACTTAATAGTGTCTAACAAAGGGTTGAATCTGAATGTGACAGTTCCCCTTCAACTTGGGGCCATGGCAGAGTGAACCAAGAACACTGGCAATGGGGGTGAGAGTGGAGCCAACGATGGATTCACAGTTCATCACCTCCACCATAATGTGGACCACCTTTCCTGTATCCAGTTTCAACCTCTAAAGAACTCATTCCCTGACCGTGAATCAAACCCAGGCCGCGGCGGTGAAAGCGCCAAATCCTAGCCACTAGACCATCAGGGACCACACAGAGCTCTCCAACAACAGAGATGATACACAATGACTGTGGTCTCAGTTGAGCTGAGCCACTCAGACACAGTCACCCATTCAAGCTGGGCCTGATACCACACTTCAGTACAGACAGAGAGAAAGAAGACACACGGGATCCTTTGAAGAAAATGCAATAAAGACAGGAAGCCCCCATCACATTGTCAGTGTTTCAGTGACTGGCATTGTGAAGAGACTGAGACAAAGTCACGTTATGAATGGAGGGCTGAGTTGGAGCAGAGAGGGGGCAAGATCCTGGGGGTGGACTGTCTTTGGGAAGCTGAGGTGTCTGGTGGTCTTGGTGGACCCTCTGTAGCTCAACTGAGACCACCAGAGTCAGTGTGACTGTAAGCCTTCAAAGCCAGCATGAAGGAGCTGGTTTTATCTTTGAAGGGGAAATCACACACACAGCTACTCTCAGTTCCCAAATGTGTGTGTCCTCACTCCTCCGTCCTCCTGCTGCCCTCAGAATACAGACACAATTCAACCTGGTAGGTCTGGTGCATAGAAGTGCTCCTGAAAAGATTTGTGTCAGCCCACAGCTGGCTGTTCTTACCTGGAACCTCAAGATGAAACTGCTTCCACAGATTGGAAATGAATCTGATGTTGACTTTTGGACAAATCACCTGTTCATCAGTTCAACCATCACTTCCATCCATTTTCTACTTCTTATCTTATGATAGAAAGGAGTCTATCTGCTGTGTGACGGAGTCAGTTACTGTGAGCTGCTGCATGTCTCAGCTGTGTGTGTGTGTGTGTGTGTGTGTGTGTGTGTGTGTGTGTGTGTGTGTGTGTGTGTGTGTGTGTGTGTGTGTGTGTGTGTGTGTGTGTCAGTGAC
This sequence comes from Aulostomus chinensis, assembly GCF_037954235.1. NCBI lineage: Eukaryota > Metazoa > Chordata > Actinopteri > Syngnathiformes > Aulostomidae > Aulostomus > Aulostomus chinensis. The sequence continues at coordinate 24,862,089 of NC_141323.1, read as the reverse complement.
GTGCGGTCAGGGGAGGCAAGTGAGGCTTTGGAAAGATACTACAAAATTTTATATACATGATTATATACACTACTTTTTCAATTAGAATGTGGATCAGATCAGCTGATTTCAGTGTGAAGTCCATCCCTCCATCCACTTTCTATTCTTATCCTTTAAGGGTCACGGGGGGGGGGCGATCCCAGGTGACATTGGACAAGAAGCAGGGTTCACCCTGGACAGGTCACCAGTCCATCAGGAGAAATGAGGTGGTCGGTATCATGCAACCTAAACTAAAAGATTAGTCAGATCAAATTCAGGTTAAAGCAAGAGTCTCCAGATCAAAGTCAGAATTCCTGATGATGTCATCAGGACTTTGACAGTACCTAGAATTCTGTCTTTGATCTCAGGAGGACATGAAAGAAACACAATTGAGGAAAGTATAAGAGAGCACATTCAGCTTCATCAGAAACACTTGAACTGTTGAACAGTAGAATTTGTTTGAAACAGTTTACAACACTTAGTGACAGGATTGAAGAGGGAAGATTTTTCTACTTTAAATTTAATTCTAACTTCAAAGTCAAGTCAAGTCAAGTCAATTTTATTTATAAATGCCAAATCACAACAGAAGTTATCACATGACACTTTACAAGTTTATCTACTGAGATCGGTACCCTGGAAGGTATGACCTTGGCCCCCAGCACGACCCTAAGGAACCTTGGAGTTCTCTTTGATGAGGATCTGTCCTTTAATGCCCACATTAAGCAAATATCGAGGACTGCTTTCTTTCATTTGTGAAACATTGCTGAGATCAGACACATCCTGTCTCAAAAAGATGCAGAAAAACTAGTCCATGCCTTTGTCTGCCTTTTGCCTTGCCTTTGAGAATTCAAAATTCTCCTTCTAACATACAAAGTCCTCAACAGTCAGGCTCCTTCATACCTGACAGAGCTCCTAGTCCCCTATTATTCAGCTAGAACCCTTCGCTCCCAGGATGCAGGGTTACTGGTGGTTCCTAGAGTTCTAAAAGTACACTGGGAGCCAGAGCCTTCAGCTATCAGGCTCCCCTCCTGTGGAACCGTCTCCCAGTTTCGGTCCAGGATGCAGACACCCTCTCGACCTATAAGAACAGACTAAAGACCTTCCTTTTTGATCAGGCTTATAGTTAGGCTGCTTAGGCTGGCCCTTAGATATGCTGCTATAGGCTTAGGCTGCTGGGGGATCTCCCATGGTGCACTGGGCTTCTCTCTCCTCCTCTCTGTCCTCCTGTATGTGTCATACATAAATCATACTCATACGTATTACGAACTCGTCTCCTTTTCCGGAGCCTGAGTTTATTGACTGATTGACTGAAAACGAGCAAACATAATAGGGTCTTCGCCTGAAGTACCTTCAGGCTCAGGCCCTAACAAATCATGTCAGAGATGTGTTCTAACACCCCTCAGTAATGGTCAGGAAACACAACAACCTTTTGTTTATTTCTATGATTTTCTTGAGGTTCATTTTACCATTTTTTTAAACTGAAATCGAGGGTTTACTGACTAAAAAAAGGTCCAGAGGCCCACAACAAAATATTCAAATCAATATTTCCATGGATAAGGAAGCCTAACAAGGAAACCAAGAGATGGGAAACAACTTGGATGATAGAAAATTGTTTTTAGTTTATTTTACAGCTGATTGAAGACGTGGGTCAAAACTGACCTGTTCACATAAGAGATGGGAACAGAAAGCTAACACAAGAGGAAGGTTGAAGCTATGAAAAAGAAGTTTGATAAAAATCTTGAACTGACAGTAGAAATATCCTTTTGTATGTTTACCTTTGTTGACAGAAGTCACTTTAGCTTGGCAGTGAAAAGAATCTCTGCTAGCTTGACAAATAAGTGGCACAAACTGGGTTCAAGCTGGACTTTGGACACTGGTATCTGCAACAACTCCCATCAACTCCTAATCTAGCATCTCTGCTGTGCTCAAACTATTTTACAGAACATTTGACAGACCTGTGGAGCAGTGAGGATAGACATGAGTTGATCCACATGATCCACTGAAGCGCCATTTTACCCTGCCACTGAGGTCACCAACATGAGCTGGAGTTGGGACTCTTGAACTGAACCTGGTATCACAGCGACACCTACTGCTGCTAAATGGAACAGCAACATTGAACCCAAGTACAGGATTGAAGGGAGACTGATGGTCGCTGTTTGGGTTTTTGAAGAACAAGGAGGGCGTTGGTTCAAGCTGGATTCTCAGAGACTATTTCCCCAACCTCTACATTGGCATCTACACTGTCATCCAGTCAGGTGACTGAAGTCATCCAGTCATGTGACTGAAGTCATCCATTCATGTCAGTGATGTCACTTGGCAGGACCTGTCATTGCCGTCACATTCTAGAAAAGAACCCAGACTCCACATTTACTCCTGTCTATTATTGTGTCCCACCCTCCTGGTCCTTACTCTGAATTCTCAGAGTTTATATCCAGTTCAGTTCTCAAAACAGATTCAGTCATGAGTGTAGATTAATTTCCTTTTCTCCACTGATTATATGTCAAGGTTTGTGTGTGGGGGTGGAGCCTATCCAAGCAGCCTTCGGACAAGAGGCGGGGTTCATCCTGGATGTGTCACCAGTCCATCACAGGGCCAACACATAGAGACAGACAACCATTCACACTCACAGCCACACCTACAGTCAATTTAGAGTATCAATCAGCCTCGTCCCCTCTTGATGTCTTTGGACTGTGGGAGGAAGCTGGAGTACCAGAGAGAACCCACACAGACACAGGGAGAACATGCAGACTCCACACAGCTGGGGCTCGAATCTGGAACCTTCTTGCTGTGAGGCCACAGTGCTGACCACTGCACCATTGTGTCCCCTGAAAATGCCACCAGATCGTTTGGATTTCCTTTAAAATGAAGTACACATGAACATGAAGAGGTTTTCACAGGGCTGGTGGTGCAATGGATAGCATGACTGACTACTGTCAGAAGATTCTAGGTTCAATTCCTGGCTTGCGCACTTAAAACTTTATACTGAGAAGCTTTCACACCTGAAGTGTGAACCACTGCTAAAAGTCACTGAAATCCTCCAAGGTTTCCTCCTTGTCTGCTATAAACATGAACACATGCATGGATCCTGCTACCTCTCACATGTTAAGCTGGCACTTGACAGTGACAGCAGGAGAACAAAAGAGCTTGGTTCTAACGTGACTTGACAGCACTTTTTAGGGCCTGAGCCAGAAGGAACTTCTGGCAAAGACTCCATTATTTTTCCACTTTTTTTTCTTCTTGCAATCAACACTGCCCAGAGTTCATCTGCAGGAAATAAGACTCACACATTTGATGAAGTTTGGTCAGACGGTGCAGACACACTTGACACCCAGAGAGGTGAGCAGGTTTTGGACCAAGTTGAAACTTGTCAAGTATTTGAGAGAGAAAATGACAGAAAGCTGTGGCTGTGTTCTGGTTCTGCATGTTTCAGATTTATTCCCCTCCCAGTAATGTCTTATTTCCAGCTCTGCTCTCCCTCAACTACTGTTTAGTGTCATATTTATTTTGCTGACTACTTCATTGACATGTGGTCAAAATGTCTTGTGTTTCCTGAAATTAACTGAGTGCTGCTCAGTAAAGTTGACATGACTTGAGATTCTATTCCTGCTGGGTCCATTTCAACATTCTTATCCTTCCTATCATTGGAGATGAAGTATCAGTCAGGGCTGTACTTGATTAGTACTGCATATAGTACACATCAGTCACTGCCATTACACAGTGGAATGGAAGTTGAAATACTGTTGACCAGCAAGCTGAAAACTGTTGTGATATTTGACAATTCTATTGTTTCTGAATGAAAATCATGTGAAGGAGAATCATGGAGACATCCTAAAAATGGCTGAGGTCTGCTGAGCTGCAGCAGGTCTGAGCTGCTTTTGATGCCCAGATGATGAGGAGGCAGTGAATGTTGGGTTTGGTGGAGCTGAAAAAATGCTGCAGGTGTTGAGAGGTCTGCTGGTGTCCAGGACTTCCTCTCCAGTTCTCAGCTTCTCCCTGCAGTTCCCACAAACACCACAACAGTCCTGGAACCCCTGCAGATGGTGGAGGACCATGATGACCCCGATGCACCATCAGGCCATCAAAAAGCAGTCCTGATTATCAAAAAGGTCCCTCCACTCATCCAGGGTCAACTCTAGAAGAAGCTTCTGGAACAGATGAGCAAACGCACTCAACTAGAAATCATGATTTAAACACAATGGTGATTTTTACAATTTCCTTCAATGTTTTAAAAACCATCAAAGTAGACAGAAGCCCAGATGGTCCAAACCTGTTTCCTGTCTCCTGCCATTGTGGAGAGCCTCTGTTCTGTCCTGCTGCTGTCCAGTTGTCTCTACTGAGCTCCTCTGCTGGTTCCACCTTGAAGAGGGTCTGAGCTAAAATTGAACCTTGGGGAACATCAATCTTTGATCTCAGAGTTTTGTGTTTGATCTTAGAATTCTTTCTTTGATCTCATCTGAGACAAAGACATGGAAGCTCAATCTGATGTTGAGGAGGCCGTGATCGTATAGTGGTTAATACTCTGTGTTGTGGCCGCAGCAACCCCGGTTTGACTCCGGGTCACGGCAGCATGAGACAAATTTCTTGTGTGTATTGATGGACACAAACCAAGCAGAATTTTCCCACAATGCAATAGGGCGGTGTTTGGTCAGTGTTGAGCAGGCGTCAGTCTGACAATGATGTCATATTATTTTGTTATCACTTGACCAGACCCAAAAGTAGGCTCCAGGTATCAGTTTCTTCTCAATGCTAATGTCTGCTAGCTTAGTCTGCTACTTTGATGGCTCTGACTACAAAAAGGTCCAGACCCCTGGATATGGTGGTTCCTCCCTAAACGTAGATTCTGTCAGCTCATGTTTTGAAATCAACTCACCATGAACACAAGTAGATTTCAATGGACTGCAAATGTGTCTCATTTAATGGTAAACATGTCAAATATAAATTCCATCACCTGAGGAGGTCTGCTGCTGGAATTAAGCTCCAGATATTCACAAGATATTTTATATCTTAAAATGAAGCATTTTTATATTTGATTTATTATTCATTAGCCTGCTTCATGTGGTGTGATTTTATGTGTCCTATATTGAATCGAACTTTGTAAACGATCGTCCCTGAGGATGTTGAATGATGTCAAAAAAGTGTTCTCTAAGCTCTCCTTTCCTCTAAATAGAGGAGTCTCTGCTGAGGTCGTTCCCTCTCAGAGTCCTGACGTCTGTTCAGATGCACCGAGAGACTCAGGCAAACAGAAGACAAGGGCAAGTGAAGTAACCTGAAAATGAGAGGGGAGGTTCGACATCAAACTAAAACAGGAAGAACAGGACACAAATGGGATATCAAAATAAGAGAGACCATGAGACATGACCCCCCAGTTCCTGCTGCTTCCAGCTCTTTATATCGAACCCCTCGTACAGTGGTTGAGAGAGACCACAAATATTAAAGGTGTCCACATAAATGGAGAAGAACACAAGGTGGCGCTGGACACTGATGATGTTTTAACATATTGAAGTGAGCCCCCTAACACAGGACCTGCATTAATAAAACTCTTTGAAACACTGGGAAGCTCTGCTGGATATAAATTCTCCATTCTAAAACACAGGTTCTGACCTTTAATCACTCACCTCCAGAACACATGGAGGAAAACCTCCACCTGGATTGGGCCAGAACTCCTTGAAGATGATAGAAGAAGATGGAACTCCATTTCCTTTCTGAGTCTGAGTCACAGGGTTGATAGAGTAAAAACAAATGTCCTACCACAAGATCTCTTTCTAGTTCCAGGACCAACTGGAGAAATTGCCTTCAAAACCGTTTCTGAATTGAACAAAATGCTTTCCAGATTTATCTTGCAGGGGAAGAAACCCAGGCTCAAATTTAAACCACGACATGAATGAGCCCCAGTTCCTGCTGTACTGGCCCATCAAAATCTGGAAAAATGTTTCCGTAAAGTCCAAATCTCAATGAATAATTTGGAATGTTAACAGGAGAATATCACTACAAGTCATTTAATGATGTGCTTTTAATCCTGGGTTCAAAGAGAGTAACAACTTTCTACTCACTTGTGGAAAATGGAAATTTAAAAGATTTGAAAGCCTGAGAAGAGAATATCACTGAGAAAGTCTGACTTTTTAGAATACTCTTAGGTGAGCAATTATTTTAGAACACGACATCAGAAATGAAACAGACTTTAATGATCCAATGCTGAAAATATTGTTGGCTGCCCATCAAGAAACAAGAAAAACCTCATATCGTATGTTGTTTTCCGTTTGACCTGATTCTTGGTTGTCAACTAACTGCTCATTGGCTTTCTTGATGGAACAACAAAAGCAAAAGTTGAAGACTTTGAATATCCAGGCCTCTGGCGTGATTCTCAGCTGTCATTTAAATTTCACATGAACTCAGTGTCCAAGCAAATATCTGGTTTGCTAAAATGACTTTTGTCCTTCTGTTGACTTTTTCCATGAGAAGTCTGGAAAAGTATTATAACACAGTTCATGTTCCCAATGTTGGACTACGCTGGTGGTTTCTATGGGAACACTGGTGACGGCCCCAGGCCTGGGTCCTATGCAGCGTTGTGTGTGCAGGGTCCTGTTGGTGGGTGTGTTTGTGTCTTTGCAGGTTTGACGTCCTCAACAGTCAGGTTCCTTCATACCTGACAGAGCTCACAGGTGAACCCTGCCTCTCGCCCATAAATGCTGGGATAGGCTCCAGCCCCCCTGCAACCATTAATGTGGGTGTTTTGTTAATTTCATGCCACATGAAATTATTATTGGTCACTTTTCTAGCAACAGTCTCACAGTGGCAAGACAAGAACACTTCTACTTTTGATGATGACAGTTTGTTCAACACTAAACTTCATCCAGTACCATGTTGTCAAACACTGGAACATCCACAGCACCTGAACAGGGACCTGAACCCTGGACCCTGAGATTAAAAGTCTGATGCTCTACCGTCTGAGCTACTCAGGCTCTTTCTACAGCATTTAGACAGGAAAAGAAACACCTGTGAAGGTCAAACTGCTGCTTTCTTGACTTGTTCAATACTCCATGTTAAAGTCCACCATGCTTTTGATTGGCTCTGATTCTCTGTGGCAAAATCCAACAAGAGGCTCCAAAAATGTCTTGAATGTCATAAGAATGCACAGGACGAGATGTTAGTTTCCTTCATGTCTGCAGTTCCTCCACTGGAAAGTAAAGTCAATGCTGTTCCTTTGCTGAAACCTGGGATCGGACCAGGGACCTTTAGATCTTCAGTCTAACGCTCTCCCAACTGAGCTGTTTCAGCTCTGAGGGAGGGCCCTGCTTCTCTCATTTTATAATCTCTTCCACTCTCACTAGACCTGAGAGAGGATTTGAGCTTCTGAAGTCATGACACATTGAACAGTTCGACAGGACCATTTTTGATGAATGTCTGAATCACACAAGCCTTTTTTGTTTGTCTTCTTCCCAGTTGCCTCAACATTGTGTGAGCCAATAATTCCACATCTGTACCAGACACACCTTTTGTTGGTGGGTTTTCTGGATCTTTCTGTTCTAACAGTGTCTTTTGTCTTAATTATGCCACTTTCACATGATACAAACACAAAATGAAAAGCAGAACAAGCCAGAACCCAAAATATGGATTTGCAAGGTCAAACAAACAACAACCAGTCAAGCAAATGAAACCAACAGAAAACAACTACTGGTTCAAAACCAGTAAACAAAAACTGACAACATGAGCCAACAGTGGTGGTGTCTGTCAAAGAGGTGGAGCTCTGTCCTTCACCTGCAAGATTTCAGCAGGCAGCTCAGGTCCAGTTTTCTTCACTGTGCCACCATGATAAGTTTCCTCCTGAGAAGTTCTTGTCCAAGGTCATAGCTGGTAAAAGAATTGTCACAGTGATACTGGGACCCTGCAGTCCAGTCGTCATATCCAGGACCACACTGGACATGGCCGTCTTTGTTTGTTTTGTTGTTGTGCAACGTGAGAGAACGTGACAGACCATTTTATACCAAAGACAGGCTCTGTGTGTGTGTGTGTGTGTGACCATGTTAAATTCTTTTAAATAAATGTGTTTCAACCTGCTATTATTTGTATGCTGTATGATTTCTGAAAACCAAGACTAACTAAGTGCGCTGACCGATTGAGCCACAGAGACTCTGAGTCTCCTGCTTTTCATGAAGAGTTTTCAGGCTAATTTCAGAGTGTGAGGTCCACACTGCACATTTGAGGGAACATGAGGGACAGCTGAGAGTCTGACTGTCATGGCGAAAGCCTTCAGCACTAGAACTGAAACAGCCCCCACCATCTTAACCCCCCCAGACCAAACATCATCGTCCAGCCTCCAACCAGAGGTCCATCAGTTATCATGGGAGCCACGTGTGGAGTCTGGATTCTTTTCTAGAAAGTGACGGCAATGACAGTCCTGCCAAGTGACATCACTGACATGAATGGATGACTTCAGTGCATCCAATTACCAAGTGCACTGCAGCAGTCCTTGTTGCTGTCTGCTGTTGTGTCACAGCAAAGTCTCTGGTGCTGGGATGAGGTCATGGAGACGATCTGGGAGCAGTCCTGATGTTAAATGGACAAAATGTGTCAACATGAAATAAAATTGGAAACCTATTTGAAGCCTTATTTTGTGTTTGATGGACATTTTTTAAATCTCTAATGACTTGTTTTAACTGAACCTACTGGATCCTGTGGTGCCTGATGAGGAGACAACTTGCAACTCTCTTCTGGCAGGCCTCCCTGCATGCTCATTCAAGCCTCTGCAGATGATCCAGAATGCAGCAGCACGCCTGGTGCTTCCAGCCCAGCGCTGCTCCAAATCTCTAGCCAGACTCTTCTCTTCTGTTGTTCCCAAATGGTGGAAAAAACTACCCAACTCTGTGTGTTCTGCTGAGTCCCTTTCTACTTTTAAGAGACAATTGAAGACTCAATTGTTCAGAGAGCACCGAGGCACTTGACCTGACTCTTCTCCTCTTTGTGCTGTGGGGTAGAATAAGTCAGAGGGTCCAAGACCCAGCACTTAGTGATTATGTAGCACTAACTGTGTTGTGTGATGTTGTATGTCTGTCAAAAAAAAGAAAAAAAAAAAGGGAGGGGGGGGGGCGACACTTCTTCTGCCACTAGATGGCGGTACCTGTGACCAAATCACAACTGAAGCACTTTTTCGCTTCCTATGGACTTTTCCTTAATTAAGTCTAAATTCTTGCTTGTGTTGTACGTCACTTTGGACAAAAGCGTCTGCTAAATGAAATTGTAGAATTGTAGAATTGTAGAACTTGGGTACAAAGTTGAAGAGGAGGGTTTTTGGAGGGGAGGGGATTTTTTTTCCAGTGTTGTAAATCAAAATAACTACAACTACATGCTAGAATTTCTCAAAATGTCCTGACTAAGATGGATTCCAAACCAAATCAGCTGTCACAAGGGAAAGTCTGCATGTAAACACACACACACACACACACACACACACACACACACACACACACACACACACACACACACACACACACACCAACTGACATTCCCAGGGACTAAACCAAACCAATTCCTACTTACTCCACCTCAGTTCCAGATGAAACTGGTTGAACATGGAACCGTCCCACTTGGAACATTTCCATCACCTTCACCACCACTGGAGTATCAACAAAGATTTTGGTCAACACCAGAATGGTTGAGACAAGACAACATGCTACCAATTCTCTCTCTCTCCCTCATCATCAGCTGCTACAGCCATTGAAAGAAAACCTTCGACACATGGACCTACAGTAGGAGCAGATGTTGTCTCCTCTGGAACAGCAGTTTAACGTTGTTGGCAGGACTTGAACCTGCGCGGGGAGACCCCAATGGATTTCTAGTCCATCGCCTTAACCACTCGGCCACAACAACTACACTCCCATGCACATGAGTAGAGGATTGATATTCAACAATTAATCTTCTACACAGCACAGTAGATTTTTTTTTATCTTCTCACAAACACAAACTATTTGTGTGTGTGTGTGTGTGTGTGTGTGTGTGTGTGTTGTTTACCAGCAAGCTGAAAACTGTTGTGGTTTTTGACAATTCTATTGTTTCTGAATGAAAATCATGTGAAGGGACTTCCGGTGACGCCATGATGTAGAAGACACGAGGGAGAATTGCTCCGAGAGAAAACTTATGTAAAAATAGCTCTTTAACGTGATATTAGCAGCAGAAAGGGGTCGAGGACGCGGATAATCAGAGACTAAAGATAAGAGAAATAAAATGGACAAAAAAGGGAAGTCAGCTAAGAAAGAAAATGCAAATGATACAGGCGCCGGCGGAGCGCCGCACCGGGGATGGCGATGTCCGGAGACGAGGTATCGATGATATTAGCGGAGCTCCGTAAACTACGCCAAGAACATGCAGACGCGGTGACGGAAAACAAAGGAGCCTTAGCAAGACTAGAAGCTAAAATAGCTGAAATGGGGGAGAAAATGGCTCAGTTGGAGCAGCGGTCAGATGAGATGGAAGAGAGGATTAACGACACGGAAGGCCAGACGGCGAGGCTGGAAAGAATGGTCACTTTTCTACTTCAACACGAGGCAAGGCTGTCCGCGAAATGCTAGGACTTGGAATCAAGATCAAGAAGAAACAACATAAGAATACACGGAATCCCAGAGGGCGCTGAGAAAAACGACACCATAGGATTTGTGACTCATTTTATTCAGTCCTCAATGAACTTCCCTGATAAAATGGCGGTTCATTTCGAGAGAGCGCACCGATCACTGACTACGAAGCCGAGAGAAAACACGGCCCCCCCGCGAGCAATAATTGTTCGCTTCCTCAACTACAGGGTGAAAGAACGGCTGATTCAAGAAGCATGGAAGAAAAAGCTCACGTATGAGGGACGTAACGTCTACTTTAACCAGGATTACACAAATGAAGTACAAAAAAAGAGGAAACAAGTAAGGGAAGTCATAAAGAAACTGAAGGAGAAGAACGACTTGACTCGCAATCACTAGAAAATAAAACACTGGCATTCCTCAAAAGATTGCACTTACCGTCATTATTAACAGAGGAGGCATCTGAAATGGTTAGGCCAATCTCAGTACAGGAAATAGCTAATACAATTAAGGTACTTAAAAATAATAAATCCCCTGGCACGGATGGGCTCTCGGGAGAATTTTATAAGTGTTTTGCGAAGGAGATTACACCAGCCCTTTTCAAAGGATTTAATTATGCCCTGACATCAGGTGACCCAGCAACATCTTGGTCAGAAGCCATTATCTCAGTCATACATAAAGAAGGAAAGGACCCAACCACATGTGAAGGATACAGGCCTGTCAGCTTGTTATGTAGTGATCTGAAGATATTGACTCATATTTTAGCACATAGGATACAGATATATATAACAAAATTAATCAAACCAGATCAGACAGGGTTCATCCCTGGTAGACAAGGAGCTAACAATATTAGGAGAACATTAAATCTTATATCATGTACTAAAAACAACAGACAACCCGCTTTGATGCTCAGTTTAGATGCACAAAAGGCATTTGACCGGGTAAAATGGAGCTTCCTATATCGGACATTAGAAGTTTTTGGGTTTCATTCAACATTTATAGATTGGGTAAAATTGGTTTATAAAAACCCCAAATCACGGATTAGAGTTAACGGATGCTGTTCAGATTTCTTTCCCCTCAAAAGAGGGGTCAGACAAGGGGATTGTCTGAGTCCATTGCTGTTGGCATTAAGTACTGAACCATTAGCCGAATCAATAAGACAAAATAAGGATATTAAGGGAATAAGAGATGAAGGGGGAGTGGAGCATAAAATATTTTTATTTGCTGACGATATATGAACATATCTAAGTGAACCCTCCTTAACTATACCAGCTTTATTGAACAATCTGAATGAATATGGAGAATCATCAGGTTATTTAACTAATGAATCTAAGTCAGTAGCAATGATGCTTTCAGGCAAATATCCAACTGAATTAGAGGGAAAGTTCAATTTCAAATGGACCACCACAGGGTTTAGATATCTTGGCATCATTATTACTCCCATTATATCACAGCTATTTAAAGAAAATTATGGAAAACTGATTACAGAAATAAAGAAGGATTTGGCCAGATGGGAGATATTGCCCCTGTCGATGGTGGGAAGAATCGAAACAGTGAGAATGAACATTGTACCCAGATTGTTGTTTCTGTTCGAGTCACTGCCAATTATGGTCTCTAGTTCAACTTTTAAGATGTTAGACAAAATCATATCTAAATTTGTTTGGCAAAATAAAAAAGCTAGAATCAAATACAAAATCCTTCTTTGCCCAAAAGAGAAGGGAGGGTTAAATTTACCTGGTCTAAAAAATTATTATTGGGCAGCACAACTTAGAGCGATTATTACGTGGATCACGAAGGAGACAGACACAATGTGGGTGGGAATGGAACAAAATTCCTGTCAGAAAACACCTTTGGAGGTACTCCCGTTTTTGAAAGAGAAGATGCAGAAAAAAGAGGGGCTGCGTAATGACTGGATTAGGGTAACAATAAAAGTATGGTCAATAGTGCGAAAAAAACTGAAAATATCGAACTCAATAAGTAGAATCACCAAAAAAGCAGGAAATCCAGACTTTTTACCATCTGTTATGGATGCAGGGTACAACAAATGGAGAAGTAAGGGGTTAATTTATATTGCACAAGTTTTCAATGGACAGTATATGAAGTCGTTTGAGCAACTTAAAAAAGAGTTTAACTTACCGAACCATGACTTCTACAAATTTCTACAATGAAGACACTACCTTCAGAAGCACAGAGAGTGGGAAAATATTTGTAGAACACCATCTAAGCTGGAGGAATTGCTGTTGTCGTATTTGGAGGGGGAGACTAAAAAGGGGTTAATATCAAAAATCTATAGAGTACTACAACATGAATGTAAGGACAACAATTTGGATGTTAAGGAAAAATGGGAATTAGAAACAAATACGATTATACCAGATGAAAATTGGGAGGAAACATTCAGAGCAGGACACAAATTAACAAGCAGCCCAATGTGGAGGGAGTTTGACTGGAAGGTGAAGATGAGATATTTCAACACTCCATCTAAGACTTCAAAATATAGCAACACATCTGAACTGTGTTGGAGAGGATGTCAGTTAATAGGAGATTTTACGCACATATTCTGGGATTGCCCACAGCTGTTGAACTTCTGGGAGAATGTTCGGAAGGAGATTGGGCAAATTTTGGACATTAATTTTGCTTTGGACGCAGCAATGTTTATCCTCGGCATACCACCTGAGAATCTGACAGACAGAAACCTGATTGCTTTGTGGAGGATTTTGATTCTGATCGCTAAAAAGACAATAACAGCCTGCTTGCTAAAGCCAGAACCTCCAAACATATCACAATGGAGGAATAGAGTAAAAAATGTATACATCATGGAAAAAATCACAGCAAGGTTACAGCTGAAAACAGGACAGTTTGCTGAAAGATGGGCACCAGTGAAAACAGTATTGGAATTATAAACATCAACTTTTTTTTTTCTTTTTTTTTTTCCATGTGTATCTTGGAAAAGTATCTGAACACTTGTCTGGAATATTTGTCTGCGCATCTCTGTCATGTTCTATCTGTGCTGTATGTATGTTAAATAAAAAATAAGTTCAAAAAAAAAAAGCCTCACAGTAATTCAATAATCTAGAAGTAGAAACCAGAGTCACTTGGGACGAGGATGGGATTCAAACCCATGCTTGCAGAGCACAATGGATTAGCAGTCCATCGCCTTAACCACTCGGCCACCTCATCTGCTGATGGCAACCCTCACCTTTTAAACAGCTGAACTCTTTGGAGCCTATTTTTCAGAAATGGACCCAGCAGGAGCCACTGAACACAACTCTGACATAATCAGGCTTCTTCCCAGCAGCATCGTGCTACAGAAGGCAGAATACAGACCATCAAAACATCATCAGAGTGAACACCAGCTGATGTTTACAAGTTTAATTCACCTTTTACTACAAAATGACATCCAAGCTCAGATTCTCTTGTCCTGATTGAACAAGTAAATGTTTAAGAAGATGAGAGTACCAGACTTTTTCATCCAAGGAAACAAGCATCCTATCACTGTCCTATGCAGAGTTTCTATGAAAAAAAGTGAGACAACCCCAAGATTTTCTTTTTCCTCTTGTTGGATTTTGCCACAGAGAATCAGAGACAATCAAAAGCTTGTTGGACTTTAACGTTGGAGGACTGAACAAGTCATGACATCATCAGTTTTACCTTCACAGGTGCTTCATTTACTTTACTTTCAATTTTACAGAGGTCGAACCTGAAATCAAAGCTGTCTGTCAAAAGAAGTGAAAGCTTCCCAGGCTGTGATGTTCTTGTCTACAAACTCTGTCTTGTATGGAGCTTCAATCTTTAATAAAAAGAATAAAAAGAAGATAACATTTGTTGTGATTTGGCGCTTTAAAAATAAAATTTACGACTTACATGGAAACTGTCGGGGGGGGGGGTGGAGCCTCCATCGGGTATGTGTTTGATGTCTGAATTCTGTCTCTGATGTCTGAATTCTGTCTTTGATCTCTGGGTTCTGAGCATTGATCTCCTGCTTCAGTCTTTGATCTCTGACTGATCCTAAACTAATCAAAGGATCACATCAGCATATTGGTCCAGTCTACAGATGGTGATTTTACCTATTTGAAGCCTTATTTTGTGTTTGATGGACATTTTTAAAATCACTAATGATTTTTTGACTGAACATCCTGGACACTGTGGTGCCTGATGAGGAGACAACTTGGGTACAAAGTAGAAGAGGAGGGTTTTTGGAGAAGGGATATTTTTGCAGTGTTCCAAGTCAATAATAACTGTGGCAAAATGTCATCATTTTTCAAAATGTCCTCACGAAGATGGTTTGAAATTCTGTCTCTCCCTCATCCTCAGCTTCTACAGCCCTTTAAAGAAAACCTTTGACTCGTGGATCTAAAAAGATCAGATGTTGTCTCCTCCAGAACATCAACACTTTAACGTTGTTGGCAGGACTCCAACCTGAGCAGGGAGACCCCAATGGATTTCTAGTCCATCGCCTTCACCACTCGGCCACAACAACCACATTCACACACACATTTGTAAAAGATTCACATTTACACAATTCTTTAAAATTATGTCACAAGCCCATTTGTGTGAGGTCCTAGTTTCTCTTTTTCAGCATTCCTTTGTTTCCAGGTCTCTAATAAGTGCAGAATTACAAAGACAAGCAAGCTTGATCCATCCTGGGCAGGTGATATGAGCCATTGACCACTGGCCAGAGACCCTGGCACAGACATTGGGGGTGGTGATAGAGAGCATTTCTACAATTATATTCTACATTTATAGAATTCTACAATCCTACAATTTCATTGAGCAGACGCTTTTGTCCAAAGCCACTTGCATATGTTTTTGGTGAGTTTGGCTCCTGAGCTTGAGACAGTTGTGACTCATAAAGGACAGCTTCAAATGCAGCTGTGAAGCCTCATTGTCAGCAGGGAGGAACGACAGGTGTCTCCCTCTAGCGGCTCCTCACAGCAACACAAGCCTCATTTCATTCACATGCATCCACCACCTCACTACCAAAGGCCAGTTGGGCCTCCACAGACAGGTGAGTTTCAAGTGTTGGACAAAGGTCTTGAAGATGTTCTTATTAATTCTATAACATCTGAGATGAAAATCGATGGAATTACAACTAACAAGCAGCCAAACACCTGATCAGATGCTCCTTCATGAGGCTGAGAAGAATCAATCTAAACTGGGATGAAGAAAATTAATTGAGAGGAGAAACCTACTGATTGGATGACATGGACCCACCTGATCCATGTCAGCCTTGTTGGAGCAGAAAGAGGTGGATCAGAGGAATCAGTGGATCAAGACTCAGGTGTCAGATGCAGAATGTCTTTATTGACAATGGAGTCAGAGAAATCTTCCAATGTGAGAGAACGTGACAGACCATTTTATACCACAGACAGGCTGTGTGTGTGTGTGTGTGTGTGTGTGTGTGTGTGTGTGTGTGTGTGTGTGTGTGTGTGTGTGTCCTAACTGACTGGAAACTGAATAATAACCAGACTAACTTTTGTTATTGACCAAGTCTGGGTGACTCACTTAATTCATAACTGAAGTGATTATTTAATTAATAAACAGAACATTTGTCCAAAAGTCATGATCAAATTCATGTAAAATCTGAGCAACGAGGGTTTGAAAATGTTCAAATGAGCCAAAACAATGTCCTGGGATCCAACCAGGGACCTTTAGATCCACACCAATCTTCCCTGACCTCATAGAAACTGGAACATTTCAACAAATAAATTCAAATTCAACTCAGCAGCAACTCTAGAACAGTCAGAGCACTTGCTAATTCCCCTGTTAGCTCCAGATCAGACAATGCAGGCTCACCTTCACGCTTGGTTGTACGACCGTCACCAGTTGAAGCTTCTCTGGTTCAACAAACTCTGGGGACTCAAGACACAAGTCAGCACCGGTGCAGGTCCAGATCCAGATGTTAGCTGATGGGGACAATGGCTTAAGGGAGCTCCAGGTAGCTGGTTTGAACTGGTCCCTCATCTCTGTGAGTAGAAACCATCTGAGGTGGAGGGTGAAGATCTGCTTTGTCCTCCTGATCTCCCAGTAAAGCCAGTATCAGTAGCGGCTGGCTCATAGGGGGCGCTGGGGCGCCGCCCCACCAGCTGTGGAGAGGAAAATCTCTACATGTATTTATACATATATATGTGCATATGTTTACAATTTGTATCGTCAATGTCAGCCTTACTTAATTGTGTGTGTCTACATGCAATATGGGTCATTTAAACAACATTTACGCCAAATGACTCATTCAATGAATAGTGAATTTACTCTGATAGACTGTATAATTTGTCTTTAGGGGCGCTCGTCAAAGCGCCCCAGACCTGCAATTAATTAGCCAATCCTGTATGGTTGCTAGGGAAAAATAATGAATAATTGGCCAATCAACATCGCCAAATTTAATGGCGTAGGGGCGCTGGAAAAGTCGCTCCTAGGCCAACGTAAAATGCGTGAAGGTTTGGATTGCTAAAACTAGCTGAGGAGCCCGCGATATTCTTTTTGCGTAGTGAGATTCCCAGATTTCCGAATCCCTACGAAAAAAAATACCGCGAGAAGTGAGTGAGAGAGAAAATGGCGACAACAACGATCGAAGTTCAAGAGCAGCAGTTTCCACCGAATTCGGTGAGATCCCTTTTAAATTTCCCTTTTGCGAGGAGGACCATGGCGGAAAAAATCCGCGTTAAGGAGCTGGGACCGGACAAGCCTGAAATCAACATCCAGCAGCAGTCCAAGGAAAAGGCTAAATCCTACAACAGGACTTTTTGCCGGAGCTGGTTTCAGCGCAAGCCGTGGCTGACGGGTTGTGGAGCAGCCAACGCACTTTTTTGCTTCCCCTGCATCCCTTTCAGGAGTGACCGGTGTGATTCAGCATGGACACAGACAGGAATCACTGACCTGAAGCACCTCTCCGAGCGGATTAAGAAACACGAAAGAGCGAAAATTCACATGGAAAACTGCGTGAAGCTAGCGGTTCTTGGGAAGATTAGCATAGCAACGCAGCTCGATGACAGTCACCGCATCGCTGTAAGGAAGCACAATGATGAGGTAGATAAGAACCGTAACATCTTATCTAAGATAATTAACTGTTAAATTCTGTGGTGCTTTTGAACTGGCTCTGCGGGGACATGACGAAAGTGATTCCTCTGACAACGCTGGAATATTCAGAGGTCTAGTTGACTTGATGGCATCCATTGATCGGGACTTGAGGGAGCACCTTGAAAATGCAACCGTTTTTAAAGGCACCTCGAAGACAGTACAGAACGAGCTCCTGGACTGTATGCTGGCAGTTTTGAGAGAACAGATCCTGGATGAAGTTAAATCGGCAGACTTTTTAGCGATCCAGGCTGATGAAACTACTGACGTTTCAACACAGTGTCAGTTAGTCTTAGTTCTGAGATACATTGACGACCGCCACAATATTCAAGAACGGTTCTTTGAATTTTTGAAACTGCCCAACACCTGTGCGGATGCAATAGCCAGTGCCTTATTGGAGAGGCTGCACAGCATCCTTTCTGAGGGACAAGAAAAGAAGCTGATTGCCCAGGCCTGTGATGGGGCAGCTGTGATGAGGGGTGCCAAAGGAGGAGTGCAGCGAAAGGTACAAGACATCTATCCAAACGCTCACTATGTTCACTGCTATGCCCATCAGTTAAACCTGATACTGCAGCAAGCAACCTCCCACATCCCTCAGAGCAGTCACTTTTTTTCTGACATGGGGGGATTTGCTTCTTTTTTCTCTAAGTCAAGCAAGAGAACTGCAGTGCTTGATGAGATGGTTGCGCACCGACTTCCAAGTGCATCATCAACACGTTGGAACTTCAACAGTCGTGTTAACACAGTTTATGAGCACAAGAAGGATCTGGTGAATTGCTTTCAGGCTATCCGGAACAGTGAAGGGTTTGATAGCCAGACAAAGAGAGAAGCTGGTGGCTATGTGAGAATGCTGGAAGATGAAACTTTTTGTTTTTTACTGGCCCTGTTCCACAAAATCATGCCACATGTGGACATCCTTTACAACCAGCTGCAGAAGAGAAACATTGATGCTGTCTACATGGCAGGAGTCACCCAGACATTCATTGACCACATGCAGGCTATCAGGTATGCTAAATTAATTAATTTGTAGCCTAACCTCAATTTCTCTGTATATGTAGACTTAAATGCTTATATATCATCTTATTTAAAGAATTGATTTATCTGTATAATATAATTGACAGTAATGATATCCACCTTTGGTTTTGTTAATGTATCCCTAACCAGTTTTTAGAACTTACTCATGAAACTTATGTGTTGGGTCAGGGAGGATGTGCCTACTCTGGCTGAGGATGAGGAGTTCAGGGGACCTGCTCAGGAGCCACCCGCAAAGAGACGCAGAACCTTGGGAGAAGACACACTGCACCATTTGGCACTGGAGGTAAGAACTTGCTTCTTAGTGTGATTTGAATCACATTATTAAATAAAATCAAAATAAGATGTTGGCCATATGATACAGTGGTCCAGACTTAAATGTATATTCTTTTATGATGATGTGAATCATTACAGTATGTTTATTACATAATATAGGCTAGCTCATCAGGTCAATGTATGAAGACAAGTGAAGATGCAATAATTCCTATTTTGTATAATTATATCATTGCATAGGTATGTGACACCATTGTGAGCCATGCCAAGGAGAGATTTAGTTTCACCAAGCATCTTGTCAGCGCCACACTCCTGCAAGGAGACCTGTTCCCACAGCACAGCCGAAAGTTCCCAGATTCAGCACTGAAAACCACAGTGGAAGCCTATCCCTCATTGGACAAGGCCAGACTTCAAACAGAGCTGTCTCTGATCTACGGGAACGAAGAGTTTCAGAGTTGCAGTGGTGCACTGGCTCTCTATCAGGTTTTGATGGAAAATAACCTTCAAGACACGTTCACTGAAACTGTAAGTCTGCTCAACATCCTCATCACCACACCAATGACAACGTCAGAATCTGAGAGGTGCTTCTCCACTTTGAAGAGGATAAAAACTTTTCTTACAAATACCATGGCACAAGATCGGCTCAACGCTCTGGCTATGCTCTCCATTGAGAAAAAACTGACACGAAACATTCCTGGTTTCAACACCAGGGTCATTGAGAAATTTGCCTCCCAGAAAGAGAGACGAGCAAAGTTCCTGTACAAATGACTGCTGAATTCAAACACACACCCAGAAAGACTGAAACAAATAGACAGAGAGACAGAGGGAGAGAGACAGGTAGACGAAGAGAGAAAGAGAGACGGACACAAAGAGAGAGAGACAGAGAGAGACACACACACTAAGAGACAGACAAACAGAGATAGAGACACAGAGAAAAGGACACAAAGACGGAGACACAGAGAAGGAGACAGACACAGATGAACAAAGAGAGAGACAGAGAGAGAGAGACAAACACACACATTGTTGATTTGTATTGTATAGATTAAGCTCAAATCACCTTCTGTAAAGTTAACATCATTGTATAATATTTGATCGCATAAAATTTACTGTAGTTGTAAATTGTTGTTGGTTTTTTTTGTCTTTGAAACTGTCGATTTTAAGAAGGAAAGTAAATACGATTTTAAAACATTTAATAATTGTCCGGCTGCTCTTTTTGAATGATTATACTAGACTAGGCACGGAAATGTTTTTGGCACACCAGCCCCACCAAGAATTTTTTTCACCTGCCACCACTGGCTTCTGTCATTTAGTTTCCAGGAAATGTTGATGACACACTGGGATTTTTTGTTCTCCTGCTGTCACTGTCAAGTGCCAGCTTAACATGTGAGAGGTAGCAGGATCCATGCATGTGTTCATGTTTACAGCAGACAAGGAGGAAACCTTGGAGGATTTCAGGGACTTTTAGCAGTGGTTCACACTTCAGGTGTGAAAGCTTCTGAGTATAAAATTTTAAGTGAGCGAGCCAGGAGTTGAACCTAGAATCTTCTGACAGTAGTCAGTCATGCTATCCATTGCACCACCAGCCCTGTGAAGACCTCTTCATGTTCATGTGTACTTGATTTTATAGACAATCCAAACGATCTGGTGGCATTTTCAGGGGACACAATGGTGCAGTGGTCAGCACTGTTGCCTCACAGCAAGAAGGTTCCAGATTTGAGCCCCAATTGTGTGAGTCTGCATGTTCTCCCTGTGTCTGTGTGGGTTCTCTCTGGTACTCCAGCTTCCTCCCACAGTCCAAAGACATCAAGAGGGGACGAGGCTGATTGATACTCTAAATTGACTGTAGGTGTGGCTGTGAGTGTGAATGGTTGTCTGCCTGTATGTGTTGGCCCTGTGATGGACTGGTGACCTGTCCAGGATGAACCCCGCCTCTTGTCCGAAGGCTGCTGGGATAGGCTCCACCCCCACACACAAACCTTGACATATAATCAGTGGAGAAAAGGAAACTAATCGACACTCATGACTGAATCTGTTTTGAGAACTGAACTGGATATAAACTCTGAGAATTCAGAGTAAGAACCAGGAGGGTGGGACACAATAATAGATAGGAGGAAATGTGGAGTCTGGGTTCTTTTCTAGAATGTGAAGGCAATGACAGTCCTGCCAAGTGACATCACTGACATAAATGGATTACTTCAGTCACATGACTGGATGACTTCAGTCACATGACTGGATGACAGTGTAGATGCCAATTTAGAGGTTGGTGAAATAGTCTCTGAGAATCCAGCTTGAACCAACGCCCTCCTTGTTCTTCAAAAACCCAAACAGCGACCATCAGTCTCCCTCCAATCCTGTACTTGGGTTCAATGTTGCTGTTCCATTTTGCAGCAGTAGGTGTCGCTGTGATACCAGGTTCAGTTCAAGAGTCCCAACTCCAGCTCATGTTGGTGACCTCAGTGGCAGGGGAAAATGGCGCTTCAGTGGATCATGTGGATCAACTCATGTCTGTCCTCACTGCTCCACAGGTCTGTCAAATGTTCTGTAAAATAGTTTGACCCAGCAGAGATGCTAGATTAGGAGTTGATGGGAGTTGTTGCAGATACCAGTGTCCAAAGTCCAGCTTGAACCCAGTTTGTGCCACTTATTTGTCAAGCTAGCAGTGATTCTTTTCACTGCCAAGCTAAAGTGACTTCTGTCAACAAAGGTAAACATACAAAAGGATATTTCTACTGTCAGTTCAAGATTTTTATCAAACTCCTTTTTCATAGCTTCAACCTTCCTCTTGTGTTAGCTTTCTGTTCCCATCTCTGATGTTAACGGGTCAGTTTTGACCCTCGTCTTCAACCAGCTGTAAAATAAACTAAAAACAATTTTCTATCATCCAAGTTGTTTCCCATCTCCCGGTTACCTTGTTAGGCTTCCTTATCCATGGAAATATTGATGGGAATATTTTGTTGTGGGCCTCTGGACCTTTTTTTAGTCAGTAAACCCTCGATTTCAGTTAAAAAATGATCAAATGAACCTCAAGAAAATCATAGAAATAAACAAAAGGTTGTTGTGTTTCCTGACCATTACTGAGGGGTGTTAGAACACATCTCTGACATGGATTGGTTTGATTTATTATTCATTTTAATATTATTAACTATTGTAACATCCATGGTGTTATGGGTCAGTTTCGACCCTCATATATTTACTTCAAGAAAAAGGCAAAAAAGTCTCTTTTTTTCAGCAATAGAACTTTAATACAAACACAAAATGAAAAGCAGAAATGGAGTGACTGCAGGAACAGGAGCTCCATGGAGCTCAAAGGAGTGATCACTCTCAACTTTGAGTAGTCCTGTTCAGAGTTTTCCAACAGGGCTTTGAGAGACCAAGAGTTCCCCAGAGCTGCAAGGAGGAACAAGAAGGAGACTTGGAAAAAGAAGGGAGGGAAACCTGTTGATGTGTTATGAACTTAAGTCACATAAAGTTCTCCATTTATTGAGTTTGTATTTTAAAACTTAATTGTGCATTTCAGTGTTGAACAATAAAGAATGTGTTTATTGGTGATAAAGCATTTCAAGCTTTAAGTAGGAGGAATTGCTTTCTTGATCACCCCTTGACTAAAAACACCTACAAAATAAAACACACCACTGCTGTGGGCACCCACCTCATGGGAGTCAGGCCCCTGGTGGTCATGGCCCCCAGGAGCCGTGGTGGGCGTCCCTGATTTTCATTTCTGAAAGGTGGCAACCTGACAGCAAACAAACCCATCCTCTGAACTTGGAGTCTCAGTTGAGGCTGCATCTGAAACCAAAGACTTTGTATGAATAACTGTCAACCCACATTCTTTGTCTGGACTAAAAGTTAATTAGTTAACAGTTAGCTAAGCTACCTGTGGTCAACTACTGATTTAAAAAAGGTCCAGAGGCCAACAACAAAATTTTCAAATCATCCAGTCATGTGACTGAAGTCATCCATTCATGTCAGTGATGTCACTTGGCAGGACTGTCATTGCCGTCACATTCTAGAAAAGAACCCAGACTCCACATGTGGCTCCCATGATAACTGATGGACCTCTGGTTGGAGGCTGGACGATGATGTTTGGACTTGAAGGAAAACTCCTTGTCCAAATTCCATTGTGTTCAAATTTAAAGTCCCACAATAAGAAGTAGCTGAATCTGACAGGTGAAGGTTTGGAACTCCAAGATGGTTGATGTTTACTTGACTTGATGCTCTGACTGTCAGGGTAGATGACAGCTTCTTTCTGCTGCTGCATCTGAGTGGCTATGATTGGAGGTTTTACCTCCCAAATTTGTCTGGTTCCAGGGGAAATTTTAAAATTCCAGTCCCCAGCCTTGGCTGTTCTGAAACTCTTCTCCTGAATCACTCCTGAGCTGCAGAAAGAAAAAATACCAGTGCCCAACCAGATCAACTTCATGGCTGCTAACAGCCTCAGACACTTGATTTCCATCAATCTGGAGCCAAGAAGGCCCTCACCTGTGGTTCTCCTCCAGGAGGGTCCAGGTTCTGCCATTGTGGCTCCTTGTGCCACTGCCAGAGAGTCTCAGCTGCACACTGCAACATTTCAACAGGAGATTTACATTCCTTCAAATGTCCCGACATCTTATTCCAATGGTTCTGTTCTATCTTTATATTTTAAAATCAATCACACAATGAAAGCTGCCACAGCTGGTTTAAGTGAGAGAACACACTAAGAGATTTGAAACCAGTAAAATATTTTTCTGTGTGCAAACTAGTGAGGGGCATGGAAGGATATTTTACCACCAATACAGAACCCAAACTTTAGTCATGTGATGAGATGGCGACTGTGAAGAGTGATTATGAAGTTAATGGACAAAATGTGAATTGAAAGAAAATACATTAAAAAATACTAAATAAACAAATAAATAAAAGAAGGAGCACAAATGACATTTTTCTGCACAAATTTACTGGTATTAGACTGCATTTTTGGTTCATGAGTAGATGAAAGAGTATCACATATATATTATATACATGTGATACATGCACGTGGCTTTGGACAAAAGCTTAAAGAAATTGTAGAATTATTTAAACACACCAAGTGGACTGTTTCAGGTTTCTTGAAGATGCTTCAGCTCTCATCCAAGAGGCGTCTTCAGTTTTCTTCACTGATGGGAGGATTTATAGCTCTGTGGGGGCGGGACCTTCTACAGAGGTGATTGACATATGTGAGCTCTGGGTGTCTGAGTTGTTTTGGTCAGGTTGTGAAAGGGAAGTTGACTCAACTGGTATCTGTGTCAGTTAAAAGCCTCACAGTAATTCCATAATGTTGGAGTAGAAACCAGAGTCGCTCACGACGAGGATGGGATTCAAACCCACGCGTGCAGAGCACAATGGATTAGCAGTCCATCGCCTTAACCACTCGGCCACCTCGTCTGCTGACAGCAGCCCTGAGCTTTTAAACACCTGAACTCTTTGGAGCCTATTTGTCAGAAATGGACCCAGCAGGAGCCACTGAACACAACTCTGACATAATCAGGCTTCTTCCCAGCAGCATCGTGCTACAGAAGGCAGAATACAGACCATCGATACATCATCAGAGTGAACACCAGCTGATGTTTACAAGTTTAATTCACCTTTTACTACAAAATGACATCCAAGCTCAGATTCTCTTGTCCTGATTGAACAAGTAAATGTTTAAGAAGATGAGAGTACCAGACTTTTTCATCCAAGGAAACAAGCATCCTATCACTGTCCTGTGCAGAGTTTCTTTAAAAAAAAAAAAAGTGAGACAACCTCAAGATTTTCTGTTTCCTCTTGTTGGATTTTGCCACAGAGAATCAGAGACAATCAAAAGCTTGTTGGACTTTAACGTTGGAGGACTGAACAAGTCATGACATCATCAGTTTTACCTTCACAGGTGCTTCATTTACTTTACTTTCAATTTTACAGAGGTAGAACCTGAAATCAAAGCTGTCCATCAAAAGAAGTGAAAGCTTCCCAGGCTGTGATGTTCTTGTCTACAAACTGTCTTGTATGGAGCTTCAATCTTTAATAAAAAGAATAAAAAGAAGATAACACTTGTTGTGATTTGGCGCTTTAAAAATAAAACTTACGACTTACATGGAAACTGTCTGGGGGGGGGTGGAGCCTCCATCAGGTATGTGTTTGATGTCTGAATTCTTTCTCTGATGTCTGAATTCTGTCTTTGATCTCTGGGTTCTGAGCATTGATCTCCTGCTTCAGTCTTTGATCTCTGACTGATCCTAAACTAATCAAAGGATCACATCAGCATATTGGTCCAGTCTACAGATGGTGATTTTACCTATTTGAAGCCTTATCTTGTGTTTGATGGACATTTTTAAAATCATTAATGACTTTTTGACTGAACATCCTGGACACTGTGGTGCCTGATGAGGAGACAACTTGGGTACAAAGTTGAAGAGGAGGGTTTTTGGAGAGGGGATATTTTTGCAGTGTTCCAAGTCAATAATAACTGTGGCAAATATCATCATTTTTCAAAATGTCCTCACGAAGATGGTTTGAAATTCTGTCTCTCCCTCATCCTCAGCTGCTGCAGCACTTTAAAGAAAACCTTTGACTCGTGGATCTAAAAAGATCAGATGTTGTCTCCTCCAGAACATCAACACTTTAACGTTGTTGGCAGGACTCCAACCTGAGCAGGGAGACCCCAATGGATTTCTAGTCCATCGCCTTCACCACTCGGCCACAACAACCACATTCACACACACATTTGTAAAAGATTCACATTGACACAACTCTTTAAAATTGTGTCACAAGCCCATTTGTGTGAGGTCCTATTTTCTCTTTTTCCGCATTCCTTTGTTTCCAGGTCTCTAATAAGTGCAGAATTACAAAGACAAGCAAGCTGGATCCATCCTGGGCAGGTGATAGGAGCCATTGACCACTGGCCAGAGACCCTGGCACAGACGTTGGGGATGGTGAGAGAGAGCATTTCTACAATTATATTCTACATTTATAGAATTCTACAATCCTACAATTTCATTGAGCAGACGCTTTTGTCCAAAGCCACTTGCATATTTTTTCGGTGAGTTTGGCTCCTGAGCTCAAGACAGTTGTGACTCATAAAGGACAGCTTCAAATGCAGCTGTGAAGCCTCATTGTCAGCTGGGAGGAACGACAGGTGTCTCCCTCTAGTGGCTCCTCACAGCAACACGAGCCTCATTTCATTCACATGCATCCACCACCTCACTACCAAAGGCCAGTTGGGCCTCCACAGACAGGTGAGTTTCAAGTGTTGGACAAAGGTCTTTAAGATGTTCTTATTAATTCTATAACATCTGAGATTAAAATCTATGGAATTACAACCAACAAGCAGTCAAACACCTGATCAGATGCTCCTTCATGAGGCTGAGAAGAATCAATCTAAACTGGGATGAAGAAAATTAATTGAGAAGAGAAACCTACTGATTGGATGACATGGACCCACCTCATCCATGTCAGCCTTGTTGGAGCAGAAAGAGGTGGATCAGAGGAATCAGTGGATCAAGACTCAGGTGTCAGATGAAGAATCTCTTTATTCACAATTGAGTCAGAGAAATCTTCCAACGTGAACGTGACAGACCATTTTATACCAAAGACAGGCTGTGTGTGTGTGTGTGTGTGTGTGTGTGCGTGTGTCCCTACTGACTGGAAACTGAATAATAACCAGACTAATTTTTGTTATTGACCAAGTCTGGGTGACTCACTAAATTCATAACTGAAGTGATTATTTAATTAATAAACAAAACATTTGTCCAAAAGTCATGATCAAATTCATGTAAAATCTGAGCAACGAGGGTTTGAAAATGTTCAAATGAGCCAAAACAATGTCCTGGGATCCAACCAGGGACCTTTAGATCCACACCAATCTTCCCTGACCTCATAGAAACTGGAACATTTCAACAAATAAATTCAAATTCAACTAAGCAGCAACTCTAGAAAAGTCAGAGCACTTGCTAATTCCCCTGTTAGCTCCAGATCAGACAATGCAGGCTCACCTTCACACTTGGTTGTACGACCGTCACCAGTTGAAGCTTCTCTGGTTCAACAAACTCTGGGGACTCAAGACACAAATCAGCACCGGTGCAGGTCCAGATCCAGATGTTAGCTGATGGGGACAATGGCTTAAGGGAGCTCCAGGTAGCTGGTTTGAACTGGTCCCTCATCTCTGTGAGTAGAAACCATCTGAGGTGGAGGGTGAAGATCTGCTTTGACCTCCTGATCTCCCAGTAAAGCCAGTATAGATGTTGAGCTTGGAGGAGTTGATGGCCTCCTTCATCTTCTTGTTGGAGATGTTTGCTAAACTCAGCACCACCACAGATCAGAGGAAAGTCCACTTGTCAGCTGGACACTGGAGTTTCTCGTGACCTGCAGGATCTTAGTTGTGGTGGCAGCAGGCCTGTTCTAAGAGCTTTGCTCACATTCATGATCAGGCTTCATAATGGTTCTGGACCACTGTGTGATAGGAGCTGATCCTGGAGCAGCAGAAGACAAATATAGAGAAGAAAAGACAAAAGACAGAGAGAAATGAGGGAGAGAATGACAAAAAGATGGGAACAAGATGAGGGTGAAAGACAAGCAGAGAGAAAGACAGGGGGACAGGGGGATGGAAGACAGACACACAACCAACAACAGCAACAGCAGCAATAATAGTTTTGATATTGTCCTGTTATTGATGTTTTCATGTGAAAGTGGCATATTTAAGATAAAAGACACTGTTAGAACAGAAAGATCCATAAAACCCACCAACCAGAGGTGTGTCTGGTACAGATGTGGAATTATTGGCTCACACAATGTTGAGGCAACTGGGAAGAAGACAAACAAAAAAGGCTTGTTTGATTCAGACATTCATCAAAAATGGTCCTGTCGAACTGTTCAATGTGTCATGACTTCAGAAGCTCAAATCCTCTCTAAGTTCTAGTGAGAGTGGAAGAGATTATAAAATGAGAGAAGCAGGGCCCTCCCTCAGAGCTGAAATAGCTCAGTTGGGAGAGCGTTAGACTGAAGATCTAAAGGTCCCTGGTCCGATCCCAGGTTTCAGCAGAGGAACAGCATTGACTTTACTTTCCAGTGGAGGAACTGCAGACATGAAGGAAACAAACATCTTGTCCTGTGTATTCTTATGACATTCAAGACATTTTTGGAGCCTCTTGTTGGATTTTGCCACAGAGAATCAGAGCCAATCAAAAGCATGGTGGACTTGAACATGGAGGATTGAACAAGTCAAGAAAGCAGCAGTTTGACCTTCACAGGTGTTTCTTTTCCTGTCTAAATGCTGAAGGAAGAGCCTGAGTAGCTCAGACGGTAGAGCATCAGACTTTTAATCTGAGGGTCCAGGGTTCAAGTCCCTGTTCAGGTGCTATGCTGGTGTTCCAGAGTTTAACAACATGGTACTGGATGAAGTTCATTGTTGAACAAACTGTTATCATCAGAAGTAGAAGTATTCTCGTCTTGCCACTGTGAGACTGTAGCTGCAGGTCAAATGTGAGATAAAAGTGACTAATAATAATTTCATGTGGCATGCAATTAACGAAAGACCACAAATGACACTGGTCAAGTTAAATTTATTTATATTGCACCAAATCACAACAAAACTTATCTCATGACACTTTACAGGTAGAGCAGGTCCAGTACCAAACTGCTTCAATGAATCTACACCCAACAATTCTCCATCAGCAAGCACATCCTGCAAAAGCGGCGACAAAAACCTTCCTTTTAACAGGAAGGAACATCGAGCAGATCCAGGCTCAATGGGGACGGCCTTCTGCTTTGACCGATTGGGGGGAAAGAGAACAGGCACAAAACAGATAATGGAGGAAGACGGATATGTAGAAGGAAAGAGAGGGACAGAGATAAAGAGAGAGAGAGACTGATGGAAAGACGGTGATGTGAGTAGGTGGAGTTACGGGTGGCAGCTTGAGCCTCTTCAGCTCTGCAGCCTCCTCCAGCAGCACCCAGATCTGGAATGAGAGGAGCCTAAAAGGCTCCAGAAAAGGAGACAAGTTAGTAATACCTATGAGTATAATTAATGTATGACACATATAGGAGGAGAGAGAGGAGTAGAGAGAAGCCCAGTACACTGCATCTGCCATCTGTCTACTTCAAATTACACGCTGCATGACATTCAATTTCAAAGCTGCAGAAAGGCGCTTCAAGAAAAGGTGTGTGAGGGAAGCTCACTCATGCTGGTCCCCAAACACTCAAAGCTGCCCTTTCCTCACAAAGAAACAAAAAAGCTTACAGCACCTGGTATTCCCAGGCGGTCTTCCATCGAAGTACAAACCAGGCCTGACCCTGCTTAGCTTCCGAGATCAGACGACATCGGGCGTGTTCAGAGTGGTATGGCCGTAAGCCCTTGACTCTCAGACACATGGGCTCTATATCCATTTCACTCACTTTACAACCTCAGAAAAAAAGTGACGTGCAACAGCCTCACGGTCTTTTCAAACGTCAAATCGGTGTCCTGTCAATACAAAGAAAAGAATGTTGATGTCATCGAGAGAAAAGTACTGCATCTGCCATCTGTCTTCTTCAAATTAACCACTGCATGACATTCCATTCCAAAGCTGCGGAGGGCGCTTCAAGAAAAGGTGTGTGAGGGAAGCTCGCTCATGCTGGTCCCCAAAGACTCAAAGCGGCCCTTTCCTCACAATGAAACAAAAAAGCTTACAGCACCTGGTATTCCCAGGCGGTCTCCCATCCAAGTACTAACCAGGGACGACCCTGCTAAGCTTCCGAGATCAGACGAGATCGGGCGTGTTCAGAGTGGTATGGCCGTAAGCCCTTGACTCTCACACACATGGGCTCTATATCCATTTCACTCACTTTACAACCTAAAAAAAATGTGATGTGCAACAGCCTCACGGTCTTTTTACACACCAAATAGTTGTCCTGTCAATACAAAGAAAAAAATGTTGATGTCATCTAGAGAAAAGTACTGCATCTGCAATCTGTCTACTTCAAATTACACACTGCATGACATTCCATTCGAAAGCTGTGGAGGGCGCTTCAAGAAAAGGTGTGTGAGGGAAGCTCGCTCATGCTGGTCCCCAAAGACTCAAAGCTGCCCTTTCCTCACAAAGAAACAAAAAAGCTTACAGCACCTGGTATTCCCAGGCGGTCTTCCATCCAAGTACTAACCAGGCCCGACCCTGCTTAGCTTCCGAGATCAGACGAGATCGGGCGTGTTCAGAGTGGTATGGCCGTAAGCCCTTGACTCTCACACACATGGGCTCTATATCCATTTCACTCACTTTACAACCTCAGAAAAAAAGTGACGTGCAACAGCCTCACGGTCTTTTCAAACGTCAAATAGGTGTCCTGTCAATACAAAGAAAAGAATGTTGATGTCATCTAGAGAAAAGTACTGCATCTGCCATCTGTCTACTTCAAATTACACGCTGCATGACATTCAATTTCAAAGCTGCAGAAAGGCGCTTCAAGAAAAGGTGTGTGAGGGAAGCTCACTCATGCTGGTCCCCAAACACTCAAAGCTGCCCTTTCCTCACAAAGAAACAAAAAAGCTTACAGCACCTGGTATTCCCAGGCGGTCTTCCATCCAAGTACAAACCAGGCCTGACCCTGCTTAGCTTCCGAGATCAGACGACATCGGGCGTGTTCAGAGTGGTATGGCCGTAAGGCCTTGACTCTCAGACACATGGGCTCTATATCCATTTCACTCACTTTACAACCTCAGAAAAAAAGTGACGTGCAACAGCCTCACGGTCTTTTCAAACGTCAAATCGGTGTCCTGTCAATACAAAGAAAAGAATGTTGATGTCATCGAGAGAAAAGTACTGCATCTGCCATCTGTCTTCTTCAAATTAACCACTGCATGACATTCCATTCCAAAGCTGCGGAGGGCGCTTCAAGAAAAGGTGTGTGAGGGAAGCTCGCTCATGCTGGTCCCCAAAGACTCAAAGCGGCCCTTTCCTCACAATGAAACAAAAAAGCTTACAGCACCTGGTATTCCCAGGCGGTCTCCCATCCAAGTACTAACCAGGCCCGACCCTGCTAAGCTTCCGAGATCAGACGAGATCGGGCGTGTTCAGAGTGGTATGGCCGTAAGCCCTTGACTCTCACACACATGGGCTCTATATCCATTTCACTCACTTTACAACCTAAAAAAAATGTGATGTGCAACAGCCTCACGGTCTTTTTACACACCAAATAGTTGTCCTGTCAATACAAAGAAAAAAATGTTGATGTCATCTAGAGAAAAGTACTGCATCTGCAATCTGTCTACTTCAAATTACACACTGCATGACATTCCATTCGAAAGCTGTGGAGGGCGCTTCAAGAAAAGGTGTGTGAGGGAAGCTCGCTCATGCTGGTCCCCAAAGACTCAAAGCTGCCCTTTCCTCACAAAGAAACAAAAAAGCTTACAGCACCTGGTATTCCCAGGCGGTCTTCCATCCAAGTACTAACCAGGCCCGACCCTGCTTAGCTTCCGAGATCAGACGAGATCGGGCGTGTTCAGAGTGGTATGGCCGTAAGCCCTTGACTCTCACACACATGGGCTCTATATCCATTTCACTCACTTTACAACCTCAGAAAAAAAGTGACGTGCAACAGCCTCACGGTCTTTTCAAACGTCAAATAGGTGTCCTGTCAATACAAAGAAAAGAATGTTGATGTCATCTAGAGAAAAGTACTGCATCTGCCATCTGTCTACTTCAAATTACACGCTGCATGACATTCAATTTCAAAGCTGCAGAAAGGCGCTTCAAGAAAAGGTGTGTGAGGGAAGCTC
Organism: Aulostomus chinensis; assembly: GCF_037954235.1. NCBI lineage: Eukaryota > Metazoa > Chordata > Actinopteri > Syngnathiformes > Aulostomidae > Aulostomus > Aulostomus chinensis. Next base: position 24,830,400 of record NC_141323.1, on the reverse strand, counting down.
ACTCATGCTGGTCCCCAAACACTCAAAGCTGCCCTTTCCTCACAAAGAAACAAAAAAGCTTACAGCACCTGGTATTCCCAGGCGGTCTTCCATCCAAGTACAAACCAGGCCTGACCCTGCTTAGCTTCCGAGATCAGACGACATCGGGCGTGTTCAGAGTGGTATGGCCGTAAGCCCTTGACTCTCACACACATGGGCTCTATATCCATTTCACTCACTTTACAACCTCAGAAAAAAAGTGACGTGCAACAGCCTCACGGTCTTTTCAAACGTCAAATCGGTGTCCTGTCAATACAAAGAAAAGAATGTTGATGTCATCGAGAGAAAAGTACTGCATCTGCCATCTGTCTTCTTCAAATTAACCACTGCATGACATTCCATTCCAAAGCTGCGGAGGGCGCTTCAAGAAAAGGTGTGTGAGGGAAGCTCGCTCATGCTGGTCCCCAAAGACTCAAAGCGGCCCTTTCCTCACAATGAAACAAAAAAGCTTACAGCACCTGGTATTCCCAGGCGGTCTCCCATCCAAGTACTAACCAGGCCCGACCCTGCTAAGCTTCCGAGATCAGACGAGATCGGGCGTGTTCAGAGTGGTATGGCCGTAAGCCCTTGACTCTCACACACATGGGCTCTATATCCATTTCACTCACTTTACAACCTAAAAAAAATGTGATGTGCAACAGCCTCACGGTCTTTTTACACACCAAATAGTTGTCCTGTCAATACAAAGAAAAAAATGTTGATGTCATCTAGAGAAAAGTACTGCATCTGCAATCTGTCTACTTCAAATTACACACTGCATGACATTCCATTCGAAAGCTGTGGAGGGCGCTTCAAGAAAAGGTGTGTGAGGGAAGCTCGCTCATGCTGGTCCCCAAAGACTCAAAGCTGCCCTTTCCTCACAAAGAAACAAAAAAGCTTACAGCACCTGGTATTCCCAGGCGGTCTTCCATCCAAGTACTAACCAGGCCCAACCCTGCTTAGCTTCCGAGATCAGACGAGATCGGGCGTGTTCAGAGTGGTATGGCCGTAAGCCCTTGACTCTGACACACATGGGCTCTATATCCATTTCACACAATTTACAACCTCAGAAAAAAAGTGATGCGCAACAGCCTCACGGTCTTTTTACACACCAAATAGTTGTCCTGTCAATACAAAGAAAAGAATGTTGATGTCATCTATAGAAAAGTACTGCATCTGCAATCTGTCTTCTTCAAATTAACCACTGCATGAAATTCCAATCCAAAGCTGCAGAGGGCGCTTCAAGAAAAGGTGTGTGAGGGAAGCTCGCTCATGCTGGTCCCCAAAGTCTCAAAGCGGCCCTTTCCTCACAATGAAACAAAAAAGCTTACAGCACCTGGTATTCCAAGGCGGTCTTCCATCCAAGTACTAACCAGGCCCGACCCTGCTAAACTTCCGAGATCAGACGAGATCGGGCGTGTTCAGAGTGGTATGGCCGTAAGCCCTTGACTCTCACACACATGGGCTCTATATCCATTTCACTCACTTTACAACCTCAAAAAAAAAGTGATGTGCAAATGCCTCACAGTCTTTTTACACACCAAATAGTTGTCCTGTCAATACAAAGAAAAGAATGTTGATGTCATCTAGAGAAAAGTACTGCATCTGCAATCTGTCTACTTCAAAAAACACACTGCATGACATTCCATTCGAAAGCTGTGGAGGGCGCTTCAAGAAAAGGTGTGTGAGGGAAGCTCGCTCATGCTGGTCCCCAAACACTCAAAGCTGCCCTTTCCTCACAATGAAACAAAAAAGCTTACAGCACCTGGTATTCCCAGGCGGTCTCCCATCCAAGTACTAACCAGGCCCAACCCTGCTTAGCTTCCGAGATCAGACGAGATCGGGCGTGTTCAGAGTGGTATGGCCGTAAGCCCTTGTCTCTTACACACATGGGCTCTATATCCATTTCACACACTTTACAACCTCAGAAAAAAAGTGATGCCCAACAGCCTCAGGGTCTTTTGACACGCCAAATCGGTGTCCTGTCAATAAAAGAAAAGAATGTTGATGTCATCGAGAGAAAAGTACTGCATCTGCCATCTGTCTTCTTCAAATTAACCACTGCATGAAATTCCATTCCAAAGCTGCAGAGGGCGCTTCAAGAAAAGGTGTGTGAGGGAAGCTCGCTCATGCTGGTCCCCAAAGACTCAAAGCGGCCCTTTCCTCACAATGAAACAAAA